>NW_024080807.1:779751-1292761 GCF_003009895.1 Hyaena hyaena | reverse complement strand
CCTCCCGTTTTGGTTTTATTTTTCAGTATTACTTTGGCTATTTGGGGTCTTTTGTGGTTCCATACAAATTTTAGGATAGTTTGTTCTAGTTTTGAGAAGTATGCTGGTGCAATTTTGATTGGAATTGCATTGAATGTGTAGATAGCTTTGGGTAGTAATGACATTTTAACAATATTTATTCTTCCTATCCATGAGCATGGAATGTTTTTCCATTTCTTTATGTCTTCTTCAATTTCCTTCATAAGTTTTCTATAGTTTTCATCATACAGATCTCTTGTATCCTTGGTTAGGTTTATTCCGAGGTATTTTATGTTTTTTTGTGCAATTGTGAACGGGATCAGTTTCTTGATTTCTCTTTCTGTTGCTTCATTGTTGGTGTATAAAAATGCAACTGATTTCTGTACGTTGATTCTGTACCCTGTAACTTGGCTGAATTCTTGGATCAGTTCTAGTAGACCTGCCCCAAATTCTGACACTTTACCAACTGAGCCATCCAGACACCCCCAATCTTATGTTTTAAAAACACGGGTATGCTAGACTGTTTTATTTCTTCTTTAGCTGCCCAGCTTCTAAACTCTTCCCCCACCCTCTTCCATGTCACACACTTCTTTCCACAGATTCCTTTGTTGCTAGGAACATGATCTTGCTTTGGCAGAGACTTTGTATCAGAAACTAGCAACTTGAACAGTGAAGGATCTGTTCTGGGGAAAGGCTGTTTCATCCCGGGTGGTCCCCGCCAATCTGAGGCAGCCATAGCAGTTCTAGCCCCTTGTGTGCACCAGCGACGCCTGCTGGAGCAGGGGTGTGTCACTGCCCTCGTCTCCACCATGCCGTTGGACATCCTTTTGGCTTCATAGCCTTCCAGCCCGGTCTTCTAGTTCTCACAGTGTTCTTACAGAAGTTTCTTTCCTGCTTTACTTAGCCACAGTGACAATTTGTTGCTTGTAGCTAAGAACAGTGTGTTTTGTTTTGTTTTGTTTTGTTTTGTTTTGTTTTGTTTGGCACTTTAACGGTCCATTGCTTAACCTTTATTATGATAGAAGAGAAAGGAAAAATCAATTGCTGTTAGGACTAGCAGCAAAGAGTTTCAGGACATGCCCAAATTTATAAATTGCAATCAAAATGTCACATTTAGCACATATTGACATTGAGTAGATATTATGAAAATAAAATAACAAACTGCGATTTTGAAACTGTGATGGGATAATATTTTGAGATATCTCCTTGTATTTCTTAAAATGTTTTTTAATGTTTATTTTTAAGAGAGAGCGAGACAGAACCTGAGCAGGGAAGGGGCAGAGAGAGAGGGAGAGACAGAATCCAAAGCAGACCCCAGGCTCTGAGCTGTCAGCACAGAGCCCAATATGAGGCTCGAACTCACGAATGGTGAGATCATGGCTTAACCGACTGAGCCACGCAGGCGTCCCTCTCCTTGTGTTTCTTATATGCCTTGCTCTGTACCTATTCGCCTCCCACCTCCCTTCCCTGGGCAGTGGCACCCATGTTCTCAGAAGAGAGAGGATATAGCAAGAAAAATCGAAAAAAGGCTTTGGGAAGTCAACCTAAGCATATTGGTAAGTTTTTCCTACACTGATGCTAGAAAAGATTCCCAGGGTCAGGCAACGAAGAGAGCTAGAGGCCAAGGTGATGTATGAGTCCTTGCCCCTCCATCATCCCCTGCATAGAAGAGCAGAAACTCTCATGAGTCCGAGAACAGGAATGACCCTGCACTTTGCTCCTGAGGTGTGCCCTTAGAGGTAGCAAGCCAGAATCTCCTGTGCTTCTAGAGGGGTGGTAGAGGTGAAGTGAGGGTGGAATTGTGTGATGGGTGGCCTTATAGGGTTCTGACCCTTTCCACCTTGGTCCCGGGTAATTATGCTATTTTGTGTGCTCAAGAATAGCAAGAAAGTGGGACAGGGGCTCAGACAAGTCCAGTGAGTTACTGCTTGCCATGGGATGGTGACCCATAGAATGAAATCTTGGAAACCTGAGATGGCACAGAAATCACAGTCATTATAGAGGGGAACGAGGGAGGAACCCACTACAAAAACCAAGCATGGTGCATGTCTCAGGAGTGGTCAGGTGATGACCCAAGAGCCAGATGCTACATCCCTACTCTCACACCCCATTAGCTACCTTCTATTCAACGAAAATACAGCCCTAGGAAAAGAGGGGAGCTCTTGAGATTGTCTGGGATTAAATTTCTTCCACAAGGAAGAAATGTACATTCTAGTTGAAATATAGATGAATAAAGACAGTTACTCCTACAAATAAATTTCCCTTGCTTAAACCCCCCAGGATTTCCCATCATACTTAGAATAAAATCTGAAGATTTTACCATGTCCATAATGCTCCTGGCTAGCTCTCTAAACCCGTTCTTACTTTTACCCAAATCTTGATGCTAACCCTTAACCCTACTTCTAATCCTAACCCTGAACCCTAACCGTAACCCTAACCCCTAACACTGTTTCTAACCCTAACCCTAACCCCATTTCTAACTCTAACCCCAAACCCTAACCCTTACCCCCTAACCCTAACCCTAAGAGGCTTACCTTGTTTGTTTTTCATCTCTAAGGGATCACTGATGTTTTTTGCCTAATACATACAGTGTCTTGCAAGTCATTGTTTTATGTACTCTGTCTTTTTATTGTTTCAGATGGGAGGGTCAATCTGATTTCTTTTGTTCCATCTTGTTTTTAGATATTATATGGTACAGATAAGCTGTTCCTTCTTTATGAGTATGGACACCCCGGGGATATTCAGTGAAAATCAACATATCAGACAAATGGTTATGTTTTTTTTTAATTAAATGTTTCCTTTTCAAATTGTTGCTTTTGTGTGCTTTACTTAAAATTTGAAATCTCTGCAGATTTAATAATATGCTTGTTCTACACATTGTGGTTTTTCCTCTCAAAAAATAATATCTCCTACAGGCATTTAATCTTCACTATCAAGTAATTTGTTATTTTCTGAACTGCTATTTTTACAATAAAAGGTAGCTATGTGTTACAGTAGCATTTTTTTGGTTTTTATTTTCTTTAGAGGCTGCAAAAAGCACATTTCAAGGAAAGGGCATCTTGGCAGGAGAAAACAGGAGTTTTAAGCCTCATTTGACTTTTATGAAATTGTCCAAAGCGCCGTGGCTCCGGAAGAAGGTGAGTACACATTTTTATCATAAGCCTTGTTCTCACCAGCTACACCGGCCTTAATAAGCATGGTTGGGGCATGCGTGACATTGGCAGTGGTTTTTGACACCTTCTTAGACTTGGTCCTGGGATCCCAAGTGAGTTTGTTGCCAGTTCCTGGGGATGCCGAGTTGGCTCATGAGACTCTGTGCCGGCTCTTACCCCTGTGCCCCCCTTTGACCCTGTGGCTGTTAGCTGCATCCTCTGAGCTGCGTTTCCTGCTTCGTCTGTTGCCACATCTGCTTCCTCCCTTGAAGGGCGTTGAGGCAGGGCCAGGGTCCCATTTTACTGCTTTCTTTGCTTATGGTTGTTCGCAGCCTGCTGCCCTCAAAGCTTCTTCCTCTGGCCTGTGTACCCTGGTGCTGCTCACTGGAACTGGGTTCTTCAAGGTGGGACAAGCTTTTCTATGCTCTTTACGCATCTCTTTCAAGGGTTCTAGTAGACGACCTTGTGCGTCAGCAGTTGTTTCCATTGAGGGCTTGGAACTGGCGTTCCACAGACTGGGCAAGGGGGTACCTGAAGGGCTCCCATCCCCCCGTTACTTAAAGTACTTCTCCCTGACACGAGCTGAGGGATCTGTCTCTTGATGTCCCACATCTTAGGGTGACTGTCTACCTTCCCAGAGGTGGGAGTAACGTTTGGTTTTCTTCTGGTTTCATGAGCGTATCTCCTGGAATCCTAAGGGCACCCTTCATTGTTTTTTCCATTTCAGCCTAGGGAGCTTCTCATGCATATTTAGACATCTGACCTGCTCTAATTTACCAGAGTTCTGGAGATGGGCATGCAGATTAATATTCGTTCCTGCTCTCCATGACCCTTTGCTGCAATTTGACTGATTTGCAGCTCTATAAATGAAGGTCATGTTTATTAGTAAGTAGATCTCTTTTCTAAATTTGGACCATGTTGTATTTAATGTCTTTGTGCTCAGAAAGTCTTTTTGATCTTTTAGAACCTCTGGGTGATTGACCATCCTGTGGTTGTGAGTTTTCTACAGACTATTGTGAATACCTTCACCCGAAGGTATCTTGCGTGTTTTTTTTTATTTTGATAACTGTGCCCCACATTCAACAGTAACTATTTCACGGACCATTCCTAAATATTTAGGTAAAAACAATCTATATAAGTAACAGATGTTGAAATTTGGGGTAACAACTGTTGAAACTTGCAGACTGACAGTTTACTGTTTTTACTCATTATCGTTCTTGTTTTGCTTTCAAATGGATTGTCTTCTTCCCAGTGATTTCAGACTTAATCACAGAATGACAAATCAGTGGTGAAGGTAATAGCCATCATTTCAAACCGTTTCTTTGTCTCTACAGTTTTAGCTTTTACATGAGAGCACACAAGGACATTTATCAAAGGAGTGTTTCAACTACTCTAGAATTTCAATTTCAACATTTTGAGCTAAATTTAAATGATTCCTTGGCAGTTAATTTCCCCAAATCTGCTCCCTTATTTTGTAGAAAAGGAATATGAGAATTAACAAATGTTAAGTGGCTGAAATGAGATCCTTTTCCTCCATTTGCAGAGCCCTGTGTGGAATCCATCTTATCTCTTTCCCAGGATCATATTCTTTGCTCCCACTGACTACGTCCCATTCATCCAAATTAATGTCTGTATTCATGTGAGGAGCCCCATGGTCCAAATCCTATTAATTCAGCAAATATTAACTGAATGCCTGATATGTGCCAGATATTGGGTGCTAGGCTCAGAGTTATGATCAAAACAGAAACAGTCCCTGCCTGAATGGTGTATAAAATCTAAATCAGATTATATTTTGTTTAGATTAGAAAGCATACTCTCTAGAAAATAAATTATGACTTTACAGTCTTTCAGGAAGCCAAATGAGAATTTTTTTCTTTCAAAGAATGGAATGACTCTGTTGCTATGTACTGCTGTGATGCCCAGTGTTCTTGAATGCTTAAGAATATATATTTTCAGGGGCGCCTGAGTGGCTTAGTCGGTTAAGCGTCCGACTTTCGCTTAGGTCATGATCTCGCTGTTCGTGGGTTCGAGCCCCGCGTCGGGCTCTGTGCTGACGGCCAGCTCAGAGCCTGGAGCCTGTTTCAGTCTGTGACTCCCTCTCTCTCTGACCCTCCCCTGCTCACGCTGTCTCTCTCTCTCTTAGAAATAAAATAAAAATATTAAAAAAAAAAAAAAAGAATATGTATTTTCAGCTTTGGGATTCATGTGTCAGCACTGAAGCTGAGGATTTCCACCCTCTAGCTTCAGATCTGGAGTTATACCTAAAGACCTTGATTTGATATTCAGTCAGTACCACAGGCGATTGTGGTCCAGATGGTCTGGAGAGTGGTTCACTCTGAGACCTGCAGGTTTAAATAAACACCCAGCATTTTCTTGATGCAGCAAGCTGTTTGTTTCACTGTAAAAGTTACAGCTAGTATGAAAGGTAACATGCACAAAAGTGCATTTTTATTACGCTTTGTGGTTTGGAATACAGATTATTTAAAAATATGTGGTTCTTCAATCTCTTTCTTCTTAACTTTTTTACATTTCCAATCATCTATTCTCCTTTCTCAGCTCCGATTCTCCACCTGCTTTTTATTCTGGTTCACTAGTTTAGAAGACAATGGACATTGATAGAATCAGCAATGGAATGTATTGCTAGTGTTCAGTGTTATTTAGATTGATACAAAATAAAAGGAGAAAGAGAGGTAGGAAATAATAGGTTTTTATCAATCAAGTGTTACAAAGTTTGTCTTATTTCAAGTATTTTCTTTTACTTTAAAAATTAATTTAATTTTAGAAGTATTAGATGAATATATGGTCACAGTAAACAGTCCAAACACACACAAACCTGTAGAGTGAAATGTATAATTTTTCCTTCATCACTGTCCCATCACCCCTTCTTCCCCAATTTCTCTCTCTGTAGGTCAACTCTACTAGTAATATCCTCTTGACTTTTTCCTATACACTGCAAATATAGATACAGGTGCAATTAATTACATTAATGTCTGTTTCTTTCTAGCACAGACAATGCTGCAGTGAACATGCTTGTTCATTTTTCTTTGGGTAAATATGCCATTATTTCAAAGAACCAGTTCTTTGAAGTGGAATGTCAAGGTCCAAGGGCATTGTACATTTTAACTTTTCAAAAACACCACAAACAGTGGTCCTAATTTATACTTCCAACCACGTTGTATTAGAGGAACATTTTTTAGGATAAGCCTGAGGTAGAAGGACCATCAAGGACTATGAATGATGGCTTGGTATGGCCCTTTGAGCTATGCATTGAGCAATTCCATAAAAAAGTTAAAATATTTATATGCTTTAACTAAGAGGTTCATGCTGCTGAGATAATCCTAAACAAATAATTTTTTGAGATAAAATTGATATATAACATTGTATAAGTTCCAAGTATAAAACATAGTGATTTAGTATATGAATATATCTCAAAATGATTACTATAATAAAGTTAGTTAACACATTCATCACCTCATATAGTTACCAGTTTTTGTTGTTGTGAGAACTTTTACTACTCTTTTAGTAATGTCCAAATATATAATATAGTATTTTTTTTTACAATATAGTTATTTTTAACTATTATCACCATGTTGTACATTATATCCACAGGACTTATTTTATAACTAAGATACAATTTAAAAGAAGAAATCCTTTATGTCTAAAGATGTTTACTGAAGCACTATCTATAACAGACAAAAATTAGAAAAAAGCTTCCATTACAGTGAGGGAATTTTTAAGTCAATTATGGTATATCATATCAATGATTTAAGAAGCTATTAAAATAGATACCTATAAGACTGTGTTAAAAGCACAAAAAAGGTAAATGAAATGTAGAATGTAAACTGTAATTCAGGTTGTATAAAGATAGTTGCCTTGGGTTTGCCTTCAACACAGGTTAATGTAACTTCCTTTTATTTGGTGGTAAAAAATGGATTCCCGCAATTGCTCTTTTAGCCCATAATTCTTCTGGTAGGTCAGTGAATACCTCTGATCTTTTTAAAAAAATTTTTTTAAATGTTTATTAATTTTTGAGAGAGAGAAAAACAGCATGCAAGTAGGGGAGGGGAAGAGAGAGGGAGACATAGAATCAGAAATAGGCTCCAGACTCTGAGCTGTCAGCACAGAGCCCAACGCGGGGCTCGAACCCATGAACCATGGATCATGACCTGAGCTGAAGTCAGACGCTCAACTGACTGAGCCACCCAGGAACTCCTGTGAATACTTCTGATCTTAATGTCACTTGGAATATAGTAAATTTCCCTTGACAAACACAAGATTTCTCTTGTGGTTGGTTGGGGGTTTGCTGAGGTTCTGAGGAAGAGAGGAGCCTTTGTGGGCTGATCATAGAAATGGTGATGGGCAAGTAGATGTCTCATGACACAAGAGTAAGGCAAAGCCACTAGATGCAGAAAACTTAAAGGCTTTCCATCATCTCGAGGAGTGTTGCTTCTGGTATGGATAGGTGGTACATAGTGAAAGTATCTAGAAAAGACCTACTAATATCTCCCACTAAGATGCTCTGTTTTGAAGTTTGGTGTACTCTTTATGTCTCAGCGTGACCTGCTAGAAGGTGACCTGGAAATCACTTTGTGCAGCGACTAGATACTGATGTACACCTAAGATGCTGCTGTTACTACATAGTAATTATTGGTAAAAAGGGGTGTTCTGGGTGGAGGAGTGCTCTGCATCCTTATAGGCAAATTCTGAGGTAGTTAAGATGATCCATTCATTATTATCTACAGGAAGTATAACCAACTATTCTGCAGTAGTACTTCAACTGGCATTTTTTTCACCACATACTGGATCATTTTTATGGTATAAAAAGCTGTTATTCATGCCAGTGTATATATATATATATATATATATATATATATATATATATAAAAGATTCACGGTTGGAGCCATAATTGGTCTGTGCATGAAGATAATATGTCTCATTGACGTAAAAGATATGAACAGATCTCTGGTGCAGGGGATGAATGTTTAGCACCGCTGGAATGGTCATAGGATCTAGAATGAGGACTTCCCAGTGGTGTTTGGTGTTGCTGCAGAGTTCTAGGCTCCTGGGGTGCCATCCTCTGGTGGGTACCTATTTGTAGGTAACACCATTTAGTAGAATTAATCAAAAACCCAGTGGGATAACCAGAAGTTCTGTAGATTGTGATCAGCATTTTGAAAATACAGAAACTCTTCTTCAAATTTGCTGGTAAGGAACTTCCTCTGCTACAGCATGGTTTTCTGGTTCCCAAGCTCAGAACTGAGTTCTCTTAATTTAGATTCTGAGAAATTTAAGATTTTCCTTGGCATTATATGTTTTTCTAACAGTAGGAGGCATTAAGTCAATGTGTTAGTTTGGCGTATTCTTAGTTTCATGAAATCTAGTAGTTTATATTGCATAAGAGACTGTTGAAAGTAGTTATTGTATATTTTAAAGGTAGTTTGATTATCATTGTGCTTTGAGAGTTATAGTTTCTTTCACTAAATGCATGGAGCCTCAGAAAATCTTATTAAATTGCCATGTGTCTGAAATAGTAACTAACATTCAGGTTCTTTGTGTAGTTTTCTTGGGATATATTTGTTTTACGTGGTTAGTCTACAACATGTTCACCTCCATGCTTTCTGTAAGGCCTTCTTGTGGATATATTTGTCTCACTGAGGGACCTCGTACTTCTGTGCTTTAACCATTGCAAAAACTGGTTGGTTAGAAATATGTGCTAACACTTGGTGGCAGAAGAAGACCAGTTTCAAATCAAAAAGTATCTTAATGCAGATCTAGATTTCTTAAGAAAATAAATGTGATCTTTTCATGGATAAATCAGTTCTTTTTAAGCATTAATTATTTTCTGGCCTTTTTAGATAAATGTAGCACTAATCCATCAAAGCTCTAGTTTATTAACTGGCACTTCCTTGTAGCAGCTTTTCACAGAGTTAGACAGTGAGAGAACTTTAGAATGAAAGAAATGGTCTCCTTTGACATTGTTAGTTATGAATGTCACTTAGATTGGTTTGTTTTGAGTGCGGGATTTGATATAGAGAAAGCATGGGCAAAGGGGTGGTTATTGGACCATAAGATGATGAGGCTGGGGGGAAGCAGGGAGGAGAATACAGGTCAGCCATCAGTAGAGATGACAATGAGAAGTACAGAAGAGTGTATGAATGATTGTGTTCTGATGGCACAGTTAAGAAGAAAACCCAGTCCCTGATTCGATATACAGGACCCGTTGTAATACAGAATTTCTACACTAGGTTGGCTGAATCCCAGCTTTCCCCTGCCACGACCTCCTGCTGTTGTCTTTCCTCATATATTGCCATTAATTACTCTTATGTATCTAGCAGGCAGCACATTTTCTCAGGATTGTGTTAGGTGGCTGGTATAATGTAGCTGCCACTTACTTTCCTGGGTCTACACAATGATGTACCTTTATAAGCCATTTCAAAACTCAGGAGAACTAGACTATTTCTTCTCAAGAGAGTCTCTATAATAAATTTGGAGGAACACGAGTTTTCTTGTATTACCTTTGTTTAGTTCTGGACAAATCTATAGCCTTTCTTGACCTTTGCTAACTCACAGAGAAGGAGTTTAGTCTTAATGATTCTTGACTCCTGTGCTATTCTGAAATGTCTATATAGTAATAAGCATTTTGACCAAAATAGGCAAATTTGGCTTCAAATATAAATGATTTTGTTTTGTTTTTGTTGGTTTTTTTTTAAACTTCAGATAGATTTTCTTATATGCATGGAGGGAGGCTTTCTCGTACGCAGAAAGAAGAAAGGTCTTAAAGTGTAGGAAGATGGTGCAATTTAGATTTGATCTTCCCATTTCTCCTCTTGGAAACCATACAGAGTAATAAAGACAATGGGAAAAATACCACAAACTGCATATTCAGTGAAAGAGAAATCTGTAAAAAGCAAAGGATGTGTGAGTATGTCCAGAAGCAACTGGGACTGGCAGGACTTTCATGAGAAGCTGCTTCAGGTGGGGGAGACAGTAGAGGGAGGGGCAGGCCTATGGGTGATGGATCTCAGAACCGATCAGCGAATGTTCCCTCCCGGAGGGAGGGTGAGGGCTCCACTGTAAGAAGGCACAGAAGGTGGGAAAGGGGGCCCGGAGGAGGTGACTCTCAGGGAGCACCACCTTCCAAAAGTTGGGGGTAGGGGTCCCTCCAGCAGCAGCGAAGGAGCTCAGGGCTGGCAGCAGGGAGGCGGCTTTCCAGGGGCCCATATAATAGTCCATCCTGTCTCTAAAGAGGAGGAAGCCCCGAAAGACGAAAGAAGGCACTGCGGGGACCAGCAAGCCTTTATCATTCCAGACAAAAGCTTGTCTTAAAATATCCTTGGCACAAGGTACAGCAGATTTCTTCAGTAACCTATCCCTGAAATTCCCAATGCCCAATGATGTAACTACTTGTGATTTTTGGTTGGTTTTGAATTTCTTTATATGACCGGGTGCACTTAGATCTAAGGCTCAAGTAGAATTCTTGGAATTTTCTTAATTAAAAATCACTAAATAAACAAAACACAGCAACACATCTCTTTTTGTTTTCATGGCTTTTTTAGGCTAAAAATTCAGTGAAATCTACCAAGCTGGAATTAGAATTTCTTCTGAGTTAGTCTAGGTGCCATTAGTCAACTGTGTCATCTATTGTGTGTCAAAGAGCACTATTTATAGCAGTGACTTCATTTCTGTTTCTAATGCATTTTTCAACTTTATGCTGTTGTGTTGTGTCAAAAAGATACCTACACAATCAAAAATGATACCTACACAGGTAAACTGAATATTCATTTGAAACTGTTTAGCACTTTATACATCCTTAAGACTGAAACATATGGGAAATTATAGACAGCTGAATTATTTTAAGAGAGGATTCTAGGAATTGACTAATGTCAGAGTAATAAATTGATATACCTGGTTGGACCCTAATTCTCTTAAAGATTTTGAAAACTTTGAGAACTCTAGAAGAAATGACATAGCCAACCTAATTTTAAGTCTGGGCAAAGTGGAATGGAGATTTGAAGCAAGTATTTTCATTATCATTTCTGGAAATTTCTCTCTCAGAATATCTCCCAGGGTTTTATGTGAGGCAAAGATTGTGTCATCAAGTGAGTGTTAGCAATGAGGGGTTAAATACAGTTAATCTGATTCTTTATTCCGACACTTCATAGGGTTTTTAAACTGCTAATGAGTATTGTGCATCTCAAGCGTTTACAGCAACAAAGAGTTGTTTTCTGCTTACAAACATGCGTGAGGTGTGGCTCTGTTCCACTTTATGCTCATAAACATGGGTCAGGTGTGGCTCTGCTCCACACTGTCTTTCCTGAAGACCTTGGCTAAACAACCTCCACGTAGGACCTTGCTGGTTTTTCGGCAAGGAAACAGGAGATTCCAAATCATAGGCTGATTTTTATTTTATTTATTTTTTTAAATTTAATATTTATTCTTGATAGAGACAGAGCATGAGGATGGAAGGGGCAGAGAGAGAGAGGGAGACAGAATCTGAAGCAGGCTCCAGGCTCTGAGCTGTCAGCACAGAGCCTGATGCGGGGCTCGAACTCACAAGCTGTGAGATCAGGGCCTGAGCCGAAGTTGGATGCTTAACCAGGCGCCCCATTGGCTGATTTTTAAAGCTCAGAAGTGACGCGCATCATTTCTGCTCATATCTTATTGACCAAAGCAAGTCACATAGCCTGTTCTGAGTTCAACAAAGCAGGATATATAATGTACTTGCAGGAAAGGATACCATAAGGAGGAGCAGTGAATATCGGCATCGTTTCCCAAATGTACTTGACTAACAAGTTGGTTTTTTTTTCATTGACCATCTTGTGACACTAATGTTTGGCAGAACATGGGTTTAGGAAATGTTGGTCTTGATAATTTAGGCCTAAATGATATTTTTGCTTCGAACATCCAGATTCAGTGGACTTTTTTACTTATTTTCTAGCATTTGTATTCATAGACAAAATTCTGATTTAAGTATAATTTAAGAAACAGAATTTTAGAACTGGAATTAAAATATGCAGTAACAAAGTATTTGAGGCAATTGGAATTGCATGGATTTAGTTTAACTACATTAAAATGTAAATGTTCTGTCTCAACTGTTACCATTAGTGTTTGAAAAAAACTTTTATTTAAAAAAATTTTATATTATTTACTTTTTTTAAAACTTACATCCAGGTTAGTTAGCATATAGTGGAATAATGCTTTCAGGAGTAGAATCCAGTGATTCATCCCCTACATATGACACCCAGTGCTCATCCTGACAAGTGTCTTCCTTAATGCCCCTTCCATTTAGCCCACCCCCTCCCCACCTACAACCCCTCCAGGAACCCTCAGTTTGTTCTCTATATTTAAGAGTCTCTTATGTTTTGTCCCCTTCCCTGTTTTTATATTATTTTTGCTTCCCTTACCTTATGGTTATCTGTTTTGTATCTTAAATTCCACATGTGAGTGAACTCATATTTGTCTTTCTCTGACTAATTTCACTTAGCATAATACACTGTAGTTCCATCCACGTTGTTGCAAATGGCAAGATTTCATTCTTTTTGAATGCCAAGTAATACTCCATTATATATATTTACCACACCTTCTTTATCCATTCATCTATCAATGGACACTTGGGCTTCTTCCATACTTTGGCTATTGTTGATAGCACTGCTATAAACATTGGGGTGCATGTGCTCCTTTGAAACAGCACACCTGTATCCTTTGGATAAATACCTAGTAGTGCAATTGCTAGGTCATAGGGTAGTTATATTTTAATTTTTTGAGGAACCTCCATACTGTTTTCCAGAGTGGCTGCACCAGTTTGCATTCCCACCAGCTGTGCAAAAGAGATCCTCTCTCTTCACATCCTTGCCAACATCTGTTGTTGCCTGAGTTGATAATGTTAGCCATTCTGACAGATGTGAAGTGGTATCTCATTGTGGTTTTGATTTGTATTTCTCTGATGATGAGTGATGTTGAGCATTTTTTCATGTGTCTGCTAGCCATCTGGATGTCTTCTTTGGGTAAGTATCTATTCATGTCTTTTGCCCATTTCTTCACTGGATTATTTGTTTTTTGTGTGTTGAGTTTGATACATTCTTTAATAGATTTTGGATACTAACCCTTTATCAGATACGTCATTTCCAGATATCTTCTCTCTTTCCATCAGTTGCCTTTTAGTTGTGCTGATTGTTTCCTTCTGTTGTGCAGAGCTTTTTATCTTGATGAGGTCCCAATAGTTCATTTTTGCTTTTGTTTTTCTTGCCTCTGGAGACCTGTTCAGTAAGGAGTTGCTATGGCTGAGGTCAAAGAAGTTTTTGCCTGCTTTCTCCTCTAGGATTTTGATGGCTTCCTGTCTTATGTTTAGGTATTTCATCCATTTTGAGTTAACTTTTGTGTATGGTGTAAGAAAGTGGTCCAGGTCTATTCTTCTGCCTGCCACTGTCCAGTTTTCCCAAAACCATTTTCTGAAGAGACTGTCTTTATTCCACTGGATATTCTTTCCTGCTTTGTCAAAAATTAGTTGGCCATACATTTGTGGGTACATTTCTGGGTTCTCTCCCCTGTTCCCATTGATCTGTGTGTCTGTTTTTGTGCCAGTACCATATTGTCTTGATGATCACAGCTTTCTAATACATTTTGAAATCCGGGATTGTGATGCCTCCAGCTTTGGTTTTCCTTTTCAAGATTGCTTTGGCTATTTGGGGTCTTTTCCGGTTCCGTACACATTTTAGGATTGTGCGTTCCAGCTCTGTGAAGAATGCTGGTGTTATTTTGATAGGGATTACATTGAATATGTAGATTGCTTTGGGTAGTGTAGACATTTTAACAATATTTGTTCTTCCAATCCATGAGCATGGACTGTTTTTCTGTTTTTTGTGTCTTCTTCAATTTCTTTCATAAGCTTTCTATAGTTTTCAGTGTATAGACTTTTCACTTCTTTGGTTAAGTTTATTCCTGGGTATTTTATGGTTTTTGGTGCAATTTTTGATGGGATTGATTCCTTGATTTCCTTTTCTGCTGCTTCATTATTGGTGTATAGAAATGCAACTGATTTCTGTGCACTGATTTTATATCCTGCGACTTTGCTGAATTCATGGATCAGTTCTAACAGTTTTTTGGTAGAATCTTTTGGGTTTTCCATATAGAGTATCATGTCATCTGCAAAGAGTGAAAGTTTGACTTCCTCCTTGCTGATTTGGATGCCTTTCATTTCTTTGTGTTGTCTGATTGCTGAGGCTAAGACTTCCAATACTATGTTGAGTAACAGTGGTGAGAGTGGATATCCCTGTCATGTTCCTGATCTTAGGGGGAAAGCTCTGATTTTCAACGTTGAGGATAATATTAGTGGTAGGTCTTTTGTATATGGCCTTTATGATCTTGAGGTATGATGCCTCCATCCCCGCTTTCTTGAGGGCTTTTATCAAGAAAGGATGATGTATTTTATCAAATGCTTTCTCTACATCTATTGAGAGGATCATGTGGTGTATCACATTGCTTGATTTGTGGCTATTGAGCCAGCCCTGCATCCCAGGTATAAATCTTACTTGATCGTGGTGAATAATTCTCTTAATCTATTGTTGAATCCATTTGGCTAGTATCTTGTTGCAAATTTTTGCATCCATGTTCATCAGGAAAAGTCGTCTATGGTCTTCTTTTTAGTGGGGTCTTTGGTTTTAGAATCAAGGTAATGCTGGCCTGGTAGAATGAGTTCAGATATTTTCCTTCCACTTCTATTTTTTGAAACAGCTTCAAAAGAATAGATGTTAACTCTTCTTAAAATGTTTGCCAAATTCCCCTGGAAAGCCACTCAGTCCTGGACTCTTATTTTTTGAGAGATTTTTGATTACTAATTCAACTTCTTTACTGGTTGTGGGTCTATTCAAATTTTCTGTTTCTTCTTGTTTCAGTTTTGGTGGTTTATATGTTTCTAGGAATTTGTCCATTTCTTCCAGATTGCCCAATTTATTGGCATATAATTGCTCATAAATTTCTGCAGTGTTGGTTGTGATATCTCCTCTCTCATTCTTGATTTTTATTTATTTGGGTCCTTTCCTTTTTCTTTTTGATCAAACTAGCCAGGGGTTTATCAACTGGCAGTTCAGAGAACCAGCTCCTTGTTTCATTGATCTGTTCAACTATTTGTTTGATTTTGATAACATTGATTTCTGCTCTAATTTTTATTATTTCCCATCTTCTGCTTGTTTGGGGTTTTATTTGCTGTTCTTTTTCCAGCCCTTTAAGGTATAAGGTTAGGTTGTGTATCTGAGACCTTTCTTCCTTCTTTAGGAAGGCCTGGATTGCTATATACTTCCCTCTCGTGACCACCTCTCATGACAGGCTATGGTGTTCGTTTTCATTGACTTCCATGTACTTTTTAAAAAATTGTCTCTTTAACTTCTTGGTTAATCCATTCATTCTTTAGTAGGATGTTCTTTAATCTCCAAGTATTCATTGTGTTTCCAAATTTTTTCATGTGGTTGATTTCAAGTTTTATAAGATTGTGGTCTGAAAATATGAACAGTATGATCTCAGGCTTTTTGTACTTGTTGAGTGCTGATTTGTGTCCCAGTATGTGATCTATTCTGGAGAATGTTCCATGTGTACTTGAGAACAATGTGTATTTGGCTGCTTTAGGATGAAGTGTTCTGAATGTATGTGTTAAGTCCATCCAGTACAGTGTGTCATTCAAAGCCATTGTCTCCTTGTTGATTTTCTGCTTAGATGATCTATCCATTGCTGTAAGTGAGGTGCTGAAGTCTCCCATTATTATGGTATTATTATTGAGTTTCTTTATGTTTTTGATTAATTTATATAACTTATAGTTATATAATATATATTAATATTAATATATTATTATATATATTAAGTTAATATTAATACATTACTTTTATTATTAATAAAATAAATAATATATTAATTATTAAGTTGATATTAATATATGTTAATTTATATAACTTATAGTTATATATAATATATAATTATAATTGTTGGATATTATTGGTTGATAGACCCCTTAGTTATGATAGACTTCTTGTTACAGTCTTTATTTTAAAATATAGATTGTCTGATATAAGAATGGCTACTCCAGCTTTTTTTTGATGACCATTAGCATGATAGATGATTCTCCATTGCCTTACTTTCAGTCTGTCTTTAGGTCTAAAATGGGTCTTTTGCAAATAGCATATAGATGGATCTTGTTTTCTTATCCATTCTGTTACTCTGTGTCTTTTGTTTGGAGCATTTAGTCCATTGACATTTAAACTGAGTACTGAAAGATGAATTTATTGACATTATGTTGCCTGTAGAGTTGGAATTTCTGGTGGTGGTCTCTGGTCCTTTTTAGTCTTTGTTGCATTTTGGTCTTTTTTGTTTTGTTTCATCTTTTCTCCCCTCAGAGAGTCCCACTTAAAATTTCTTGCAGGCCTGGTTTAGTCATCACAAACTCCTTTAGTTTTTGTTTGTCTGGGAAACTCTTTATCTCTCCTTCTACGTTGAATGGCAACCTTGCTGGGTAAAGAATTCTTGGCTGCATATTTTTTTGATTCAGCACATTAGATATCTCCTGCTGCTCCTTTCTGGTCTGCTCAGTTTCTGTGGATGGGTCTGCTGCAAAGCTGATTCTCACTTCCCCTATAGGTTAAGGACTTTTTTCCCCTTGCTCCTTTCATAATTCTTTCCTTGTCTGTGTATTTTGTGAACTTGACTATTATATGCCTTGTTGATGGTCAGTTTTTGTTGAATTTAATGGGAGTTCTCTGTGCTTCTTGGATTTTGATGTCTGTGGCTTTCACCAAGTTAGGAAAGTTTTCTGCCATGATTTGCTCACATAAACCCTCTGTCCCTTTTTCGCTGTCTTCTTTTGGGACTCCTATGATTCAGATGTTATTCCTTTTTAATGAGTCACTGAGTGCTCTAATTCTTGTGTTGTGCCTTAGTTTCCCTATTGTTTTCTGCTTTATTATTCTCCATAATTTTTCCTTCTATATCACTGATTCACTGCTCTTCTTCATCCATCCTTGCTGCCGTGGCATCCATTAGAGATTGCATCCCAGTTATAGCATTTTTAATTCATTCTGACTATATTTTACTTCTTTTATCTCCACAGAAAGGGATTCTATGCTTTTTTGAACCCCAGCTAGTATTCTTATTATCATGATTCTAAATTCTAGTTAAGAAATCTTGCTTATATCTGTGTTGATTAAGTCCATGGCTGTCATTTCTTCCTGTTTTTTCTTTTGGGGTACCCCCCTCCTGAATTTTATCTCAGATGGGGCTGTGTTTCCAAACCCCTCATTTCAGAGGGCCCTGCAGCTTGGACCCATTCAGACCCTCTTGGGGTGCGTCTTGCCGAGTAATGGTCAGGTGCTGGCTTGTCCCCGGGAACACTTGTGCGATTGTACTGCTGCCAAGGCTCAGAGACTATGATTGGGTGCTGGCTTGCCCCAGAATAAGTTTGTGCTATTGGGTGGCAGCTCAGGGATTATGGTAAATCACAACACACAACTGGCTCCAGGTTTCACCACACCTTGGCATCATCATTCCAATACCAACAATCATGTTCTCCAGGGTCCGCTGGGACTTTTGCCTGTGCGGAGGCCATAGGGCCTCTACCAAAAGCCCTCCCAGCAGGGGAAACCTGTGTGGCACCGTAGACCCCTCCGATCTCGCTGCCTGCTCCTGGGGATTCAACTTTCCCACCAGAGCACTGCCAGGTATTGAGCTATGGAATTTCTCACTGCTCTCCCCTGCTTATAGAGTCCCAACGGTATTGAAACCCTCTCCTTTCTCCTTTCTCCATTTCTTGTCAGTCACTTGTGGGTGTTTCCACTCTTCTCTTTCCAGTTTTTTTTTTGGGAGGAGTGCTTTTCCTGTATTCCCCCCCCTTCTTTGTCCTCTCTCCCCGAAAACAGCTGCCTGCCCTCCACCACTTCTCTGCCCCCCAGTTCACCTCTCTGTGCCACATACCTATTGAGTTCTGTGGCTCAAGTTATGCAGGTTGTTGTGTTAATCCTCAGATCAATTTTCTAGATGTGCAGAGTGGTTTGATGCTGACCCAGCCGCATTTCAAGCATGAGAAATGCAGAGAACTTCCATGATGCTCTGCCATGGTGGCCCTAGAATATTTTTTTATCAAGTCTTTTTTAGACAATTTGAAACCTCTGTTAATTTCATTTTCCTAGTTAAGGACAGAATGGAGCCTAATGATCATGTATGAAACTGGAACTGAGCTGTGGAACTGATTATGGTGGATTGATTATGGTGAATAGCAAAATAGAACATATGATCCTGAAAACTTAAAGTTTGTTTGAAATAGTGTTGATACAGAATTTCTTAGTTTATTTAGTTATAGTAGCTAATTCCTTACCCATCTGACTAGTCACAAAAAAGCAAACCAGCTAGTATCATTTGAATGGTAATAAAATTTTCTCTACTACTGGAAAGTGGTCACCTATCTTTTGTCAATTAGAATTAACTGCATAATGAAAGAAGGTAAAGCTATATTTTTTCTTAAGAGCCCCTTTTAGATTTGAGGGGAAACTAAGGTTGCAATCCAGCACTGTAACTAGTTTCTATTGGAATTATGCTTCTATTCCTAAATAGGAGTTGATTACTTTTGGCCATTCATTAGGCTATTTCTCCCAAGGAGAGGTACCTTAAACACAGGGCAGGACTAGTTTGAATTACTAAAATGCTCAGTCGACTTTCTGTTGGTTAGTCCAGTAAGTTAAAGAAAATAACTGCTACTGACCAGGGACAGACTTCACATTATATGTAGTTGAGAACCTAACAAAACTTGCTCATATCACCTAAGGGATTAGCCACCCTTGACTACAGGAACTCCAGCTTAATTTCTGCAATAAATGTTCTTTATCTAAAACCTACCTGGTGGAACATTTTTAATTGTTGCCAAAACTTGTGATACCATTTTGGAGACCCATCTTTAAGGTCTTCTAAGTGCCACTGTTAACTGGATACTGCCCTTACACAGTGACCGGAGTATGAAAGTACTTCTCTTCCCTCTTTAGCTACTGCTTCCCCCACAGATGAATTTGATGATAATTTGTTACATAACTTTATATAGACCAGAACACTTCTTTCACAGTAATTTCATGTTTGGTCTCCACACTACTGTGAGCTCTTACTGAGCCATTAGCTAGGAGAATGTTCTGTCTGACCCCCTCTGGTGGTCCTGCCCCTTTAGCCACATCCCTCCTTATCCATCCACATTCCATTTTTCATGATTTGGTCCTCTTGGATTCTTACCGCTCCCTCTCCCTGACCTATCCTGATAATCAGAAAATGGTGGACAGAGTACTTTGTACTCTTAGACTTCTAGCCCAAACATTGCTGGAACTTAATTAAGTGAAATTGAGTGTGTGAGTGTCTTGGAGGTGGGGAGGAGTCATCTGCGAAAAAAAACTGAATGGATATGAAAATCATGTTAGATATCTGTCTTAGTGGGTTGTAACTTCCTATCACACATATTTATAGTGGCAGGTGCCAAAATTGTAATCCCTGCTGGTAGAGATAATGTGTGATGGAAAGGGGTAGATATTTGATAGGTAGGATGGATATGAAAGGGATGGTGTCAGGTTTGACCAGTCTAGCTTTCCTGAGGCCCATCCCACTGTGACAGACCCGACCAGGTATAGCAAAAGAAGAATATACCAGTTCTTATCATGTTTTGCCTACTATTATCCCAAGATGCTAATCCTTCGCTTCTTGTTAACTTTTCCATTAAAAATTTTTTCCCTACCAAACCTACTGCTTATTTTACTAATCTAGAGGTACTTCTTGAAATTTTGAAAATATGCTTATTTAAAAATTTTCTGGAAGAGAAAGTTGAGTCAAAATTATTGGTTAATTTGGGGCGCCTGGGTGGCTTAGTCGGTTAAGCGTCCGACTTTCGCTTAGGTCATGATCTCGCGGTTCGTGGGTTCAAGCCCCGCGTCGGGCTCTGTGCTAACTGCCAGCTCAGAGCCTGGAGCCTGTTTCAGAGTCTGTGACTCCCTCTCTCTCTGACCCTCCCCTGCTCACGCTGTCTCTCTCTCTCTCTCCTAGAAATAAATAAAAAACATTTAAAAAATTTAGAAAAAAATTATTGGTTAATTTGTTATCTTTATTTCTGTACTTTTTTGGAAGCAATATATCACCTCCTAGTCATAGATATATACTGACACTGAGTCCATTAGGGAAACTATATAATGCCTGGAATTCTGTATTTTAAGAGTATACCATGGGGAGATTTCACGTTAAATGTGATTAAGTGTGAAAAGAGGACAAAAGAAAGATTCCAATTGTATATTATATATAAAATTATTTTGCGTGGCAATGTGAATCATATTAAAAAAGAAAATCATTGGATACATTTCTTGCTCTTCCTGGAGAGAAACATTAATTTTGGAATTGGTTTAAGAGGTACATATGATTTCCAAATTGTATTTTAATGACTGTTTCATATGTAACTATTGCTTTTTTCTTTTTTAAAAGTTTTTTTAATGTTCATTTATTTTTGAGAAAGAGAGACAGAGTGTGAGTAGGGGAAGGGAAGAGAGAAGGAGACACAGAATCCAAAGCAGGCTCCAGGCTCCCAGCTGTCAGCACAGAGCCCGATGCGGGGCTGGAACTGTGAGATCATGACCTGAGCCGAAGTCGGGTGCTCAACTAACAACCACCCAGGCGCCCCTGTAGCTATTGCTTTTTTTCTACCAAACTCTTTTATGTAATATGATTGATATGCAGGGAATGTTTCCAACCAAGTAAAGTGAAAAGGCCTGTTATCATTGAGCACCTTTCTTCCTTGTTCCATTTCCTAACCTGTAGCGCACTCAATGTAAATCTTTTCCTGCTCCTTCACTCAGTTCTCATAACATTCCCTTGTTGGAACACCTTCCTCTGTCAGGGGCTTCTGTCCTAAGTAACGTGTAGAGAATATGCCTGGGCAGTTGAAAGAAATGAGTAAAGTGCTCTATCGAGATGATAAGGGAGGGAGGAGGAAGGAAGAATGTTGAAGGGGGGAAAATTAAGGAAATTGATCAGTTCATCAGAAAATGGGAGAAGAAGCAAGTGCTAGATGCATAGGAGCATGATGAATTATCAAAATACTCTAGGTCTTTCTTGCTTAACATTACAAGGCTATGGTTGGCTCAGTTGTTTAAGCAACAGACTCTTGATTTTGGCTCAGGCCATGATCTTATGGTCATGGGGTCGAGCCCCACATTGGGCTCCACACTAACAGCACGGAGTCTGCTTGGGATTTTCCCTCCCTCTCTCTCAGCCACTTCCCTCCTCTCTCTATCTCACTCAAAACATAATAATAAATTAAAAAAACCCACAAGGTTACAATTAGTGATATCTGTGGATGCATTTAAAATATTTTGTCAAATAAATGGTCCCTTCTACACTGTCTAGGTATTTAACTCTGATTTGGATCATATCTGAGGCCCACAGTTAGGTCTGAAATTCTGTCTATAGATATCTAACCAATTTAGGTGAATGCTTTTTGACCTTTAGGTTATAAAAGGAGAACACATCCAACCACAGCTTAAGTATGTTGCTGTATATAAGCAAGTGTTATAGGACAAGTTAAAATTACTAGGATTTTTCTGTGAACTTGTTTCTGAATGATCTTCAGAATAGCTTTACTCTCCTGTTTCACTGTTGAGACCCTCAAAATTTTTTACACCTATAGCTTTCTGGCATTACTTAATGTAATGGGGAGGATTGATTAGAAGGGAAAGCTATTGACTGAAGGAGGAAAACATTTTATTTATTTATTTATTAAAAATTTTTTTAAATATTTTTTATTTATTTCTAGGAGAGAGAGAGAGAGACAGCATGAGCAGGGGAGGGTCAGAGAGAGAGGGAGTCACAGACTCTGAAACAGGCTCCAGGCTCTGAACTGGCAGTCAGCACAAAGCCCGACGTGGGGCTCGAACCCACGAACCGCGAGATCATGACCTAAGCGAAAGTCGGACGCTTAACTGACTAAGCCACCCAGGCGCCCCTATTAAAAATTTTTTTAATTTTTTAAGGTTTGTTTATTTTTGGGAGGGTGAGGGACAGAGAAAGAGAGGGAGACACAATGTGAAGCAGGCTCTAGGCTCCGAGCTGTCAGCACAGAGTCCAGTGTGGGGCTCGAACTTGTGAACTGCAAGGTCATGACCTGAGCTGAAGTCAGAGGCTTAACCGACTGAGCCACCCAGGTACCCCAAGGAAAATATTTTAGATTAAGTTGTGACTGAACACATATGGTGAGATATTTTGAGGGAGGGAATATTCTATGTTTTATCTTTAGTTTATGGAAATAAATGGCTAAGTTGGTGAATTCGGGAGAACAGGTTATTTGTTCCAAACAGCAAAATATTAGGAAAACAGATGCGATAGGGAGGAGTAGGCTGTAGCTTGTTTACATCTGAGTGACCACGAGAGTGTGATGAGCCAAGAACACAGCTGGGGTTGGATCTCAGGGAATTGAGAGTCCAATTGAGACTGAAATGTATAGGAAGCAACCTTGGATGCCTCACCGACCAGATTCTTTCTTCATTCCAATGTAATGAAAAAAAGCCAATGCAGATATAATGGTTACATGGCCAAATAGCATATGGTCTCTCATGCTATCCTCAAGAAGGCCTGAGGAGGAACTGAGAAGAGGTTTGTTAAGTAGACAGAATGAGCTTATATGGCACCAGACTGTTGTAAATAAAAGCATTTTAAGGGCACCTGGGTGGCTCAGTCAGTTACATATCTGACTTGGGCTCAGGTCATGATGTCACGGTTTGTGAGTTTGAGCCCCGCGTCGGGCTCTCCGCCTGCTCTCAGTGCAGAGCCCTCTTCAGATACTCTGTCTTTCTCTCTGCTCTGCCCCTACTGCTTGCTCTCTCTCTCTCTCTCGAAAGAAAAAAAATATTAAAAAATAAAAATAAAGGTGTTGTAGTTTTCCATTGAGCTAATGACCTGAGGATGTGCTGGATATCATTGGACTGTTACCTCTCTGATTAATATGTCATTAGTATAAATGAACTAAATGCGGATAGAAGCCATGTTTCTTCTTCTCTTCCTTCTGATGGCAGTACCTCGTGGAAAGAAACTCCAGGAAGTCATATATATTCTCGGTGATTTTGTGAAGTGGCTTGTGGTATTAGGAATTACACATCATCTTTACTATGTGATGGCTTTCCTTGCCACTTGATACCACCAAAGAGCATTCAGCTCCTCTCAGAGTGTTAGGATAGGTAGAAATAGGTGTTAACAGTAGATTAAAAACAGAATTATAGCAGCTGTATTTCTACTTATTACTTGCTGAAAGGTATAATGTTATAAATATTAGATATAGTACTAGGGTGAAAAGTTTCTGTTTCTTTCCCTAAAACCTCAAGATTAAACAAGGCAGTAGGGCTCAACACAAATTTATAAATAGAGGGATTGAAGAGATGGCCTGCCTAAAAACCCCATGGTAAAGTATATAGATGCTCTACCATAAGGTAAAATGAAGAACTGAGAAATGGGGGCATCTGGGTGGCCCAGTCAGTTGAGCATCCAACTCTTGACTTTAGCCCAGGTCATGATCTCACCATTGTGGGATCTAGCCTCATGTCTGTGCTGAGCGTGGAGCCTGCTTGAGATTCTCTTTTGCTCTTTCTACCTCTCTGCTCTCTCTCTAAACTTGAAAAAAAAATTTTTAAATAATTGAGAAATACAGTATATTCAAGCAGATGGTTTGGAAAATGCAGACAATCTCTGCCAATATTTTATTCCATTATTTGGGTGTTAATAATATAGGAAGAGTTCTTTTTATAGGCTGGATTATTTGGATAATTTTTTTCCACATCTAAGTGACTGAATGAATTATTTCTCATTTCTCTCTATGAAATTCATTTATTATGGACACATAATTATCACTTGATTTATTAATTTTAATGCAGCACGTTAAAGGCAGGTATTTTTAGAATACTAGAGATTCCGAAAGTAATTTTCACATTGATTTTAGAAATACAGTAGTATATATGATTATATATTAAGGGTGATTAATACTTAAAATTTTAATACTTTAAAGGAAATAGTGATGAACTTGAATATTATCATTCTATTCTTTTCAATTTGTCTGTGCTCTCCACTTATCTTGAATGGGAATCCACACTCTGCCTCTTACTAGCTATGTGTCCTTTGGTAAGTGACCTAATTTCTCTGTGATTCAGTTTCCTTCTCTGGGCATATTACCAAACTCATAGGGCTATTATGATTATGAAATGAGTTAATAAAAGTTTTTGGAACAGTGCCCGTACATAGTATATAAGTATGTACATAGTATACGAGTATGTACATATATATATGTACATATGTAAGTTTTCAGTTACTGTTATACAGGTGATAGAGCATCATTTTTTTTTCCAGATTGACTCAAAACAACAAGCAAAGTACCACTGCCTTTTCTATTTTCCATCACTCTTGCATTTTCACCTCTAAAGTTAATGACAGGCATGAGGCAGGGTTTTAGGGCCTCATCCAGGCAGCAAATGGGCATGCTGGACAGGGGGACCAAGGCAGAGCCCAGCCCCAACAGATGGCCCTGAGAGGCAGAAGAGGTGACGGGGAGGTGGCCAGGCAGTCCTCACCCAGGGGTGTTGGTGCTGGATCTGAAATCACCATGCTAGTCTAGAGCCCGTTCACAGGTGTGGTGCGGCTCCTTTGTCTGCTTGCATCCCTGTCAAGAACAGGATTGGATGGAACTGAGCCTGAATGGGAAGGGCCTCCCTTATCCTGACTGAGAGGGGCTGAGGGAGGCTGCCACTGACAAGAAGGTAATCGAGGGGTCTGTATCAGGAAGAAGATAGAAATGCGACAGTGCAAATAGTGTAACGTGTAGTTATGCCAAGAGGTGAAGGAAGGAGTCATTAAGAATTATAACATAAGATCTGCCTCAGAGAAGTCCCATGTCAATCTATACATTCTCTTTATAACTTTGTGTTGGGAGCCACAGTGGCCTCGCTGGATGACAGTCACAGCGAGGAAATGGCAGCATTTGCACAGCTACTGCCATGAGAAACGAGAAACTGGTATCTCCTTCTGCCACTACTCGCTCCTGTTGGAAATGAGCCTGCTGGTATTGACCAGGCCTCACAATATGCCAGATCAGACCGATATTCCCCACACAGACACCTCATGAGGAAAAGCATCTTCCTGCCTCCTCAAATGAGATTTTCGATGAAAGCCCTGTGGATGATTGTCAAAAGGCTCTTCCTATGGGCCTTGCAGATCCAAGACTTAGATAATGAAGGAGGTTGAGAATGAAAGAGTTATAATTGAGCCTGGCCTTGAGACAAAGAGCCTAATTTAGAGTTAAGGATATAAGGGTGGAACTTAAGTTAATACTTAATACTTTTCTAACTGGTGATGAATGGCAGCCCCTTCCCTAAGGCCTACTTTCCACAAACACCTTTACTTACACTGGCAGCTGGGATGAGGACAGATAAGAGTAGCTAACACATAACCCTGAAACAAAGGCCAACACATTTAGGGCCTCCATGGTGTTTACACATTCAGCATCAAGTCAAAAAACTTTCCACAAACAACTTATTAACCAGCTCAAAAACGTTAGTCCTCTTGTGAGCCAGACACAATGACTCCTAGCCTATGACTCCTATGTACGACTTAACCTATGTCCAAATCTTAGCCGTATTATTTTAGAACAAATATGTATGTCATCCTGTTTTTCACTAAGAACATCCTGTTGTTTCCTTAGTTGTAAGATTTACTCAACCTCACTCTGATTGGGGTAATTCTGCAAGAAAACTTCTGAAAAACCTGTTTTTGTACACTTTTCAAAGCATCTTATCACAAAGAGTTTAACATTGTAAAAATTCCTTTTTCTGATGCCATGTTACCGTTTGACCTATAAATAAAGACACCAAAACTGACAGTGCAGAGATGCCTGCCTGGTGACCAGAAAGATTCTCGTGGCTCTGTCACTCTCTCTCCCCGACACCGTCCATCCTTCAGGGACCCCTGGACCGGCTGGAGCGGGCCTCCAGCAACCTTGAACTGCTAATATGTGACTTTTCCTTAGGGGTAGTGGCCATGAAAAATGATTAGCTTTTTAACTAATGCCTTCCTACTACAGATAGGTAATTTTTTTCCAGTTATGAAAATGAGTATAAAAGATTACCATTCTTCTTTGACCAGCTAATCCCCATAATAAGAAACCAGTTTGGCTCTTAATTTACATTCTGAAATTTTGGTTTCAAGTCATTATTACGGGAAACATACATTTCTTTATAGCCACTGCATAACAGGAATAAAGTGTTAGAAAACACAGCAGAGCCCCAGGAATATCAGGCTTACCATCAGCAGGACACATAATTTCTATATCTGATATACAACCCATTTATGTTTTCATCATGGAAGTTGTTATTAGCATAAGATAACAAGTCTTGGTAGGAAATTATCTGCTATTGTAAAAAAAATCTTAACCTTTTTAATGAAGCTGGTATTCCATTGTTCCTCTGATCACAGTAACCTTCTCGCAGACATTAAATTAAATTTTACCTTTCAGAACCTTAGAATGATTTTCGTATTCAGATTGTGAACTAAAGTGAATTTTCATATTTCATGGCTCCTAGATATCTATATAGAAAATAGAGTTGGGTGCATAGTAACATCAGTCTGAGACCTCTTTTGTAGATATTAAATTGCCTTTACTTCTATATTGAAAATAGAGTTGGGTGCGTAGTAACATCAGTCTGAGACCTCTTTGATACATATTAAATTATACACATCATTTAGCTAAATGTAAGTGATATGGTTGGTGAGTGCTTCCTGAGTAAATAGGTTCCATTATTTAGCAGATGCAGCCTCAGCTGATTCTAAAAATACTCCTCATGGTCTCAGTGGCATTTTTTTCTGTATTGGCTCTTTGGATGCCAAATTACAATTGAGAATGAAGTTCTGAGCGTTTCATGGTACATCGTATCAAAGGTATCAAGTGGCTTTGAACATCACAGATAATTCTCCCTAAACAGTGCCTGAAACTAAGCTAAAGGAAAGTAAAACTTTAGTCTTTTCTAATGATTAATTAAGACAGTCTTGAAAAGTTTTTCTGTTTGATGTGTCTTGCTACTAATTTATTTGTTCTATTTTGTATTTAACTTCCTTCAGTGTTATGTTGCATTATTGAAATGCCAGTTATATTGGGTAAAATTATAAATGTGAAGCCCTTGAAAATATCCCCTGTCCCTGCTAGTTCAAGGCAAAAATAATATTCCAGTGTAGCGTCAGACAGTCCCAAGTCTATCCACCATTGCAGGGTTGCAACACCCTTCGCATGGTCTTGTTGAAGATACCCTACTCATTGTTTCTCTGCACTTGAAATAAGGCATGCATTTTGAACCACAGTTCTCTCTATATATTATGAGTTAAAGAACTAATTCCATTCTACCCTCTAATAAAAGGAATGAATATTCCTTGAAGACTCACATTGGAAGTCATCTGTGAAGAATTGCGAAAATAATCGGTCCTTACTTTTTTGCTAAAATTAAATTAATTAGCCTAATGAATTGCCACTCTGTTTCCCTTATTTCTTACTAAAAAAAAATAATGACATCTTACAAAACTGAAATGGAGATTATGGTGGCCAGCCAGTGCTCGCATGGTATCTTGAAAACTCAAGTTCCTTTTTTTTCTAAATTATGACTGGTCGTCTTCTGCCTGGTCTAAGGGAATGACACCAGCCTGCCCTGCCTTCCTGCCACCAACCAGCACCAATGCACAAATGAAAATGCATTTAAAAGACAAGTAAGTGGGGCGCCTGGGTGGTTCAGTCGGTTAAGTGTCCGACTTCAGCCCAGGTCATGATCTCATGATCAGGGTTCGTGAGTTCGAGCCCTGGGTCGGGCTCTGTGCTGACAGTCAGCTCAGAGCCTGGAGCCTGCTTCAGATTCTGTCTCTCCCTCTCTCTCTGACCCTCCCCTGCTCACACTCTCTCTCTCAGAAATAAATAAAACAATAAAAATAAATAAATAAATAAATAAATAAAAGTCAAGTAAGCACGTATACTTTCCATTTACTCAGAACCTTTTAAAAAAATTTCTGAAACCTTAGCTCTATTGAAGTTCTTCCTCAAAATTCCCTAATGGCAGTATATATGTATGTTATATATATTTAATAGTGTTTGTCATAGAAATATGATAGCATTTACTATATTTCACTCTTTTAAACACTTTAGAGGTTCATGAATTTAGTCCATATACCACTTTCAAGTAGGTTCACTTGTTAACCTCATTTTATACATGGGGAAAGTGAGGCAAAACCACATCTTGAGAAGTAGCAGAGCCCATTTAACTGCTCCATTTTGATTGCTTCTCAGTACCGTGCTCTGCTTTCTCAGGCCCCCTACTCACCAAGTCAAAAGAAGTCCACTTGGTTTCACTCTTATTGAACGTAGAGTGAGCAGCATTTGATGTTGTCAAATACCCTTTTTTTTTTGAAACTTTATCCTCTGCATTAGTGACAATTATTTTTTTTCCACTTCAGTGGGGTTTTTTTGTTTGTTTGTTTTGTTTTTTAATTATATCCAAGTTAGTTAGCATATAGTGCAGTAATGATTTCAGGAGTTGAATCCAGTGATTCATCTCCTACATATAACACCCAGTGCTCATCCCAACAAGTGTCCCCCTTCATGACCCTTGCCCATCCCCCCACCCACAACCCGTCCAGCAACCCTCAGTTTGTTCTCTGTATTTGTCTTTTATGTTTTGTCCCCCTCCCTGTTTTTATATTATTTTTGCTTTCCTTCCCTTGTGTTCATGTTTTGTATCTTAAATTCCACATGTGAGTAAAGTCATATCACATTGTGACAATTATTTATTAAGCACTATTCCGTGACAAGCAGTGTACTAGGCACTGGGGACATTTCAGTGAATAAAAAGTCAGACAGAAATCTTCGTCTCCGGGGAACACACATTCTAATGGGGGAGAGACAGATAATGACAGACTGTGAAAATGAACACAGTAAAGTAAATTACACAGTAGGGTAGGAGGTGGTATGTGTTATCAAAGAACGTACATAGATATTTATAAAGAGAGAAGGGTAGAAAGGATTTGGGAGTGCAAATTAAAGTGGTCAGGTGAAATTCTGTTAAGAAAATAAAATCTGCGGGGTGCCTGGGTGGCTTAGTTGGTTAAGCACTGGACTCTTGAATTTGGCTCAGGTCATGATCTCAGGGTTGTGAGATTGAACCCTGGATCAGGCTCTGTGCTCAGCATGAGCCTCCTTGAGATTCTCTCTATCTCTCTCTCTCTCTCTCTTTTCCTGTCTCCATGCATGTGTGCTCTCTCTTCCTGATAAAAAAAAAGAAAGTAAAATTTGAGCCAGGACAGCAAGATGGGAGCCAGCCATGAGGCTATCTGGGGAAAGAACGTTGCTAGAGGAGGAAGCAGGAAGAAATTACTGAGAGGGCAGAGCAGGACCTTGTGAGCTGTTGTGGGGAAGCTGGCTCTTCTTTTGAGAGAAATGGGGATCTTTGGAGAATTTTGAGCAGAGGAGGGGCCTGATGGGATGTATGTTTTGATAGGGTCACTCTGGCTGTAGAGGATGCAAGGATGGGAAAACTATCAGGATAATCCAGGTGACAGACAGATGCAGGGGAGGCTGGGACAAAGGTAGAGAGGGGCTGGTGAGAATTAGTCACTTGTTGAAGGGAGAGCCAACACAGTTGGACTGGAGGCAACATTGAGAGAAAGAGGCAATTTCAGGGTGACCCCAGGGCTTTCCCCCTGGTCAGCGAGAACATTTACTCTTAACTGAGGTGGGAAAATCTTTGAGTGGAGCAGTTAGGAAAGGTTAGCTGTTCAGTCTGGATACAGAACAAGAACATGTATCAACAAAAACATGTTAAATATAATATTAAAAATGAAGGGTAACTTAAATGTCTAACAACTAATAAATAGTTGGATGGATAAATTAATGATCCCCCCACACAGTGGAATACTGTGGAAACAAAAATATTAAAAATGTTTTGCACATCTGTATATTATTTATTGACATATTAACTGGGGGGAAAAACCCTGATTGCCAGATAGTACTCATGGCTCAACCACATTCCTATAAAAAAGAAAAAAGTACTTTGTTTTGCACAGGAGAAATAAAATACATAACAGAATTGTAGTAGTTGTGGTGTGGGTTTAATTTAATTTTAATTTTTTGTTTTTGTATCTTTTTGAAATGTTTGTCATAAAATTTTTTGTGAATAAAAAGGGAAAATATGTATCCTAGATCTACTTTAATAAGATTTATATAAATGTAATCTGAATATTATATATTATATATTCAAATGTAATCTGATACATAATATATGCATAGAAAAAGACCTGAAGGATATACCCAAACTGTTAATGTGTTGGCACGGACATGAATGATTTTTCTTTTTTTTCGATTCTTCGTATTTTCCAGTTTTTAACAGATGACAAGTATTGCAGGGTAAAAAAATTTTTAAGTTATAAATTAAAAGGAAAACTTCATACACAGCCATTAAACTTGACCTGGAAAGTATTGTACCTTTGTCATGTGGACTGTGTTTTGGGCTGTGAGTCTGGTCGCAGGACCATTGCGTAGGAAGGGGAGAGGGAGACATTCATCTCCTTGTTACGGGAAACTACACAGGTGGCAAGGGCTTGTGGAAGCCTGTACTTTTTCACCAACCAGCCCTCTTCCTGCTATGAAAGGCACTGAGAATGCCAAGAGGCAGGTAGAAAACGACTTGGAAGATCCACTGACCTCCTCCTCCAGTTCAAATAACCTTTGTCTTCAAATGGTTCTTTTAAAAAAATTATTTATTTTGGGGGGGTGGCAGAAAGAGAGAAGAAGAGAGAGAATCCCAAGCAGAGTCCATGCTGAGCACAGAGCCTGACACAGGGCTCGATCTCTTAATTGTGAGATGATGATCTTAGCTGAAATTGAGTCGGATTTAACTGAGCCACCCTGGTGCCCCTGTTTTAAAATGATTCTTACTTAAGGTGTTTAAAAATTGCATTCATCTTATTAAAACATTTTATACACTATAAAATGTTAAAATCTGTATCACTTTAAAAAATTCATCCATTTCTCTGTTGTTGAAGACGATTACTCTTTTTTTTGATACCTCAAATTTCAACTCGATATACTTTATTATTTCAGAAGCTTAAAGCATATGAAGTTCTGAGTGCTGCCAATTTTAAGCCCAACATCCTTTAACGATTTTTTTAATACAACTCATCCTAGACAGGGAGACTTTAAAAACAACTTTAAAACCATTTTTGTGGTATCCATTTTCAAATGCCAGTAGGCAGTATTGTGTACTAACGTGTAATATCATGTTCTAAGAAAGTGATATAAATATGAACTAGCTGCCTCAGTGGAATGATTGAGTGATGTGATTTTGTTTTGTCATTTCAAGGGAGTGAAAAAAATAGACCCCGAATTCTATGAAAAATTTATCAGTCACAGATTTGGAGAAGAAATGGTACATCGCATAGATCTTTGCTCCATGCTAAAGAAAAAACAGAGTAATGGTTATTATCACTGTGAGTCTTCAATTGTGATTGGTGAGTGCCATTTAAAAATTATTTATTATCTTTAATTTTGATTTCCTTAGCATTGTTTCTTTTGGAAGATATTTGGGGCTCATTGTGTATGTTTTTCTCAATGCTGTGTTTTTGTAAATATTATGTTTTAGCAGTAATACATTGGAAATTTTGCAGAACATATGCATGACTTATACTTTTCAGTCAGGATTTTAGTTCCTTTGGTTTTTGTACTTTTATGCTTTAAATATCATTATAATGAAGACTTGAAGTGTTGATTAGAAATTCATTCCAGTTTAATTTTATTTCATGAATATGAAGAAAACATTTTCTCCACTAAAGACCTGTATGAACACACCATTCTACACAAGGCATTTTCATGTTTGCTGCTTTTAATTAGGAATAGAATATTCCAGGTCAGAATGCTTCACTCTGAGAAGATAAAGTCTAGGTGGCCTGCAAAGATGGAAAACTTGTCCTTCAATTTGTTCCCCAAAGAAACATGTTTTGTGGGGAAACAGGCTCAAACATGGATACTTCTATCATCTCATCAGAGAGATGGCATATGATTGGGACAGACTCACACACAATTACTTTTCCAAGTGAAAAGTGTATACACCAAATGAAGATTTTTTTTTAAACCAGAGCAGGGCTATTCTGCAGTGTGAATATATTCAAAGGAATTTGATCTCTTGTGATTCAGATGTGCTGTTTCAAGCCCAGGCATTATTCTTATACAATTGTGAACTTCAAGACAACCTGATGTGTATACTTTTGAAGTAACATGAAAATATTCAAAGAAGATAAATATCTATATTTAAATATTTCAAGGTCTGCAGCCAAGATAATTTCTCTCTGCATCAGCTTGAAGAACACCTATGGAAGTCTACATCCTGAGAGAATCTTAATACTTCAGTATTTTTTTTTTAATGCATTAAGGAAATGTTCCAGATTCACAATTTTATTTCCACATTCTCACTAGATCTCTTCAGAGAGGTCATCATTTTATCTTCCAAAGATCTTAGCTATCTTAACCAGAAGATATTCGGTATGTCATTTGAATTTATGTTTTGAAACATTTCAAGTCTATTTTTAAGGAAGATTTTTGTGTTTTCAGGTTCTCTGTTGGAGAGCTGTCTTCCATTGAAGTTTTGATGAGGGCCAAACATTTCCATTTAGATTCATTGCAAAGGACAATTTTACAATTTTCTTGTGTAACACAGATTTTGGCTACCTTGCCATTTCTTCTCTGTGATTACTTTAGGCCACCCTTGAAGGAGAGCTCAGTGCTTCATTGCCTCTCCTACTCTCATTTAAAAAGCAAACAAAACCTCCCGAGCAATCTGTAGATTTTCCTGAAGATACTGTGCGTTTGGCATGTATCACGGACACTGCGATTAGATAGCTCTGTTCAGCTTATCCCAAATCACTGTGCATCAACCACTGAATTTTTTTTATTGTATTACTCTTTTCAGCTTAGTCTTTAAAACTCCCCATATTCCAGCAATATCTCTAGATTTTCCCCTCAGGCTTTTTATCTCTCCTCTTTTTCTAACTCAGAGTAATTTAGCTTCTTTTAAGCTCCAATCTTGTATCCCCATACCCATACCCCATTTTAACATTATTTGCAAAAATGGTTTTTGCCTATTACAAATACTCTACTTTTTCTGTCACGTGTTGTGATGCCAAAATGAACTTTAAAATTATATCTGTCTCTATGGGGCGCCTGGGTGGCTCAGTCGGTTAAGCATCTGACTCTTGGTTTCGGCTCAGGTCATGATCTCATAGTTTGTGAGAGTGAGCGCTGCTTGGGATTCTCTCTCTCTGGGTCTCTCTCGGTCCCTCCTCTGCTCACATACACTCACTCTGAAAATAATTAAACTTAAAAAAAAGATTTTTAAATAATATCTGGGTCAAGAATAATAATTATTGTGTTATAGTTAATACACACTAGAATTCCTTTATTTGCTATGGATAGTTATTGATTTTCTCAATCTTACCTGAGTTTTGTAACAGAATATTTAGGAGGATTCAGGATACTTTTGTTGAGAGTTTCATTTCTTGATCAGATTTAACTGGCTTCTTTTTGATTTGACCCTGACTCAAATTTAAAGCCTGTTTCCTGTACCTTGAACCAGTATTTTATTGTACGCATTAATAGAATGGGACAGATTTCAATTCTTGACATTTTTCATTCAGAAGTTCTAGTGTAGAAGTTGGGTTCAAAGACTCTGGGAATTATTTGTAAAACTTTGTATGTAGGTACATAAGTGAATTTTTCTGGGGAGGGAATTCTTTGGATTTGCATATTTCCTCTGTCTTAATTTGATAATAATACATTCTTGGAGAGTACTAGATTCCAGGTCACAGATTTTCTTCTCAGCTGTCTTAGTTATACCATTTAGAGTTTCTTATCTTTATTATTTTAAAAATATCAATGACTGTATGCTTTATTTCCAAGATTTCTGGTTGATTCTTTTTCATATTTTCCTCTTCTGTTCTTTGCTTTGTGGATGCTATTGCTTTATTCATCTCTTTGAGGATTTCAATATAATTAATTGTTAGTGTTCTTTTTATGTATTTAAAATATTTTATTTTGTTTTTCTTTTTTATTGAGGGAATTTAATGTGTAACATTGTATAAATTTAAGGAGCACAAGTTGTCACTTTGATACATTTATGTATTATGATATAATTGCCAATGTAGTGATATTTATCATATTACATAATTTTAATATAATATTTACACCTATATTTATTATCTTGTATATTAGATCTTTATCTTTGCTACTTGTTATAAGTTTGTACACTTTAAAACACCATTACTCTTACTCCACCACCCTCCAGTTTTCTGGCAATCACCATTTTACTATTTTTTACAGATTTAATTTTCTGAGATTCCACTTATAAGTGATATCATACACCACTGGTCTTTGACTTATCTTGCCTGGCATAGTGTGCTCAAGGTCCATCCATGTTGTTGCAACTGGGAAGATATTCTCTTTTCTCATGGCTGAATACTATTCCATTGTGTATATGTACCACATCTTTTTACCCATTCATCCATTGATGGGCATTCGGGTTGTTTTCATATTTTGGCTTTCGTGAATAATACTGTGATAAACATGAGAGTTCATATGTCTTGCTGAAATCCTATTCTCATTGCTTTAGGTTTATATCCAGTAATGGAACTACTGAATCATGGCGTTTCTATTTTTTTAATATAATTTATTGTTAGATTGGTTTCTATACAACACCCAGTGCTCATCCCAAGTGCCCTCCTCAGTGTGGTGTTTCTATTTTTAATTTTTGGGGGAATCTGCAGACTCTTTACAACAGTCTTTGAACCGACTTCCATTCCCAACGAAAGTGTGTAAGGGTTCCATTTCCACCATATCTTTGCTAGAGCCTATTGCTTCTTGTCTTTTAGTTGATAGCCCTTCTAACAAGTGTCAGAGGATAATGCGTTGTGGTTTTGGTCTGCATTTCCTTGATGATTAGTGATGTTTAGCATCTTTTCATGCGTCTGTTGGCCATTTTGAACTGAAAAACAAATAATCTGACTTAAAAATGGGTAGAAGAGCAAAGGAGACATTTCTCCAAACAAGACTTTTCATATTTGTTAAATCTCTAGTTCCTTGTGAATTCTTCTATTTGTTGGATCTTTTGTGGTACCTCGTTTCCTCTGAGGTTTTATTTTTTTTTTTTTTAGGTTTTTGAGAGTTCATTGTATTGTACATGTGTGGTTTGGCAGATGAGCTCGGTCAGGAACTGACAACAGCAAACCATGCCTGTCCATAAGGAATTGGAATCTATTTTTTTTTTTTGCGTCTCTTATCAATTTGTGAGGTGTGTTGCTTTGTTTTGTTTTTCTTTTTACAGTAAAGACAATTGGCCTTTTGCCATTTTGGCTTTAATATTTTCCAGGTTTTATATTACATTTAATTTTGGTCACAAGGCATTTTTCACATTAAATGTTTTTAATTTTTGTTAAATTATAGATGAAGAGTTCTCCTGTGATTTCTTTCATTATTAGAGTCATCTCCAAATCAAAGATTTGACACATATTCATTTATATCTTCCAATTTTTTTTTGTTATTGCTTTTGCATTCGAGCTTTTAATCTACCTGGTATGACCATTTATACAAGTACTCAGACACAGAGGATTAATGAAGAAATCCAGTTGCTAAAAGTGAGTGTGAAGTAGAGCTTTAGTTTTAGGAATATATTTTTATAATATGTTTTATACCCCAGCTTGTATGTTCCAAGATTACAAACTAGCACCTTTCATTTTGTACTTCACTCTCACAGGGTGTTTTGTTTTGTTTTCTAATTTTAATAACTTGCCAATATTGGGGTGATTTATGTAAAAATCTTGGTTCCTGCTGCCTTCTGAACAATCAGAAAACGTGATACTGGTCCTCCATTCTTGCATGGTAACAATTTTCTGGATAGGGTAGCAGGCCCACTGACCTTAGAAGTAGTTGCTGTTCTTACCATAAATTGGCTGGACTTGTTCACACTATGTGCCTGGGTCCTGAAGGCATCACAGTTTGGATTCCCCTCCCAGTTACTGCTGTTTCCTGTGCATGCTGAACATTTCCACGCCGAGCATTTTCCTCTCCATCTCCAGCCATCACACACCTTGATGTGAGTGTTAGGGGAGGTTGGTAGAATATGGAAACATCATTCACATTTTCAGATACAAGAAAAGGTTCTCTCATAATCTTAGTTCTCTCATAATCAGAACTTTGGGTGATATTATGTCTACTTACTATTGGGCTGCAATTCCTTATAAACCTAACTGTAATAATCAGCTAAAATTCAAATCCAAAAAGAAAAAAAGGGCACCTGGGTGACTCTGCTGGTAAAGCGTCCGACTCTTGATTTCAGCTCAGGTCATGATCTCTTCGTTCATAGGTTCAAGCCCGGCATCAGGCTTTGTGCTAACAACATGGAGCCTGCTTGGAATTCTCTCTCTCCCTGTCTCTCTGACTCTCCCCCACTTGCATGCTTTCTCTCTCTCAAAATAAAATAAAACTTTTTTTTTAAAAAAGGTAAAAAAAAATTTTCCCCTTGTGAAACCAGAAATGAAATATGGCTCATATATCATAGTGTGGTGGAAATATTCTCAGTGAGCTACTTACTGGAGTTAGGTGAATTAATTTTTCTCAGGCAGCTATATTCCATTTAAATTTCCTTAGGGGAGGTAATTGACTAAATGACACCCTTTTGTAAAATTGATGAGCAATTTAATGCTTGCAAAGACTAGTTTACTTTCAGCTGTCAGGCATATCTTATAGGAGGCAATGGGGGATTTGAAAGGTCTAGAGGTTTTTTGTTTTTTGTTTTTGTTTTTTGCAGGCCAGCTTATTTCTTCATAACTTTTCCAAGTAGAGGTGGAATCCATAATTTTCTGGGAATCCTGACTTTTTTTGGTTTCATAATAATTAATCATCATCAACTTAATGAATGTTAACATATATACAATGTGTTTATGCCTCTCTTTGGTATAATGAGATATGGAGAACTATAAGACAGTCCTTAAGAGTGATAGCCACTGGGCGGTGAGAAATGGGGAAGGAGGAATAGACGAACAGGGTTTTGCCCATAACAACAATGAGCTTTGTTAGGACATGGTGGAAGAAGCTTATAATTTTATCTTCTCAGAGAGTGTGGGAGTAAAGAGTGGCAGAGCTCAAAGGAATAAGATGACACTAAAGAGACAGATGGGGAGTAGCGAAAGGACACCTTCTAGGAGCAGCAGTTATGATTTATGAGGGAGAGAAAAGATGGGCTGGGAAGCAGTGGGAGGCAACGTTAGTGATAGGAGACACACTTCAAAGACTAATGGTTGAACCTACAGTCTAGTTAGCTAAGGACACGACGGCAGGGAGCTTGCTAGGCTTGGGTACAGGAGGAATGGAAGAGGTAGGAAAGGACATGCACACAGTCGCACATACTGAGGCAGAGGATATGAAATAAAAAGACTGAGTAGATAGATGTGGGACAAAAAGAGGGTGAAGTTTGATACTTCACATCATAGCACAAGATTGGATCCTGAAGATAAGACTTCCGGTTAGTTTCACACTACAGCACAGAGGCAGTGAGAGGGTTAGGGCTGGGCCAACTGGTGGCTCAAACAGAAGCATGCAGGTGTGCACAGGTACAATTATAGAAGATGAAAAGGGTCATAATTAGGTAAGTTAGAGACGACTCGGTTATAGTCCACTCAGTCTATATCCAGTACCCAACAGGTCAGACCAGCAAGATGCCAGCCTCACACTTTATGAGCTGAAACACAATGAGAATTCCAAACAACGTGTATCAGTGAATTTATTCTATCTGAGGTCCCCCCTCCCCCCACGTGCCCTTAAAAAAAGCATTTTAAAAAGCCAGTTTGGGGTTACTTGGGTGACTCGGTTGAGTGTTTGACTCTTTGTTTTGACTTGGGTCATGATCTCAGGGTTTGTGGGATGGAGCCCCACGTCGGGCTCTGTGCTGACAGGACGTGGAGCCTGCTTGGGGTTCTCTCTCTCTCCCTCGGCATCTCCCTCACTGGCACTGTTTCTCAAAAATAAAAGTCTTTTTAAAAAGCCAATTTCATAAGTCACGCAGAGAAGGACAAATATCATATGTTTGCACGTATAGGAGGATTAGGAGGAACTTGACGGAGGAACAAGGGGGAGAAGAAGGGCGGAAATGGTGGGGGAAAGGGAGAGAGGCAAACCATGAGAGACTCTTGAATGCTGACAAAAACTGAGGACTGTTGGATGTGGGGGGGAGGGGGGATGGGCACGGAGGAGGACACTTGTGGGGATGAGCACTGAGTGTTATGTGGAAACTAATTTGACAATAAACTATTTGTAAAAAAATAAAAATAAAAAAAATAAAAAGCCAATTTCATGTAAGAATGCTCTTGCTGAGTAGTGAACATAATTGATCGTGTTTAATTTGTCTCTGTGTGCCTTTTTTTGTATTCTGTTAACAAAAATGAGAAGTGTTTATAAAGTACCTCAGCTGCATATTGAAGCAGAACGTTGACTCAGGAAAAACACTTGTGTCATTATTTAAACTACAAGCTAAAGTAGTCACTTTCTTTTCTGAAAAATTTTTCCTTGAAAAATGACTCACAAACTATCATTTTCACATTTGGGCATTTGGCAGACATTTTCTTTAAAATAAACTTGTCGCATCAGGCGCATCTGACATAATTTACTACTAATGATAAAATTCAAGCTTTCAGGAAAAAATAAGAATTTTGGAAAACTGATCTATTACCATGAGGGTAACAGCTTCCTAACGTAAAGACTTTTCCCACTTTCTGTTATGGAAAATGTCATAAACAAAACTAGATAGCACAGAGTAGAATAACAGACTCCATTTTCCCAATGTTTCCCCCTCAGTCACACTCTTTTTATTTTACTGAAGTATAACTTATATACAAAACTGCACATAAGTTAAAGTGTACAATTTGGGGTGCCTGGGTGGCTCAGTCAGTTAAGTGTCTGACTTTGGCACAGGTCATAATCTCACAGTTTGTGGGTTTGAGCCTTGCATTGGGCTCTGTGCTAACAGCTAGTTCAGAGCCTGGAGCCTGTTTCAGATTTTCTGTCTCCCTCTCTCTCTGACCGTCCCTTGCTCACGCTGTCTCTCTCTCTCTCTCAGAAGTAAATAAAACATTAAAAAAAATAAAGTGTATAATTTGATAAGTTTTTAATGTATGTACACAACTGTGAAACCATTATCACCATCAAGATACTGAATATTTCCATCACCCCCCAGAAGTCTAATAGTGCCCCCTTGGCAACCCATGGGGTGATTCATTGTCCAGTGTGGGGGTTTTTTTGGTGTTATATAATGAAGTGAGTCAAAATATGGAAGATCTGCATAACTCCGTCAATTTTTCTTAAATGACCAATATTTGCTACAAAGACATGCATAGATAAAAGACCATTGAAAATTCAAGATACCAAAAGATTTGACTATAAACAGTAAAAGAAGTTGAGAAGTTTTGAGATTCCACATTGTACCTAAACTTCAAGAAACTGTAACTTGTTGAGTTTTGGTAGAGTATCAAAGAAGAATATCCACATTATCTGAAAAGGCTATTATTCTTCTGCCTTTTGAAAATTTATATCTATGTGAGACTGGATTTTTCTTAGGCTGCAAATGAAATCATGTGCTGCAACAGACTGTGTGCAGAATCAGACCTGAGGATGAAGCTGTCTTTGATTATGCCAGACATCAAAGAAAATTGCAAAAATGCAAATGAAGCCCATTATTCTCACTATAAAAACGTTTAATTAAAAATATAGTTGTTTTCATAAAAATACTCCTAATGATAATATTTATTACTGATAATGAACTTAAGATATTTCAAAATGAATTAATAAATTTTCAGAAAATTCTGTTTTAGTTCAAAGACAGTAAATATTGATAAATAATAACCCACATGAGCAAAACCTCTTTGAGCAGGGAGGAAGACGGGGAGATTGTCAGTAATTCTTTTTTTTTTTTTTTTTTTTTTTTTTTTTTACAAATAGTTTATTGTGTCAGTAATTCTTAAGAGTATAAAGTGATCCTGAGGCCAATATGTCTAAGAAATACTGCTTTAGTTCATGGTCCAAGAAAACCCTGAAAAACTTTAAACCTCAGACAACTCTCCAGCCATAACTTTGATCAGTATTTCCAACCTTTTCTTCCAACAAATTAATTCGGATGGCCACATAGCTATCGAATTTTTTCTCCATCCCTTTTTAATTTCCATTTAAGCAGTCTGTGGTAAAAATGTAACAAGAACCAAATACCCCAGAATGACAATAGCATGGCTATGTAAATACCTCATTTAAAAATCATTCTTACATGATGTCGATATTGTATAACATAGAATATCTCTTTTGCTGTGGGCAGAACCAGAAAGTTTGTCTTGTTTTCTTTTGCACAGGCTGACAGGGGAGATGATTAAGAAAACTTCATCTCTACTTAGACCAATTAAGATGAATCTATTTTGAGTATGTTAGAAGAGGGAGAAGCGAAAAGACAGTTTATCATCTGAGGGAACTGTACATTTTTTCACTTGAAAACTTCAGCAGTTGGAAATTTTCCCCACTCAGAATTATCAAGTAAATTAATAAGAGCTGAGTACAGAGTATCTAATCATTTACTTTCTGACACAGAAATTGAGTGACCATATAATTTATCATAAATGTTCCCTTGTAAGTGTACTAGGCTGGGATAAAAAAAGAAACCCAAGACTGCCCAGATTTAACTGGAACTGTATCATTCTGCCTAGAAAGCAAGGCTGCTCTTGAAAAAGCGGAACCTTTAACATGTTAACATTTCTCAAATGCCTGTGTTATTCCTTTTTGTAATCTAATTGTCCTCTTCTTAAATATTTCTTTGATGAAACATGTCTTCTGAAAAGAAAGCATTTGAAATTTTATGCTTATATGCCCTTAGTAAAAATAAAAAGCAACTGATCATTGGAACTCTCAGCTTATTTTTTTATATTTGCTTGAGTTAGCAGAAGATGGGGATTAAGTAACTGAAAAAATGAATCTTTGCGATGGCTCACTGTATTTTAACTGGTTTATCAGCTATTAATCTGGATGCTAACACAGAGTGGCAGCTGTGGCTCAGGCTATTTGGAAAATGCAACCATCTGTTGGCCTGGTTTCAAAACCCTATGATTTATATTAGATGCTGTAGAAACCCTGCGTATTAAAGGAGCACTGTTCTGCGGTAAATTTAACGACCTGACAAATTAAACATTAATTCTAGAATCATACAAGAATAATTTATGTTGTTTTATGATTTATTTGTAGAGCCTTTGTTTTTAAGTATATGTTAGAAAATATGAAAGTAAATCCGGAATTTCAAAGAAAAAGAAAAAAAGCTACATGAATGATATTATTGGAGTGCAGCGTCTGTGATCAAAGATATTAAGACGTAGTAAACTAGTGTTAGACCTTTTCAGTTGCCAAAAGTTACGGCTAACCAGCCCTTCGCATTGCCCAATTGCCTCTGAATACACTTTTTCACCACATTAATTAATGCTCTAAAGGTGCTTAGCATAGTGCCTGACATATAATTTTGTAAAAATGTTAGTCATTCGTAGTAATGGCCATACTCGTCATATTAGAATACTTACTGCAACAGTGTTCTTACTGTCCTAACATCAGAACATCCATTTCAGGTTATTATAGACTTGCATTATTCTAAATGCTTTCCTCTGATTAGCCTGCGATTAACCTTGGTGCATTAAAAAAAAAATGCATAGATATATATCAGGTGCTTTTACCTTGTGTATTTATGTAATATTTTATATTGCATATATATTTATAATAAACATATATATAAGTACAATGTGAGGATAAAAACTTCACTGTGTTTTTTCCTGGCTATGGGAAACACACAACAAAGTTGACAGTCTATCTTCTTTAATGTCATGTTATTTAAAAAAAAAAGCAATGTGGTAATGTGATGCCATCACAGGAGATAAATATGTAAAACTCATGAAGTTCATGCCCATTTCAGTGAAGCACTAAGGAATTAGAGAGGATACAGAATCGTGGAGAGGAAGAAAAGCTCTTCCATCCGAAGCACACACACAGACCCAGAAGTTCTTAGAGTCAACAGACCTTGTTATAATGGTCAGTGCTACTTCCCAGCGAGGCAACCTTGCACACATTACTTAATGACCCTAAACCCATCTATAAGATGGGGTTGATAATGATGGTCACCTCATGAGGATGTTGTGAGGACTCAATGAGATAATGCATTAAAGCATCGTGCCTGACGCATACTAGGTGCTCACTCACTTCTGCCCACTGTCACTGCTGTGTTTATTACAAAGTGTGTGTAGAATTCTTAAGCCCAGGACAGAGAAGGCTAGAGAGTGACTTAAGGAAGGGTTAGTATAAGGGAAAAAAGTCATTTTCTTTCTTTTTTATTTTTTAATTTTTCTTGAATGTTTACTTTTGAGAGAGAGAGAGAGAGAGAGGGACAGAATCCAAAGCAGACTCCAGGCTCTGAGCTGTCAGCACAGAGCCCGATGTGAGGCTTGAACCCACAAACTGTGAGCGAGATCATGACCTGAGTTGAAGTTCGATGATTAACTGAATGAGCTGCATAAATGCCCCAAAAGTCATTTTCTTTTTAATCTTTAGTGGGAATATACTATTTTAGGAATCAGGAAAAACTATGGACTCTGAAAGACTGTTAAATACTAGGACAAAGGTGTTATGGGATTTATTAAGTGTCTTTACCTTTAAGGAGGAAGACCATCTTTTAAGGGGGAAGAGAGAGTACCATTTGGGGGTCATCTAACCGAGAGGCCTGAGGGACCTCATAAAGTTTCTTCCATCATTATAATTCACAAATTCTCTGTTTTGTGTTAACTTGTTGTACCTCAGTGTTTGCCAGAGCTAGACTTTGATTATTATGGTATCTGATTAATTGAAAGAGAATAATAGTCTCATTGTCCAGCTCTGTCTGAAAATCCAGTTCCACCATATTCTTCTTCTGTTTTAGATTTACTCTTAAAATAGGAATCGGAAGGGGGACTGTGACCATAGTGAGTAAATGGCCCATGGCTGCCGCACTACTGGTACAGTGATCTTGGGGCTCATCCATATTGTCCCCGCTACCCGGCTACCTCCCCTTGGTACATTTGAAGAGCTGCTAGCTATGCACATAAACACATTTTGTTGTATTTTTTTTTAAATATTTTTATTTATTTCTAGGAGAGAGAGAGAGAGAGACAGCACAAGCAGGGGAGGGTCAGAGAGAGAGGGACACACAGACTGAAACAGGCTCCAGGCTCTGAGCTGGCAGTCAGCACAGAGCCCGACGCGGGGCTCGAACCCACGAACCGCGAGATCATGACCTAAGCGAAAGTCGGACGCTTAACCGCCTAAGCCACCCAAGCGCCCCTCATTTTGTTGTATTTTAGTTGTGCAATTTGTTGAACAGATATTTATGGAACCTACTAAGTACCAAGAATTATGAGGCATGTGAAAGATCAAAGGTGGGCCAACACGGCCTCTGCTCTGAGCCAAGTCTTGCAGACAGTTCCAATTTAAAGTGATAACGACTGCCTGAGGTTACTGGGAACCTACCTAGTGTACTTGTACTTCAGCCTGGGATTGTCAGGGAAGGCTGCACAGAAGAGGGCAGGTCTGAGCTGCAGAGCGAGCATGTGGGAAGGACAAGTGAAAGGGAGAGTGCTTTCCAGGCTGAGTAGCTTCCTGAGGAGTGTTCGCAATGCACTCTGCCCGTGAATTCCCTACCCTTCAGATCTTATCCTTAATTCAGATCTTACTTTGTAGGGGATGGGAGCCTTCAAAAATTTTGGAGTTCAGAATGACATGCTCAGATTTGTGCTCTAGAAAGTCCAGTCTACCAGTAGTATAAAAGCCTGCTATGACAGAGCAGGAGACTGACTCAGTAAGATGATTAGGAGACTAGGGCACTGGCCTAGGCAGGTCCTGACACTTGTCTGCAGGGAGCATCTGCAGCAGAGACGGAGAAGGAGGGGTGCATTGCAGATCTAGGGAGGCAGGAGAATCCCTCTTTTCAGGTTTACAGTGGATTTTAATAGTCAGGAGAGGGGTCTAGGATGGCTCTCAGGTTTGGGGTTTGACAGCTGCGTTGATGGTAGTGCCCTACACCAATGTAGGGGATAAAAGACAAACAGATTTTGGTGACAAGAAGATGAGTTTGAATTTAGGCATATTAAAACACCTGTGCCCCAGTCAAAAGGTGCATCCCCAAGGGAGGTCTGGGACACGGAAGACAATCTATGTGAGAGATCAATTTGGGATTCAGGAGCATTAAGTTGGCAGTTGAAGCTGTGGGTATGAATGAAGTAGCTGGGGGTTACCTGGGAAAACCTAGGACATCAGACTAGTTTGGTAGCTATTTGGTAGCTGAGATGACTATTGTAGAGGAAGGAAGGAGATCTAAAGCCAAGAGCTAAAATAAAAGGTGGTAGAAATTGGGTAAGCAAATATGACAAATCTGTTCATTGTTTCTTCTTGGTCTATGGGGTCTGGATAGCAATGGCATGAAAATGCCCCTTCACTATGCAAGTTTGCTTCTCTCTCTTTTTTTTAATTTTTAAAAAACCTTTTTTTAAAGTTTATTTACTTATTTTTAGAGAGAGAGGTGCAAGTGGGGAAGGGGCAGAGAGAGGGGGAGAGAGAATCCGAGCAGGTTCCACACCACCAGTGCAGACCCAACGCAGGGCTCCAACTCATGAACTGTGAGATCATGACCTGAGCCAAAGTCAGATGCTTAACTGATGGAGCCACCAGGCACCCCACAAGTTTACTGCTTTTACAGAGAAACTTGTCCTGGTAAAACCAGGGATCATGAGGGCTGAAGAAACTGAGTATACTCATTTCTCTTTATGAAGTTTAAATTCTCTCGTTTTTTCCTTAACCCATAAAGATCCTTTACTATTTTATCTGACTTCAAAATGTTTTCCATGAAATTCCTAGAACATGTAACTGTGGCTGAGAGAACAACATTTTGTCAATTCATTCATTGTGGTTCTATTTGATCTTCTATTGATGAGGGTATTCAAGTGAATATTTTGTCTTGCCTCTGGTTATGAGTAAAGGAAACTACATTTGATAATCATAACTTTCGTATATCATATCAGGGAGCCATAGCTGCCAAAAATATTTTCACTGTTAACAGCTCTGATCAAAGCAAAAGCTTTTATTTAAGAAGTCAATCTTAGCATAATAAGGTTTAGGAGAAAGACAGTTAATAATTTTGATACTTGTTCTCCAACTATGCATTTAGCAAGAATTTAATATAGAAGTGTGGCATACATTCATCCATATATGATCTTTTTTTTTTTTAATGTTTATTTATTTTTGAAGGAGAGAGAGACAGAGCATGAGCAGGGGTGGGACAGAGAGAGATGGAGACACAGAATCTGAAGCAGGCTTTGCTGTCAGCACTGAGCCCAGTTCGGGGCTCAAACTCACAAACCAAGAGATCATGACCTGAGCCAAAGTCAGGTGCTTAACTGACTGAGCCACCTAGGTGCCCCCATTTTTGTTTGTTTTTTGTTTTTGTGTTTTACTAGCATGGCACTCTTTTTCAATGATTTACTTTTTAGGGTTTTTTTTTCCCTGGTTTTGCTAGGCAAAATTATTTATCAACCCTTTCAATAACTTTATTAATTTTAATTGACCCATAGCAGATATGAGTGGTTTGCCTGTTATGAGTCCATTTTCTTCCCCTCCTTCCCTCTTGGCAGAGTCCCACCTTCCCTGGGAGGCGGTGAACTTCAGGGTACATGGACCTGGCTTTAGTCCTGCTGATGACTGGGTCCATTCTTCTTGTCAGTGACTAGTTTAGGAAGTGGCATGTGACCCAGTTCTGATATGTGAGGGGAAGTCTACTTGAGACTTCAGAGAATAGGTTTTTTGTTTGTTTGTTTATTGTTTGTTTGCTGAGACCTAGAGATTCTAAGGGAAGAGACCATCATTTTTTAGTTGGGGATTGTTGGTTACACATATGATGCCAGCTCTTAATGGCCACCTTCACCATGAGGACACTAGGTGACTACAAGCATATGTACTGTGTATGGGAGACTAGAAAAGTGAATCTTGATTGGTGATCTTGTTACATTACTGAATTAACCAACCCTAGAGCAACTCCGTCTCTGATTCTAAGAGGTAATGAGTTTCTTTACTTTTTAACCATTTGAATCAAGAATTTTTTTGTTACTTGCAGCTGAATGCATTCAATACATATTGGATATGAAATAAGAAATATATTAATGGAAAATGTTGGGGTTCAGGATTGAATGGTTAAGAAATAATTCTTGAGATATTTTCAGTGCAGAAAAGGTATTTTTTTTAAGTTTTTGTTTATTTTTGAGAGAGAAGGAGAGGGAACACACATGCATATGCACATGCAAATAGGGGAGGGGCAGAGAGAGAGGGAATGAGAGAATCTCAAGCAGGCTCCATGGTGTCAGCTCAGAGCCCGGTGCAGGGTTCTATCTCATAAACCGTGAGATAATGACCTGAGCCAAAATCAAGAGTCAGACACGTAACCGAGACTGAGCCACCCAGGTGTCCCCAAAAATGTGGTTTTATTAAAGTATGTGGACAGGACCCATGAGCAGAAAGGTCTGCACTGGGATTATGAGGAGCTATTGACTATATAATTTTAATTTGTGAGGGGCAGAGATAAAGTACGTTTCCAAAAGGAATTTCATATGTTAAAGAAGACTGACAGGATCCTGGAGGCCTGGCTAAAGTCCAGCTGAGGCTGCTTTTTTGCCTGTAGTGAAGCATTAACATTAAGGCAGTTGTGAGTTCCTTTAGGAGTGTCGCTCTGCCTGTCTCAAGTACTTATGTGTCAACAGGCTGCAAGGTATAAAGACATTTAATATTATCTACATTTCATTCACCTTTGTTCTCCACATCATCAATATTTTGGTTTTATGGGTACTCCGACTTTTTAAAAAATGTGTTTATTTATTTAAGTAATTTCTACACCTAGTATGGGGCTCAAACTCAAGACCCCAAGGTTAAGAGTTGCTTGCTCTTTCAACTGAGCCAGCCAGGTGTCCCAGTTTTATGGGTACTTAAACAACAGTTATCAAATGTTGTTAGAAGTTTCTAAAAACAGAACGAATACTGACGTAGCATATCAGATGAACGTTACCCTGGGCCACGGCAGATCGTGACAGATTCTGAGACCTGCCAAAACCAGCCTTGATTTCACTGCCTTTCATCTGGTATAAGTGGATTTTCTTTTTATTATTTTGGGGATTTACTTTCATTCTTCCTTATCCATTTCACTGCTATTAGAGAAAAAAAACTTTAATAATAATGCACTGAGTTACTAAAGCACCTTTTATTTGAAGTCTTCAAATCCTTTATGTAGCAGGAAATGTGACTGCTCAAGGTCAAGCACCCGAGCACTTTCAGAACTACATACACACTGAGGATGTTCCATGTAAAGGATAAGCATTACCTGTGAAAAAAACCAGTAAATTAGAAACTAAAACCAATTTTTTGTTGTTGACCTTCTTAAATTGCAAATATAATCTGCTCATTGGGTCCCGTTGGCTTTTTTTTAAAATACATTGTTTTCTTGCTGTAAAGGATGTTGCTTTCTCTCCAAAAGGCTCAGGGCATTAAAGGATTAAAAGCAGTGGAATAAGAAAGCAGCTATGTCAGATAACAAATACTGGCCAGCAGATTAAATGTGTTCTTTGCTTTTCTTTTTCTTTTCTTTTTTTTTTTTTAAATAGGTTTTAACAGCCAATCATTAAACTTGTCCTTGAGTTGAGTACCTCATGTCAGTTTTTGTGATTTCATTGTTAATGCCTGAAAAGAAGGACAGACAGTAAAAGCAGCACTGAACAGCCGCTAACTAGAATAAATGACTGTTACTGCCCTTCGTTCTCCCCATTACTGCATTTCCTTAATAAAACTGTCGAATGGGATTTACCACAATGTGAAGGCCCCCCCTTCTCCCTCGGGCTCCTGCCTACAGATTTCTGCCTCCTATTCAATTTGGCCTGGCTGTGGCCTTCTCTCTCATTTATTTTGGTTGTACCCCTTGTTTCAAAAGTTAACTTCACTTCAAGAGCCAATGTGATTATCATATTAGCCCATACTAAGTGTTTAATAAATAGTGGCTGGAATCAAGTTCAATTGACAAAATGGTATAATATAAATTGGGGGTGTCCAGGTAGAGAATGGAATTTGTCAGCCCATCCTCCCAGCTCCTACTTCAAGAGCTCTCCTGCTCTCTGTTCTCTGAGCAGGAAAATAAATTCTCCCTAATTTCTGTCTTTATTTTTTTTAATGTTTGTTTATTTTTGAGAGGAGAGAGACCACAAGAGCATGAACAGGGGAGGGGCAGAGAGGAGAAGGAGACACAGAATCTGAAGCAGACTCCAGGCTCTGAGCTGTCAGAACAGAGCCCGACGCAGGGCTTGAACCCACAAACTGCGAGATCATGACCTGAGCTGAAGTCAGACGCTTAACCGACTGAGCCACCCAGGTGCCCCAACCTAATTTATTTCTTACCAATTAAGGGAAGGGCCTCAACTACATACATTGTTTAAAGTTAGGGCACACACATAGGAAAGTACTGAATAATAAGCATGGAGGAGGGATTTGAAAATCGGCACTGAGTAGGCCCGCAGCAGCAGAGATCTGAGCGTGACTGTTATGGGTTGGTAAAGAAGAAGGACTTCTCTAACTTTAGTTATCTGCTTGCTTCTTCCCCTTTCCTAAGTGCACATACGCTGTATGCGGTACATTATATTTTTTTCCTTGTGTTTAGAAAAAACATATTTTCTCTTCAATTACATACTGAAAGTCTGCAGCATACGGCAATTGCAAATTCAAATACCTAGAACTTTCAGCTTTAGAGAAAAACATCTAAAACACTGAAACGAGAAATAAAAAGTCTTTGTTGAAAATAGGACTAACATAGGAATAATGGTAAAAATATATTCTTGTCTCCCAAATTTCACAGTTAGATCAAGATTCTTTCATCTGCTAATTAAAAACAGGACTTTACCAGTGAGATTAACAGGTAATCCTTAAACTTTTTCAGTTATAACTTTTTCAGCATCTCTTCCTTATAGACAGACATTCATCAGAACCACTTTCAAAGATCAGCATTTAATCATGTAGCTTCAGGACCTTGCCCTTTGGTCACACCATGGCTGCAAGGATGTCACAGTGGCTAAAGAATAGAGAAACGTCTGTTGGGTCTGGGTGGTGTATGCTTTGCGGATTGATTCTTGAGGATTGAAATTTGGTTTTACACGAACATAGAGAGGCAGAATACAATATTGTCCATCCAACCTGTGTAAGGCCCAGATTAATAGTTTTTATCATTTGGCACCCCAGTGTCAACATAAAAAGTTAGCATATATTCCAAAAGATCCCCCAATTTGTATGAGTTGTGTTTTCATGAATTGTCGAGCATTTCTTGAACTTACATACATTTTTGCTAAAACTGTGACATTTCCTGGCATAACAGTTTCCATAAGTGTGCCACCTGCTGTATAATGAAATCTTCCTAAAGTGTGTCTTTGTGCTTAAAGGCATGTCTTCCTAAGGCCTTGGTTCCAGGATTTGATGGAATGAAGCAATTTTCTCCCTCTCTTTACACGTCACAATTTAATGTCCTCTTTCTCTCTTCTCTTTTCAATAAAGGAATATATACTTTTTTCCCCCTTTCTTCTCATGTATTTCTGTAAGTTGTCAAACTCAGATTTCCTTTAATGAATTGGAGGTTTCAAAAGAGGTGCAGATCTGTAAAGTTTTATAGATTCAGAATCTTATCGTGAGATTTGTTCTCTTGAGTCCAACTTTTATATAGCGAGGTTGCTCAGAAATTCAAATAATATGTGTTCTCAGATGGAAAATAGTGTCAACCAGTGATACAGGGACTAGAGCTTTGGTCATAGTTAAGAATTATCTTTTCACCTTCGAGACAATATTGTCAGAGCTGATATTTCACAGCACATGGAGAAGAGGCGGCTGCCACCCCTCATACTGGTTGGTTCCCTCCCTCCTGTGTTAGCAGTTAGAACAAGAATCCAAACAACTATAGCAGACAGACAGCTGTCCTGACCGTGATTTGGTCACAGCCAGGCCTGTGAGAAAAGGTTATAGCTTTAAAGTTATGAACATGACACCGTACCAGATATTTTTTCTCACTGAGGCTAATTTCTTTTTGTAGATCTCTCTATGTTACTGAGAGGAGCCTGTTTGCCCTCTAATAGAACACCATTAATAGTCTCAGGGATTGCTCATGACCAGTATAAGTTGCTATTTTTCCTGGAAGGTAAATGCTTTCAGGGGCCATTCTGGCATCTCTGTGCTCTAGAGAGATCATCTCTTGACAGCATGGCAGGCGGCAGAACTAGGCTCCAGCTCCAATAAGCGATCTGCCTTAGAAGAGGATTATATTCCTCTTGCCCCATTAGTAAAGGGATTTGCTGACAAAATACGAGAAACCAAGACATTTAAACGTACCACTGCTGAGCTTGGCTAAATAGCTATGTTGCTGCACATTACTCTGAAATTATAGTAAGCTGCCTCCTAAGGTATATACTGATAACCACACACAAATTGTGCTTAGTGATACAGAGTTCCAGGGGCGCCTGGGTGGCTCAGTCGGTTACGCGTCCGACTTCAGCTCAGGTTATGGTCTCACAGTTTGTGGGTTCGAGCCCCAAATCGGGCTCTGTGCTGACAGCTAGCTCAGAGCCTGGAGCCTGTCTCAGATTCTGTGTCTCTCTCTCTGACCCTTCCCTGCTCGCTCGCTCGCTCTCTCTCTCTCTCTCTCAGAAATAAATGAAAAAACATTAAATTAAAAAAATGATACAGAGTTCTGGGATAAGAAGCTCAGGGTCTGTGCAGCCAGACAAATTGAGTTCAAATCCCATTATTGTCCCATATTCCCTGAGAGATTTTGGCTTAGTTATTTTGCTGAGCTGTTTTTTCCATCTGTAAAAAGGGAATAGTAATACTCCCTACTTCACAGGACTGTTGTAGGGATGAAATGAATGGGTAAATGGAAAACACTTAGCAAAGGCCTGGTATACAGTAAGTGTCCAGGAAATCCTAGTGTTTGTTCTTGTTCAGCGTACTACTTGGTTGTTTTTGTGAGATAGTGAAGGGTGAAGAGGGGCTTATATCTTATACTGTTCAAGTCAGTTACATACTGTTGTATTCCCAAACAATTGTTTAAATGATAGCTAATCCCTGGGTCCATCTGTATGGTAACTATTCACATTTGAGGCGGGGCATGTGATGGTAGGGAAGAAAATCAGTTTTTTCACCAGTATTCCTAATATATGTATGATTTGTTTTTAAACAAACATCTGGACACATGAATGTGTCTGTTATTTTGAGTTGAAAATTTGGGTATATGGAAACTCTTCAGAAATTTATAGAAATGAAATTACATTTAATTGTATGATTAATGAATCATCTTTACTGAAAAAAAAAAAAAACAAACAAACAGGAAAGAATGCAATGTGAAGACCATTCCTGGAAGTCCTAGGTTGAGAGTAGCCTTAACCTATGGTATGAAACTATAGGTTTCCAGAATGGAGAGAAGCCTCAGTGACTGGAAAGCAGACTCCACCCACTCCTTCAGTTTAAGTGATGTGCTAAGTACTTGCACAATTAAAATCCATTTTAAAAATTTCTGTCTTGGATTTTTCAATTGTTTTCTAATCTTTTATTATGGTTGATTCACTCTTAATGCTTATGAAAAAAAAAATCTCAAATATATATATTTCCCCCTGAGATTGCAGAATATCCTGAGGTAGATACTGTTACTTAGGTAATGACACACTTTATATATTTTATTCTTTTATTTAATTTTTAAATGTTTTAACTATTTTTTGAGAGAGAGAGAGACAGAGTGCGAACAGGAGAGGGGCAGAGAGAGAGAGAGAGAGAGAGAGGGAGACACAGAATCTGAAGGAGGCTCCGCTCTGAGCTGTTAGCACAGAGCCTGATGCAGGGCTGGAACCCACGAACCATGAGATCATGACCTGAGCCAAAGTTGGATGGTTAACTGACTGAACTACCCAGGAGCCCCTATTTTATTCTTAATTGCATATTGTTGGAAGTAGTACCAATAGGAATTGATTAATAGACTGGAGTCAGTATGGGGCTCATCACAGAGTATTATCCCCTTAATGGTACATTTGAGTAAGGGGCCTTTTTGCTTGGAGTCCAGATGTGTAAGCAGTAACTCAAGATGGCAGCCAATAGGGCAGGAAATTGGAAGAGGCTGAGGAAATTGGAGGAGAGACTGCAGACTGGTGCTAGAAAGACTGAGGTGTGAATAGATACAATACCCAATCTGTTCTCTACTTCTTCCCTTCCTCCCAGGCACTTAACTTCTTTGCAACAACAAACTGAAAACTTTCTAAGAAAGCAGGGATTTGGATGGTTTTTCTGGCACTAGGAGGAATCTTTTATTCCTCTAGTGTCATAAAGTAAGGCTCGTCCCTACTCGAGGGAACAGATTTGGAGCCGTTACTTGTAATCAGTGATCTCATGTCATGAAATACAAATATTGTACTTTAAAACTAGTTGTTGTGCTGTCCCCAAATTTGCTTACCCACCTTGGAAATTCATTCTGAAAGGTGCTCTTATTTCTGATCTTTTTTTTCCAGTGATGCTCCTAGATTTGGGGAATTTTCTGGGCTACTGAATATCTGATGCTCTAATTTCAAAACTCATAGTATTGATTTAATGCTTTAATAGAGAAACAAAGCTGTATTTCAGAAAGCAGATGTTTAAAAGATAATGCTGTAAAGTGCAGCCAACAATTGGTATCCTCCTTTACCCCCATTTCCCTGTCATTTCCCCAGTCCGTGCCGATTGTGGAGTAGCGATACTTCATTCAAGTTGCTTTTCAGTGTTCCGCAAGGTCAAGTTCCTTATTCATAAAACAAAGAAACAAAAATCTCCTGGGGGATAAGAGAAAGCTCTTCCTCTTTAAATAGCAGACAGAAAGCGAAGGGATTTTTGTCTTTGAATTTCTCTGTGTAATTACTCTATTTGTCTGCAAGAGAGAGGTTTGTCCTTGATTATCTCTCTGAAAGACACACACGATAACAGACAGTGCTGGTGGCCCTCATCTCCTGCCGGGAAGCTGGGAGCTCTCAGGTGTGTGAGAATCGGGCGAGCGGCGCATGGCCACTTGGTTCACTGACTGCCGGTCCGGGACCCGATCCCGAGCAGCCGCCTCCGGCTGAGGACGGGGAGGTGGAGCCTTCCTGCTCACCGCCGCAGAGACTTTCCTTCTGCTGCTCTCTGCCGGCTGTGCATTGGCTCCCCAAGCCACGCGTGCTGTTCCTCGGAGTGGAATAGGCAGGGTGTGCTCGCAGATCGCGGTGTAAACTGCAGCTTCTATTTGGGGTGCCCAGGGAGAAGAGCACCGGGAAGGAGAGCCAGCGCCAGTGCCATGGGCCAGCTTTGCTGCTTTCCTTTCTCAAGAGAGGAGGAAAAAATCAGTAAGTGCGGGTATTGTACTGTGCAGAATCCCGAGTGCCTGACTATTTTGTGTGGTTGTCTTCTAGTGGTAGTTTGAGGTTTTTTTGTTTTTTTTTTTTTTGTTTTCTAATGGAAAAGGTAACAGAGTAACAAGCTATGGTTTTTCATGTGTGTTTCTGAAAAGGATGGGTAGGTGTGTCGTTAATAATTAACTGGCAAAAGTATAGTAACTCAATACATAAGCTACGTTAAAAATACAAAATAGTGAAAACTCGTTTTTGATTTTGGGCTGTTGCTCAATCCTACAGCTCATTCTCATCACACTATCTAGAGTCAGAGTTGAGTTTTGACTTTGTTTAAATCACTGCCCGTGATCTGATAGATTTGTGTAAGGCAGACTTCATTTTTCTTATCTGAAATTGGGATATTTCTGGAGCAGTGCTCAATAAGGGCAGACAGAGAAGTAACGCTGGCTCTAAAATGACGTATATTACACACTTGCAGATATTTCCCCGTGTCCTCCACTTTGTTCTCGTGGAGGGGGGTTCAGGTGTAACTGGGAGGCCACTCCAAACAAGTGATGCGGCAGTGCTCGCCAGCAAGAACCTCACGGATATTTTTAAGCCAGTGTCAGGCAGATTCAACATCTGCTTACAGTTTAGAAAACAGAATTTAAAGTGATGACACTTGCATTAATTGTTTTTTCCTCACTGGATTGTGTATATTCCCTTACATTTTGGCCTAATTAGTGTGCTGAGTAGAATTTGCCTTACACTAGTTGCCTCTCCCACCCCCGACCAAATACTGAATTTTTAATTCTTTTTCACTAAAATGTTTGTGGCCATACTTACCAAATTTGCAGCCATATTTCTGTCATATCAGTGCTTGGCTCATATACATTTAAATAAGTCTGTACAATATCCTGATACTCAAGGGTCCACATCTGGCTCATATGTCATGCTGGTTGTTCTCTAGGAAACCAACCAAGGACAGGTTTTGAAAAAAATTAATATACATCCTGTACCTGTTCACTTGGGAAATAAGCCTATTTTTACAGGGAATGCTTTGGAATAAACGTTGGGGGACTTTGGGAGCATTTGATTATTAACAAGAGCCAGTAGGTGTGCTGTAAATTTTACCTGTGAGAATGATACCGTACAGTACCTGATTTTAAAACCCGAGATGAGTCCACAACAGAATTATTCTTTTTTTTTTTTTTTTTTTTTTTTTTTTAACAGTAAGCACTGGCATTTGTTTGGCAGCCTGAAACTTTTCAGGTTAATTTGTCAGAATGATTTATTTGCAGTTCCTGAGGGTTTTGGTTGATTGATGGATTGCTTAAACAGCATCCGTATCTGAAAAGCTCTGGTGTGGACAGATGTAGGGATAGTGAATTCTCCCCTTATTCTTCTTTACCTTTTTCCACTTCCTGTTCCACTGCTCCAGGTTTTCTCTCGGAATACCTGCTTTCCTTCTATTCTGTTTCTCTCCTTTCCCGTGTGTAAGCAGTCTTCTTGGTGCTAACAGAAGTCACGTTTCACCTCATTGAGGAATTTGCTCTTCTCTGTCTTTTTCATCTGGGATTGTGGGTTACAAAGTCTTATATTTTACATAAGTGCTTCTTAATATCGCTTGATAGGAAGTGGTATATACTGCTTTGGGGGCTTACTTCCTCAACTTCCAAAATTTTAAAAAGAAACTGAGGACAGGACGCTGTCTGAGGTGAAATTCTAGCTCGGAAGGGCAGGTTATGGCTGGGCTCGATGCACTTGCACCCCTTTCTCTCCTCTGCTCTCCTCACACCCCCACCGCTGCTGACCTTTTGGCCCCTACCATTCTTGCAATTGTCTTTGATTTTGACATTGCTTCACTGTTTTTCTCCTCATGATCTGCTCTGCACTCCAGCACGCATTCCATCAGCTGTTTGCTGATGCTGGGTTTAATTCCTCTGCTACAGGATGGTCTGTCTAAAGAGAACAGACTCTTCTCTAAAGAGAAGCTTCTCTGTCAGGCCCTGCTCTGCTGCTGGTAACACATGTCTAACAGTACTTACGACAGGGACTTAAAAAAAAAAAAGTGGCAGTGGGGCGCCTGGGTGGCTTAGTCGGTTAAGCGTCGTCCGACTTTCGCTTAGGTCATGATCTCACAGTTCGTGGGTTCGAGCCCCGCGTCAGACTCTGTGCTGACTGCCAGCTCAGAGCCTGGAGCCTGTTTCAGTCTGTGACTCCCTCTCTCTCTGACCCTCCCCTGCTCACGCTCGCTCTCTCTCTCTCTCTCTCTCTCCTAGAAATAAATAAAACATTTAAAAAAAAAAAAAGTGGCAGAGAATTCATTAGCCAGCATGCCTCAAGAAATAAGTAAATTAGCACTAACTATAGCTAGCCAGTCCATAAGATGTGTTGATAACATTTAAAGAATACATCCTAGACATTTGGGAGGGCCCATCATTATTCTGATTGTACAGTAACCTCCTGGGTCATAATCATCTTTGTGTCCCCACCGAGTACCCTTGTTAGCCTGCTCTAAGCCAGCAAGCTCAGTGGGGATCTGCCAGGGACACAGCACCAAAATGCAAATGCCCACATCCTTCAGTTCTGCTGTAAAGGATGATGGCTCTGGAACATACTTACTTAGGGCAGCTCAAATTATGGAGAATCGAACGAGGTTTTGGCGAAAGTTTAAATTTGTGGATGTCATTCTCAAAACACAGGTGAGTTGGAAAGCCCGAGCGCTACTGTCCTGCAGAGGTACAGAAAGGATACCCCCAGCTGGCCAAGTGGTAAGAGTCAAGTGCCCCTTCTCCCCTCCCACTGCTGCTTTATCCTGCTTTCACCCTCGGTGGTGGTGGTAGATAGAAAATATTCCCATTTAATTCCTTTGTTAGCGCTATTTTAATCTATTGATTGCAAACAAAATGATTGATTAATCAACGAGTTGTGCAGGGACCTAAGTTTGTGTGAAGAGTTAACTGCGTACATAGTCAGAAATCTTGGCAATGGGGTGAATAGTCAAGTATGGTAGAACCCCAAAACGGTTAATTTTCCAATTGATGCAGCACAAAACAACAACACCCTTTTTGTTTAAATCCCAGCAGTGAACATTTTCTTAAACTGTATACTTTCAGGCCGCAATAAATAGAATGTACTGATAATAAATGCACTTTTCTTACAAGATTGACAAATGCATTCATTGCAAGACCAAGCTCTTTCTGTTGCTACACAAGAACACACTTAACATCAAACATTACTGCAGGTATTGTAGGATTAACAGATGTTGTAGATACTCTCAATCTAGTAGTTTTTGCTGAATTCTTACATAACCCCTGTTTTCTCTGAGAAATTGCCTGATTTCTCATAGTGAGTTTCCTGAAGGACTGTCCATGAATAGGGATGCTGTTGTACAGCCTTACTGACCACTGGACTTTATCAATCTCATTAAGTAGACTTGAAAAGAAAACTTAATAACTAAAGGCAGACACTTCTGTAACTAATTAGAAAACATTCTACTTGCTCTTTCCCTATGGCGGATTTTCCCATTTTGAAGTACATTGCTTTTATGTAGAATGAAATAGACAAATGTTCAAAGATGAACCATACTGCTCATAAGCTAGTCAGTCTACTGTCACTGGAAGTATTCAACATAGGATGAGAAGCCATTGTAGGGATGTTATAAGGGGGAATGGAAGGGCTAATGAATGGATACATTGGCAGCTTAGTTACTTTGTAACCCTGATATTCTGTGATACTAAAAATAAAACACTACGTATTTCAACAAGACACATATTTTAATTTTACAAGTATGTGTCTTTTTTAAATTTTTTAATGTTTTTTTTTTTTAATTTTTGAGAGAGAGAGAGAGACAGAACATGAGTGGGGGAGGAGCAGAGAGAGAGAGGGAGACACAGAATCCAAAGCAGGCTCCAGGCTCCAAGCTATCAGCAGAGTCTGATGGGGGGCTTGAACCCATGAACCGCGAGATCATGACCTGAGCTGAAGTCAGAAGCTTAACTGACTGAGCCACCCAGGTGCCCCCGTATGTGTCTTTGTACTGAGGTATAATTGGCCTACAATATTATATTAATTGCATGTGTATAACATTGTGATTTGACATGTGTATACACTGGGAACTGATAACTATACTCTGTTGCCATACAAAGTTATTATAATATGTATTCCCCATGTTGTATATTATATTTCCTTGACTTATTTATGTTATAGCTGGAATTTGGTACCTCTTGATACCCTTCACCCATTTCACTTCCTAATTTCTTCCCTCTGGCAGTCAGCAGCCTGTTCTCTTTATCTATGAGTCTGGGTTTTGTTTTGTTTTGTTTGTTTTAGCTTCCACATAGGAGTAAAATCATGCAGTATTTCTCTTTCTCTGTCTGGCTTATTTCACATGGCATGATACCTTCATGTTACTGTAATATGGTAATCTTTTATTCTTTTTCATGGCTAAATAGTATTCTAGTAGTGTGTGTATGTGTGTGTGTGTGTGTGTATGTGTGTGTCTGTGTATTCCACATCTTCTTTATCCATTCATCTCAATGGACATTTAGGTTGTTTCCAAATCTTGGCTATTATAAATAATACTGCAATGAATATAGGTGTGCATGTATGTTTTCAAATTAGTGATTTTGTTTATTTTGATAGATACCCAAAAGTGGAATTGCTAGATCGGATGGTAATTTTTATTTTTAATTTTTTGAGGAAACTTCATACTGTTTTCCATAGTGGCTGAACAAATGTACATTCCCACCAACTGTGCATGAGAATTCCTTTTCCTCCACACTTGTTATTTCTTGTCTTTTTGATAACAGCCATTTTGGCAAGTGTGAGGTGGCATCTCATTGTGGTTTTGATTCGTATACCCCTGATGATGAGTGATGTTGAGCATTTGTCATGTGCTTATTGGGCATCTGCATGTCTTCTTTGGGGAAATGCCTAGTCAGATCCTCTGCCCATTTAAAAAAATTTTTTTTTAATGTTTTATTTATTTGTGAGAGAGAGAAAGAGTGAGAAAGACAGCGTGAGTAGGGGAGGGTCAGAGAGAGAGGGAGTCACAGACTGAAACAGGCTCCAGGCTCTGAGCTGGCAATCAGCACAGAGCCCGACGCGGGGCTCGAACCCTCGAACCGAGAGATCATGACCTGAGCCAAAGTCAGACACTTAACCGGCTGACCACCCAGACACCCATCTCTGCCCATTTTTAAATCAGATTTTGCTCTTGTTGCTGTTATTGAGTTGTATGAGTTCTCCGAGTTCTTTATATATTTTGGATATTAGCCTCTATGGGATATATAATTAGCAACTGTCTTCTCCTATTTAGTAGATTGCTTTTAATTTTGTTGATGGCTTCCTTCACTGTGCAGGAACTGTATGTATGTATGTATGTATGTATGGTCCAGAAGCTTTTTAAGTTTGGTGTAGTCTCATTTGTCTATTTTTGTTTTTGTTTCCCTTGCCTTTGGAGTCAAAATCAAATCATTAAGACTGTTAAGACTGTTGTCAAGGAGCTTACCACCTGTCTTTCCTTCTAGGAATTTTATGGTTTTAGGTCTCACATTCAAATCTCATCCTTGAATTAATTTTTATATAGTGATTCAGTCATTTCTTAGCATGTAGCCGACCAGTTTTTCCACACCATTAGTTGATGATCCTGTCCTTTCTGCATTGTATGCTCTTGTCTCCTTTGTCATAAATTGGTTGACTCTGTATGCATGGATTTATTTCCATTCTTTTCTACTAATCTATGTATCTGCTTTTATGCCAATATCATACTGTTTTGATCACTATAGCTTTGTAGTATAGTTTGAAATCAGGGAGTGTGACACCTCTAACTTTATTCTTTTGTCCTAAGATTACTTTGGCTATTTGAGGTCTTTTGTGTTTCTATGCAGTTATTAGAGGGGCACTTGTGGGGATGAGCACTGCGTGTTATATGGAAGCCAACTTGACAATAAACTATTTGTATAAAAAAAAAAGAAATAGAGTGATTTGTTCCAGTTTGTGAAAAAATGCCATTGGAATTTTGATAGGGATGTCATTGAATCTGTAGATTGCTTTGGGTAATTTGGACATTTTAACAATATTAATTCTTCCAGTCTGTGAGTGTGGAATATTTTTACATTTATTTGTGTCTTCTTCAGTTTTTTTTCTCATCAATGACTTACAGTTTTCATTGTACACGTCTTTCGCCTTCTTAATTAAGTTTATTTTTAGGTATTTTTTGATGGAATTATAAATGAGATTTTTGTCTTGGTTTCTCTTTCTGATTGTTATTAGTGTATAGAAATGCAACAGATTTTTGTATTTTATTTCCTTTAAAGTTTATTTATTTTGAGAGAGAAGGAGAACACGAACAGGGAAGGGGCAGAGAGAGAGGGACAGAGAGAGGATACCAAACAGTCTCCGTGCAGAGCCGGACATGAACTTGAACTCACTAACCATGAGATCATGACCTGAACCCAACCAAGAATCGGATGCTTAACTGACTGAGCCACCCAGAACCCCCAGATTTTTGTATTTTAATTTTGTATACTGCAACTTTATTGAATTCATTTATTAGTTTTAATAATGTTGGGTAGTGTTTTCAAGGTTTTTTCTCTATAAAATGTCATGTCATCTGCAAATAGTGACGGTTTTACCTTTTTCTTACCAGTTTGGATACCATTTAATTCTTTGTCTTGTCTGATTGCTTTAGCCAGGACTTTCAGTACGACGTTGAATAAAAGTGGGGAGAGTTGGCATCCTAATCTTGTTTCTGGTCTTAAAGGCTGTAGGCTTGTCATGTATAACCTTTGTTATGTTAAGGTACATTTCCTCTATACCCATTTTCTTGAGTTTTTATTATAAATGGATGTTGGATTTTGTCAAATGCTTCTCCTGCATCTATTGAGATGATCATATGATTTTTACCTTTCATTTCATTAATGTCACATTGATTGATGTTGAACCATCCATGCATCCCTGAAATAAATTTCACTTAATGATGGTTTATGATCCTTTTAATGGATTTTTTAATTCAATTTGCTAATAACTCTGTTGAGGATTTTTGCATCTGTGTTCATCAGGGGTATTGGCCTGGAACTTTCTGTTTTTATGGTGTTCTTGTCTAGCTTTGGCCTCAGGATACTGTTGGCCTCATAAAATCAGTTTGCAAATATTCCTTTCTCCTCAGTTTTTTGGAAGAATTTGAGAAGGGTAGGTATTAAATCTTCTTTGAATGTTTGGTAGGATTCACCAGTGAAACTATACAGCTCTGGCCCTTTTTTGCTGGGAGGTTATAAGTATATGTTTTAACAGTACATACTTATTTTGCTTGTGTATATGAAATACTTGTCAATATAGTCTTTCTGTTTGGCATGAGTTACCAGGATGGTATTTGTTTCATAAATGTGAGCCAGATTTCAAGATAATTTGTTTCTGATGATTTGGAATTTGATGATATAACATTAATATTTAAATTGAGGTAAACAGTGTTAATTTCACATCTTGTGAACACTTATATTCTTGAGCCTTAATTACCATAGTGGATATTGTTCAGTTATTCTAAGGGAAGTCTGTGAGGACTAACTAGAAATCTGTAGGGCTTCCTAGAAATCCTATAGGCTTATAAGCCTATAAGCAAAGGCTTACCCTTTGCTCTTCTCATTTGCACTGATTTGCATCAGCTCTGAGGTTATCTTTCATATGCGTATTCCATCCCCTCACAGATTTAAAGCACCACACATGCCCTGCCTCCAGTTACATACCTCTCTTCATAGCCCCTGAGGTTAACATAGTGCATTACCCAGAGGAGGCATGTTCTAAGTGTTTGTTAATGACAAGAATGATACACATTTCCTGTTACAACTATGAGAGACCTTGAGTAGAAATCAGTCTGTCAGAGTACAGAATTTGAAATGACGCTGGTTAATGTTGTAACCTATAAAAAGAACTTTGGTTACTGAATATACCAGAAGTATTTTAATATGGTCTCACTTAGATGGTACAGTGTATGTCCCAGGAAATGTGTGATAGGGAACCTCCCATCAGTGGACAACAACATTCATTTTCCTTCCTCGCCTGTAGAAATGATTTGTATACAGGGCCCCAGTAAAACTCTGGTTCTGCTGCTGCCTATTGAAAACATCCCTTGGGGGCGCCTGGGTGTCTTAGTCGGTTAAGCGGCCGACTTTCGCTTGGGTCATGATCTCGCGGTTCGTGGGTTCGAGCCCCGCGTCGGGCTCTGTGCTGACTGCCAGCTCAGAGCCTGGAGCCTGTTTCGGAGTCTGTGACTCCCTCTCTCTCTGACCCTCCCCTGCTCACGCTGTCTCTCTCTCTCTCCTAGAAATAAATAAAACATTAAAAAAAATATCCCTTGGCGCCAAGTTTCTCCTGTAGAAAGAGCGCAGGACTGGGAGTAAGGAGATGTGGGTGAGAAACTCAGCTCGGCTACCAACATCCTGTCTGACACTGGGGAAGTCACTAACCTCTCTGGGCCCCACTTCCTCATATTTAAGAAGTGGGGGTTGAACTGCCATGATCTTGAAAGTGTATTCAGCTTCTCCCCGTTTCTCCCGTAGAGCTAAGAGTCTAGGAAATAAATAGTATAGATAGAAGACCGTTCTTTCTACTTCCCGCTCTTCCACCCTCCTCTCTCTCCTTCTTCTCCTCCTCCTTGTCCACCCTCATCTCCTCTTCTTTTTAATTCATTGAATGCTTTCTGTGTCAGGTATTACATGAGGATCATTTGGAAAACTGCTTATGAAGTGAAACTATTAAATGCTACATGCTTCCAAACCCTTCCAGTTGAGAGGGATGTGGGGGAAAGCCAGGAGTTGGGAGGAGAGTCCCCTGTCCCAGTCTTCTAAGGGTGCTGTGGGGCCAGGAGCTGGGAGGAGGCCGGGACCCCAGGCAGTTTATTATCTGCTGCCCCCTTTCTGAAGCAGCAAAGCACAGCGAAGCCAGCCGTGCCCTGTGTAACCTGAGACCACACTTTGGATAAGATCCCCGTGGGTAGTATTGTGGTAACACCTGTAATGTGGGATAGAAAGCATTTAACCATAGTCACTAAAGATTAGATTTTTTCCCCTTTACTAAACAACGTATACCCAAGAGGTTTATGCTTCTAAAATTAAGTATAGGAACATTAGTGCATATTCTCATAGTTACTATTCCTGTCCTAACTCCCTAATTCCCTTTGCTAATTCATAGGCTATAGAGTAACTATATTTTTTGGTTGCTGTTCTCAGACCTTTTTACAGTTAGCCCGGATCCTCTGATCAAATGCTGAGTAATTTTCATTGGGAGGACAAAGGCTGTAGAAGTTTTCCCCGCCCGTAGTGCAGTCATTGGCTGCCCTGAGCTCTACCCAGATGCCCTGTCGGGTGCTGTGATGTGACCTGTTCTTGTGTCTTCTTTCCTGGGTGAGGGCCATGTGAAGAAGGAGTGGAGAATCTGATGAACATAAAGGTCTTGGCTAATAGAAGAAACCTTCATGTATTACCCTTCCTGGGGCATTTCCATTTTAACAAGGCTTATTATCCCAAGTGCTCTTGGGAAGTATTTGTAGGAAAATAATGAAATAAATTAAGCAGCAGTAATGACTTAGTTCAAAATAATCTCTAGTGGAGGAATTTTGGGCCACTAAGTAAAACTCTTTCAGGGCATCTGATAAATCACTTTCTGTAGATAATTGCCTTTTTGTTAATTAAGTTGGCCTTGCCTGATATAGAAGTCTTTGAGCTTTCATCCATAGATTTCTGACAAGAAACTTAAAAGAGTGCTAAAACTCAGTGCTGAAAGCAAGGATTTTGGAGGCAGATAGACTCAGCTTACGTCTTTGGTTCTAATGTTTACTATGTAACTTCTCTAAGCCTCTGTACTCTCATCTTAAATATCTACTGCTTATGGGAATTAAATAAGCTAATGTCTGTAAAATGCTTGACACTGTGATGAGCATGTAATAGACCCAGTTAATATAATTGTACTCATCTTAGAAATCAGCTTGGCAGAACTATGGTTTTATTTCTATCATGCCCGGAAGGGGGGAAAAGGGACTTACAAATTCCAGACCTTGAATTATTGAGTAGACTTATCTGTGTAGCATTCTTTTCCTTTGGGGCTCTCCCTCCCCCTCTCCCTGGGGTCTGTCTGGCAGGATGCCTTACTTCCCTACCCTAGGAGAGCCATGTGGTTCAAGCAGAATTAACTGAGGGTCTTCCCTAAGATATGATAGAGGGTCTGTCTTCCTTTTAGGCTGTGCATGGAAAGAATGTAAACGAAAGACTGCTGGTTGGTAGGGAGTCAGTGGGAGTGTTCCTGAGAATAAAACCAGCACAGAAGAAAGGAGACCAGGAAGGAGACAAAAAGAGTCAGTCCTGATGATAATAATTTGAACTTGTGAGTTCAGCCATGATGAAGACCTTCTTTATTAATTACATAAAGCAGTAAATACTCCCCTTTTTCTTTGCTTAAACTTGCTTAAGTTTTTGTCACCCGCAACCAGAAGGCTTCAGATACTATAAGAGAAGACACTCAGTATCTGTAAGAGTAGACTCATTCTGGAACAAATGTTTACAAATCTGGCCAAGAAATGAAAACTCAAAAAAAAAAAAAAAAAAAGTGAAAGCTCAGATATCTTCTGAACCTTCATGTTCCATATTAGCAGTGAAATTTAGCTTTAACTGAGAGCTGTTTTGAAGAGTAATCCATTCACTTCAGCTAGTATTGCTGAGCACCATATATTTGGAAAGTTCTGAGCAAGGTGTCATAAAAAGTGCGATGATGACACGCAGTCCCTATTGTTGGAGGATTTCTTTTTACGTGACTTTTTAAAAAGAGATGTGTTGGATCCCGGTGTTTATTATGCCCTGAAAGGAAATAGCCAAGATGAAAGATCTTGATGTTCTCAGTGGAACGAGAAAAGCCACACCCCTTCCATACCAGAGAAGTTAGACGGCTACACATGCCAAGTCCAGTAGGAGTGAGTTAATTACCACTGAGAGTGGAAGTTGCCTCAAACTCCCATCACGGGTAGTGACTACAGCTTGACGCAGGCAAGCACCGTTTCTACAACAAACATTTTAGCACATAAAGTTTCCTATAACAAACAATGTCAAAGGTATAAGTTAAGAGAACTTGGAAATATCAAAACCAACCTTTCCGTTGTATCGTCACGTTCTTTGTCCTTGACAAGTAGTCATAGACAAAAATGAACTATGTGATGAAAATACAAAGAACACGTATAGTTTTATCTTAAAGTCTATGGTAAACTAGGATATTCATGATGCTGATTTTACCAACATCTGAGTCAAAGGTATGTGAGGCTTATAATTTTCTGTTTCTACACACTGCCCCCAAAACTTGTGAGTTTATTCAAGGACGTTTGTAAGCCTAAGATATATATACAGAAAAAATTATACTGCCTGAGAGAAAGTGTTGTGAAGACAGGATGCTTGAAGTAGATAGAGAGGTTTCATATTCCTAAGAGAGATGGAGCTCACCTCGCTGGTAATGCTGAGGGGAGAGGGAAGAAGGAATCTGACGGAAAAGGGTGACCTACTCTTTCACATGTTTCCACAGCCCCTCCCCACCACCTCCCCTTTGTCTTTGTGGTTAGAATGTTGGTGTTGGCATTTGCCATGTAAATTAATTTGATGTCTCACATCGGATTGTTAGAGCAAAAGTAAAATTAACACTTTCTAAGCATTTAAAATATTCAACTGAAGTTAACTGTGAAGCTCAGCTTTTTCAGAGTTTTGATTGATGTTTATGACAGCTAATAAAATGGCAAGCAGATGATCTGTTAGTCTAAGACCTTCTATGTAGGTCTGTAGCAGTCAGACCTTATTTAGAATTCTGACAAGTGGGAGTGTGTCCTGCAGAGAGGCCAGGATGGTGAGCCTGGGAACCACATCATAAGAAGAAGGCCGAGAGGGGCACCTGGGTGGCTCAGTCGGTCAAAGGTCCGACTTCACCTTAGGGGATGAGATCACAGCTCATGAGTTCGGGCCCCATATCAGGCTCAGTGCTGACAGCTCAGAACCTGGAGCCTGCTTCAGATTCTGTGTCCATCTCTCTCTGCCCCTCCCCCACTCACACCCTGTCTTTCAAAAATAAACGTTAAAATTTTTTTTAAAGAAGAAGGCTGAGGGACTATGGCTGCTGAACTAGGAGGAAAGAAAGCAGATGAGTTAGTTGTCTTGAAATATTTGGAGGACTCTTTAAGATGGAAGGAAAAGAAGAATTATTCTGTATGATTACAGTGAGGCAGAATTAGGACAGTGGGTGTGAGTTGTTACACATGTTCTTCTGGCGATTTGAGATATATAAAACCCAGTAGTATGTTAATTATGTTTGTAATTATTCTTGTTTTAAATAATGAAAATTCTGAAATGGAGTCCTAAAGCACAGAGAAATTATCATACTCATACTTTACATTAATAATTTTTCATTTTAAGCCACCTTACATGGAGGACCAAAGTTTTTATGAAAAAAAAAAGAGTGTGCCTCTCTATTATTTTTTATTTTATAATTACCATTAAATGACTATTTTAAACCAATTTCTTTCGAATCAGTAAACTTGCTTTAAAACAAGAATGTGATATCCAACTTTGGGCTCTTGTCGAGGCATGTTGTTGTATTACTTACGCACCACATTAAATGTTGATCGTTGAATTCGGTAGTAACAGTAGGAGTCGGTACCAATAAATCCTAGTGATAACAAGCTAAGGTGTGTTGCCTATTGTCTTTATAATTTCATAATTTATGAAAATATTTTTTTCCAAATTTAGATTTATTTTAAATTAATTTTCCTTATATGGGTATAGTAAATTTAAGATAACAATTCATTGTGACTCTATCGTGTTCCACTATTGTATACTGTACACTATACGTTAATCTTCTCTGTAGAATTAAATTTACAGATTTGTAGGTTTTGTAGAACCTAAAAAATGTATACGTGAAATGATATTAAATTTAAATATTAAATTGAAAGGCATAATAAACAAATTGTTTCATAGAGAAGCAAGTTCATGAAATATGCGGTTTTTCTAAAAAAAAAAAAAAATCAGCCTTACAGCTGCTCCTAACTTCGTACTGTTTGCTTTTTATCATTCATGTCTTAGTCTTCCTTAAATATCACATTGTGGGGGGAAGATACAGAAACGGTTTGTGTCATTTAGGATCCGGTCAAGCAAATTGGAATTACACTGGTTATTTTTATCAGAGAGGATTTCACCCAGGGAATTAATGAAACAAAGTTTGGAGGAATTAAGTATTGCACAGACAATACGGAGAAAAAATGTAGGTGGTGGCTTTCAGTCTGGGCTAACTCGGGGGGAAGGATCCCACGGAGCTGAGACTCAGACCTTTGAGGAGGGGTTCGTGTCTCACCAGAGGTGCCCCAGAACTCAGCAGCGGGCCCTGGGAAGCTTGGATTCTGGCCTTGAAGGAGGGGACACTGTCCTGCTTTGCTCTTCTCCCTGAGGGAACGCAGTGAGGCTGGTTCCAGGAGTGGGAAAAGAAATGAAAACCGGAGGGGGGCCTGGGTGGCTCAGTGGTTGAGCGTCCGACTTTGGCTCAGGTCATGGTCTCACGGTTCATGGGTTCGAGCCCTGCGCTGGGCTCTGTCCTGACAGCTCAGAGCCTGGAATCTGTTTCAGATTCTGTGTCTCCCCATCTCTCTGCCCCTCCCCCACTCATGCTCTGTCTCTCTCTGTCTCAAAAATAAATAAACTATAAAAAAAATTTTTAAAAAAGGAAACTGGAACCAGCTGTAATGAGCAGCCACTATCAGGGGTCGAGCTGTAGGTGGGGCAACACCCACCGGAACCGTGAGCAAACAGCAAAAGGCAAGTTCCTTTCCCCCGATGCACTTGTCTGGTTTCCCTCTGGAGCTGCTTCTTAGAAGAACCATACGTAAAAGCTGTGGAAGGTACGGGTTGTAAACTCTACAACCCCGGAGGGCACTAATCACATCAGAGACCTAGCTGGCAAAGGAGAAATAGGTTTGCTGAGTCCCAGCTCCAGTATCATAAAGCTGAATAAAGAAGGTGAGTTCAGAGCTGAGAGACCCTAGTTTAGTAACTGGCACACAGTGGTTGGCTGTGTGTTGACATTATTTCAAAAAGAAATATGGTTTAAAAATAGGTAGTAGTAATCAAACTACTTGTTAAGATGTTTCTAAGAAAATCCGTCACCCAGACCAATTTAATAAACTTAGAACAAAATTATTTTTAAACGAATTCATGCATAGTTTATGCAATTCTTTAAAAATCATTTATCTTTTAAAGTTTAAGTATGTGTTCTGCAGTCTTACCAATCTTATGATTTTTTTGTATTTCTTTTTTCCCCAGTTGTATTGAGATATAATTGACATATAATTTTGGTGAATATTTTTTATGCCAATTCTCTCATTCCAAAATTAATGATGTTTATGCTAGACCCCCATGCTAGAGGGACGGGTTGGTGAATTAGGTGTGGGGGGGCAGGATTATACCTGCAACCAGGTGGAGATTAATGTTTGGAATGAAAAGCTGTGCCCTCATGGCTTCAGAAATTAGAGAGAACTGAAGGCTCAGATGACAGGGGGCCAAGGCAGTCTGTGGAATATTTGCAAAGTCTGAGGAATTCTTAAAAGGATCTGGGAATCAGCCAGTCAGAACAAATATAGAAAAGGGCAGTCAAGAGAGTCAAAACAGTGAGAGGTCAGATGGCGGAAAGTCACATACATCAAGTCAAATTTATTCTTTTTTTATTAAAAGGGAGAACTTACTGGCGCACACCTGCAAACAACAAGAGTAGGGTAGATAGAATTGACCTTGAGGCTGACTGACAGGCATTATAGTCTCTATCTCTTCCAGCGGCTTCTGTGATTGTCCCTTCTTGGGCTCTGTGACTTCCAGCAGCTCTGGGGAACATTTTTGCTGTTCAACATTTGAGAAGAATGTTTTTCTCTTTCCTAATCCCCATATATAATATCTGAGGGAAGGTACAGATTATAAACTACACAACCTTGGATGGTTGATATATACATATCATATATACATATATACATATCAAAAATGTTGTAATTTGTGTATTATGGCATAAAGTACTTTGATATACTAATAAAAGCTGTATATTATGAAAAATTTCCGAGAGGAAGAAATGAAGTGTCTTGAGGAAGGGGCACTTAAAAACATTCACACTGGTCACAATATAGACCAGTGGTTCATCTGGTAGACCAGAAGCCCCTCTGGAGTCCTGTGGAATGAAAGATGAGCAGTCTTCTGAAGCGGAGAAGTGAAGTGGGTGCTCTTATCAGAAAGGGTGGAGGGTAGTTGAGAAAAGGATTGAGGACCAATTGTTATAAAGTCCACGTGGCTGGGAGCCCTGTGGGAGTGGTCACCAGTGGTGCAGCACTGATTCCAAAGGAACCAAGGGGAACCACCATGTATCCCCTTTCATTCTAAATATCGGGGAGCTCACAATCCAACTCGCAGCTCTCATGATCTGCGCTTCTGTGATCTATACGTCCCTCTGTTCTTTTCTTGCTGTGACAATTTATGTTTCTTCTTGGTGCTGAGTTTTACTTTTTTACTTATGGTGTACTTTTTACTACATATATTTTTGCCACTAATTATCTCGAATCTTCTTGAGACTGGATGATGAACAGATGAATGATGGAAAGAAGCATGTGGCTGAAGAAGGTACGAAATGGCCCTACTAGGAAAACAAGAGCAAAGCTGAGGCTGCGAAAAATGGTCACATTCACCACACGTGCATAACACACAGTCTGAAATAGATGTGTTCCTGGAAGGTTGCATAGAAACTAGACTTATGTGATTATTTTTATCAATTGTGATTTACAGAAAATAACTGTTTCGCTGCCTCACATTCAGTGTGGTACATCTAGAGACCTAAAACCATCTGTACTGCACTGTTTTCAACTGCGATCTGTTCATATGCCTGTTGAAAGGCCTTTTGCAAGATTAATTAGCAGTCGCTTTTCTTTGTGCCTAAGAAGGAATGTCATTTAGTTGAAAAAGAATGTAAATGCAAGCTATAAGGAACAATGGATACATTTCTTGTTTGCAATCACTCCAACATTGTTTTAAAAAATATATAGTATAAAATGAGAAAGTTACTCTTATCATGTTTGCTTACAGAGATGTTTAGCAGGGAGATCATAAACAAATAGCCTTGTAACCTTATGAGTTGAAAGAGGCCTTTAATATCCCTTTCACTTAAATCAAAACAATAATAATAGCTAATTGTATTGAATACTTATTAGAAGTGGGGCACTGTACAAAGTGTTTGTATTATTATCTTCATTTTCATAACAGCCCTGTGGTATAGAGCTACTATTAACCTGGATGTGCAGATAAAGAACATGAACCTCAGAGAGGGTAAGCAGATTCCACAGGGATACAAAGCTAGTGAATGGGGGAGCTAAGATTCTAGTCCTGGTATTCTGACCCTATAACTTAACAGAAAGCATTATAAATATTTTCTGGTTGGAAGTCTCATTTTAGTGCTAAAGATATAGAAAATGTCATAGAAATATATTTCCAGTTGACATGGTATCATGGCAGAAGTGTGATTTGAGTCCCAGCTTTGCCACATTTAGTTATATGGACTAGGGCAAGTCTCTTGGCTTTTCTGACCCTTGGTTTTCTCATAGGTAAAATAGTGATAATAATGCTAAGTTTTTTATTTAAATGTGTGGGGGGAAAAGCCAGGCACATAATAGGTACTTAATATTAAGTAAGTTTATTGTTATTAAAAGGATCTACAAGTATGATTATTACAGCTAAGTAAAGTAATGTGAGGTGTTATGAAAACATTGATACGTAGAGACTGGGGACTCAGTATGTAGCATACTATGTCTTTGAAGAAGCTGGTGATGAAGGAACATGGCTCCTTAGTCTCTGAGGCTCCTGGGAAGAGACTCTCAGCAGCTGTATGTGGGGGCAGGCTCTGGCTTATTCCGCAGAGAAAGACATGGACATGGTGGGGGAGAAGACCAAGGTCCTCTCAGCTCTCCTTCTTCTAACCATCTTTTCAGTGTCCTGCTTTCCTCAGGGATATCAACTTTGCCGTTAGGGTGGCCTGGAGAGGAACCTATTGTGACACCAGTTGTTTTTTGTCCACCCTGGTAAACATAGTGGGACTGAGACTTCCTTGCTGGGAGCAGTTCTTCCATACTTGGAGATCAAGAGCTTGGGAAGCAAACATCAACTGACCCAAGAAATGAATTAATATTTATGTGCCATCAGCACGTTACTGTTGAGTAAAGTTTATATGCTAGTTGAATTTCCTATTATAAGAATTCACATATTCAAAGAACTTTAATGAGCAACAAATTATCACCAAAGAGAAGTTTAGAATCATTTGATTTTTGTGTAAATGCTTTCTGGAAGTCTCTGGTAAATTGATAGTCATAGGTCATTGAGAAGAGAAAAGTATATCCTAAATTACTTTCTTCAGTCTTTCTTCCTGAAGCTAATGCAATAAATGTAGGAATTCACCACGCTTCAGTTTTGTTTTGGTTTGTTTTTTTAAATTTTTTTAAATTAAAAAAATTTTTAATGTTTTATTTCTAAATTTATTTCTGAGAGAGAGAGAGAGACAGCATAAGCAGGGGAAGGTCAGAGAGAGAGGGAGATACAGAATCTGAAGCAGGCTCCAGGCTCTGCGCTAGCTTTCAGCACAGAGCCCAATGAAGGGCTCGAACCCACAAACCGGGAGACCATGACTTGAGCTGAAGTCAGACGCTTAACTGACTGAGCCACCCAGGTACCCCATGTTTTGTTTTTTAAATGAGTAACGACACTGTGTTTAATGAACACAAGTTGGCAATACAGGCGAAGACTGTGTGAGGAAGTAGAGGTGGTGAGGGTGAGTGGAGATATCACGTGTTGGTACTTCTTCCTTCTTTAGGGACTCACACTGTCCCCCTCGGAGCCTCTCAGTGGTCTGTGGGGACACCAGAGCAGGATGACTGGTCCCTTCTACAGCTGGAGAAACTGGTTCCAGTGCTCAGAAGTGTACTCAGTTTATTCATTTTTATCACATGGCCTGAATGGCCAAGGATGACCTTAAACTGTATTTTCTCTTGGTTTTATTTTAATGATTAATCATGATTAAGTTTTCTTTTACATCACACATTCTCTGTTTGACCCACTATTATTGCCTGATAGACATGGTCCACAGATTGATCAGTATTCACAAGCAGAACACACTGACCAAACAGTTCTGATTCCCTGGATTTTCACTGGTCAGACTTTAAAAATTAGGTTTATGGGAGGGGCACCTTGGTGGCTCAGTTGGTTAAGAGTCTGACTTCCGCTCAGGTCATGATCTCGTGGTCCCTGCGTAGAGATCTGTACAGACAGCTCAGAGCTTGGGGCCTGCTTTGAATTCTGTGTCTCCCTCTCACTCTCTGCCCTCCCCAGCTCGTTCTCTGTCTCTGTCTCTGTCTCTCTCTCAAAAATAAGTAAGCCTTAAAAAAAAAGAAATAAATAATGTGCAAACTACTTGGTATGTCCTACAGGACATTCACTTCATAGTGTCTCTCCTGAGAACATTTCCAGCCTCAGCATTCTCCTTGCCTCCTACTAACACACTCACTTTGTACCAATCTGAGTTCTGCAGTTACTGGAGCAAGCTGCCTGGTCTTGCCCCTTCCGCTTGTCACAGCAGTTCTGCCCTAGTCTCCCTGAGAAACACTTAGAAGATCCAGCTCAAGTACCACTTCCTACAGGAGACTTTCTTCTGATATTTTCCCCTAGGTAGAATTGACCATTCTTTCCTTTGTGTACCTACCCTATATTGTACATCTTTCCTTCTGAACATTCATGATCTTTTATTTATCTCTTAGCACATGTTTCTACCTATGCTAAATTGCAGGTGTGAGAAGGCAGGGCCCATATCGGATTCATTTCTGTCTTCATAGCAGTGCTTATCACATGGAGGGTGCTTGCTGAATATGTGGAAGGAAATATGAAAGGAGGGAAGAAGGAAAGTTTGGAAATGGAGGGAAGGGATTATATTATCCTCATGAATATCAATTATTTAGCTTTTCTCTTTCTTTTATTTTTAATGTTTTATTTATTTCTAGGAAAGAGAGAGAGACAGCGTGAGCAGGGGAGGGTCAGAGAGAGAGGGAGTCACAGACTGAAACAGGCTCCAGGCCCTGAGCTGGCAGTTAGCACAGAGCCTGATGGAGGGCTCGAACCCACGAACCGCCAGATCATGACCTAAGCGAAAGTTGGACGCTTAACCGACTAAGCCACCCAGGCGCCCCTAGCTTTTCTCTTTCTTTAAGTTTATTTATTTATTTTGAGGGAGAGCACGTGAGCTGGGGGGGGGGTGCAGAGAGAGGGAGAGAGAGAATCCCAATCAGGCTCCATGCAATTAGCGCAGAGCCCAATGCGGGGCTCAAACTCACGAACCATGAAATCATGACCTGAGCCGAAATGAAGAGTTGGATGTTTAACCAACTGAGCCACCTAGGCACCCCATAAATATACATTATTTAGTATAAAATTTTTAATCTGAGAGCAAAACTTTCTGGATTTCTTGGGGTTTTTCCCCCCAGTTAACTAACCATTAATGTATATGCTGTTTCTCTCCTGTGTACCTTCACTTCCCCAGGATGGGGGTCCACCAGAGAGCTATGGTGTATCAGCCTGGGGGGGGAGAGTGTCCTGGATGAACTCCTCTACCTGATTTTGAGTGAGAACTATAGACTTTCATCACTTCAATGTGATCATAGTTTGTGTAACCCCTTGTGTTTCATTGTTCTTACTTGTAATATGGGAAGAATAACACTTATTTTACCTCAAGAGGTTTCTTTGAGGACCAGAAACAATAATGTTTCTGAAAGCACTTTGAAAAGTGTGAAGTGTTATCTAAATGAATGGAAGGAAGTATTTCTGTAATGGCTGTTAGTGACCTGGCACCATGGGGATTTTCTCCATCGGTGGAAACTTTTGACCGGGGTGTGTCCTTATTGCTTATAAAAGAGGAAAACTGATTTATATCACCAGATTAGATGGATGGCAGCATTTATGCTGCTGATCTAATCTTGGTGAATGTTGCCTGCCTTCAGATCAGAAAAGTGACCTTTATTTTTGCTTAAGTCAACTCCTAGCTTGGAATATCAGCCTAGGAAGAAAAGTATGTATTACCATGAGCATTTGCACACAAGTGAAAATTAATCCCAGCTAGTTGTGCTTTTAAGTTGTGTGTAAACTCTCTTAAGTAGATTATAAAAAAATTACATGAACATAATAAGTTTTTCCATTGAAAGCAATGCTCATTTCCTAGTCCTCTACCCATGCTGAATTGATCATGATTACTTAAAAATTGATGCTTTTGACCTGGTTGAAACTACATGTATTTCCTCTTTGTCATAAGAATAATTTTCCAGGGGTAACCAGACTTCTGTAGATACTCCTTTGTACCAGGGCTTGTGTTGAAATTTCTGCTGCTTTTATTACTGCTCAAATACCACCTCCCAATTAGTTTTGTACAAAATGATGTGCAGTCGTCCTGAGCAAACAGTCAGGGATATTGAGAACTTCTTACATTCCAACCTGGGCAACTATAGGAATCAAAATTGAGGGGGGGAAAAAGCCCATGGTCTCTATGAAATAGAGAGCATTTTATGGTAAGGAATAGCCTAGAAACAACACAAGGCAAAACAAGTGAATTAAACAACCCTACAGGGAGCACAGTGCCTCTTGGAAATAGATTTCAACAACAGACTGGTGGTGACCACTTGTCATTCAGGTACTGGCTACCAATTTAGTTTGCTCTTTTTGAACAGATTGGAACAAATGATATATGGTTTGTACACTGATGGGGATTATTAAAATGTTTTGGGTTTCATTCATGCTCAGAAACCACCCTTATTACACTGAAAATTATTTTTCAAATTTTTATACTGAGCACAACAGAAGAATATGATTCAGGAGGAAAGCAACTAAGAATCTGAAGCCTGCAGCTATGAGAGATTGAGAGCTTGGGGTTGAGATGTGTTATCTTAGAACAGGGAGAGGAGCTGAGGAAATCCTCTATGTTATCAGCTACATGCTAACTGTGAAGAATGACAGGGCATTAGGGACTTCCAGCTTGCAGGTCTACATGTTGCCCCAGTAGACCCTGACATTGGCCCTCATCATGAGGAAGAAATTGTTCTCGGTATTTTTTAAAATTGAGGCATAATTGACATACAGCAGAATTCACTCTCTTGGAAATTTAATCAGCATGTAGGGAATTTAATCAGCAGTATAATGACCATGACAAACAAGACTGAAGTGTTTCGGTAACCCCCCCCAATCCTCTTATGTCCCTTTAAAGCCACCCCCTCCCCTTATCCCTAGCCCCTGGAAGCCACTGGTCTGTTTCAGGACTGATAGTTTTGCCTTTTTCAGAATGTCATAAAAGTGAAATTATACATTATGCAGTCTTTTGACAGGGGCTTCTTTCACTTAGTATTAGACACCTTAGATTCACCTGTCTTGTTGATGTATGAGAATCCATTCCTTCATACTGCTGAGTACTGTTCTATTGTGTGGATGTACCATGGCCTGTTGATTCATTCACCAGTTGAAGGTTGGGGAAATTACGAATAAAGCTAGTACAAACATTTATGTGTAGGTTTTTGTGTGACCATATGCTCTTATTTCACTTGTTTTCAATTCTCGCTAGAAATGAGATTGCTAGTTACATGGCAAGAATATGGCCAACTTTCAGAAGAACAACTTTTTTTTTTTTTTTTTTTTTTTTTACAAATAGTTTATTGTCAAATTAGTTTCTACATAACACTCAGTGCTCATCAGAAGAACAACTTTTATAAGAATTTCCAAACTGTTCTTACAACTGGCTCTACCATTTTTGCATTTCCACCAAGAAGGAGTTCCAGTTGCTTCACATACTCAACAACACTCGATATTGTCAATCTTTTAAGTTTTGACTTTAGTGAGTGACTGATGGTATCTCACTGTGATTTTAATTTGCATTTCCTTGATAGCTAATGATGTTGAGCATTTGTCACATGTTTATTGGCCATCTGTATGTCCTTTGTGAAGTAACTCTTCAAATCTTTTGGCCATTTTAATTTTTTTTCTTTGTTTCTTTATCTTCTTACTAAGTTGTGAGAGTTCTTTTTGTATTTGGGTACACATTCTTTAATGGCTATGTCTTGCAAATATTTTTTCCCATCCTCTTTAACAGTGTTCAGTGTCTTAAAAGTTTTACATTTTGATGAAATCCAATTTATCCTTTTTTTGGTAGACTGTGCTTTTGGGGTCCTATTTAAGAATCTTTGCCTAATCCAAGGTCACTAAAAAATTCTATATTTTCTTCTAGACACTTTTTACTCTTAGCTCTTATGTTAGGTCTATGATCCATTATGAGTTCATTTTTATATTTGGTGTGAGATAAGGGTCATGGTTCTGTTTTGCATATGTCTATACCACAGTCCTAGCACTGTTTTTTAAAAAGATTATTCTGTGTTGAATTATCTTGGCACCTGTGTTGAAAATCATTTGGGGAGCACCTGGGTGGCTCAGTTGGTTAAGCATCTGACCTCAGGGTCAAGCCCTGTGTCTGGCTCTGTGCTGTCAGCTCAGAGCCTGGAGCCTGCTTCAGGTTCTGTGTCTCCCTCTCTCTCTGCTCCTCCCCCGCTCATACTCTGTCTCTAACAAAAGTGAATAAACATTCAAAAAATTTTTAAAAATACAGTTGACTTTTAAAAACATAATCCTTGTGGGGTGTCTGACTGGCTCAGTTAGTGGAGCATGTGACTCTTGATCTCAAGGTTGTGAGTTTGAGCCCCACATTGGGTATGGAGATTACTTAAAAATAAAATCTTAAAAAAAAGTAATTAAAATATATATATTCCTTGTATTCTGTGACCCTGCTGAACATATTTTTGTAGAATTCGTTAGGATTTCTAGATAGATAATCATATATACCATGAACGAAGACAATTTTACTATTTCTTTTTCAATCAGGAGGGTTTTTAAATTATCATTATTATTATTACTATTATTATTATTATTGCCTAATTGCATTGGCTAGGACACTGACTAGTAGTGGTAAGAGCCGATCTTTGTCTTGTTCCTGATCTCAGGGGAAAATCATCTTTTACCAGTAAGTATGACATTGCTGTAGATTTTCATAGAAGTCCTTTAAAGCCTAAGGGTGTTTCCTTCTATTTTTAGTTTGCTAAGCATGTTTATCATGAATGGGTATTAAAGTTTGTCAAATTCTTTTCCTGAATATATTGAGATGATTGTATTTCTCTAGTCTGTTGGTATGGTGAATTATACCAATATTCAAATGTTAACGCAATCTTGCATTTCTGGAATAAACCCCTCTTAATTATGATGTATTGTATTTTTCATGCATTGCTGTATCTGATATGACAGTACTTTCTTATGAGTTTTTGTATCTTTATTTGTGAGGGATATTTTTCTCTAGATTTGTTTTCACAGTGTTTGTCTGGGTTAGGTATTGTAGAATGAATTGGGAAGTGTTCTCTCTTCTATTTTCCAGAAGATTTTGTGAATGGTAAAATGTCTTCCTAAATACTTGATAGAATTTACCAATAATGAAGCTTTCTGTTGAAAGATATTCTTTTTTACTATAGTTTCAGTTTCTTTAATAGGGCTATTTAAATTATTCATTTCTTCTTGAACATTTGGGTAGTTTCTTTTAAGGAAATTGCTCATTTCATCTAGTTTGTTACATCTACTGGCATAAAATTGTTTATAGTATTTCCTTATTATCCTCTTAATGTTTATACAATTGTTGGAGATATTCTCTCTCCTATTCCTGATATTGGTAATATATATCTTCTGTTCTTTGTTCCTGATCCATTTGGATAGAGATTATTTAATTGATTTTTTTCCCCCAAACAACTAGCCTTTGGTTTCTTTGGTTTTTCTCTATTTTGTATTTGTTTTCTGTTTCATTCTGCTATTATCTTTATTATTTTCTTCTCTCTGTTTACTTTGGGATTAATTTGCTTCACTTTTCTTATGTTTGTAATGTGGCAGCTTTGATAACTGACTTCAGATTTTTCTTATTTTCTAATATAACATAAAATGGTATAAATTTCCTTCTAAGTATAGCTTTAGTTGTATTCTACAAATTTGATATGTTGTGTTTTCATTTTCATTCAGTTCAAAATACTTTCTAATTTTCTTTTGATTTCTTCTTTAATCCATGGATTATTTAGAATTGTGTTGTTCAATTTCCAGATAATTGGGGGACTTTTTCATCTTTCTATCATTGATTTCTTATTTGGTTCCACTGTGGTTTGAGAACACGTATTGGAGAAATTTGATAATTTTAAATTTATTGAGACTTGATTTATGGCTCAGAACATGATCTCCTTTTGTAAAGGCTTCTGTGTACTAAAAAGCACATGTGTTCTGTGGTTGTTGGGTGGTGTGTTCTCTAATTGTCAGTTCAGTGGATTTGGTTACTGGTGTTCAAGTCTTATGTATTTTTACTGAATTTCTCTCTCTTTGTTCTATCAGCTATAACAGTGGTCTTGAAATCTCAAACTCTAATTGTGGATTATCTATTGTCCTTTCAGTTCCATCGGTTTTTATTTCAGATACTTTGAAGCTCTTGCTATTAGGTGCATACACAGTTAGGGTTTTTATATCCTCTTGATGAACTAATTTCCCTAAGATTATAAAATGATTATGTATCTCAGGTAATACTCTTTTTCTGAAATCTGCTTTGTTTAATATTTATTCTCTAGCTTTCATTTGAGTAGCATTAGCAGGATATATCATTATCCGTCCTCTTACCTTTAACCTTTCTATGTATTTATATTTGAAGTAGATTTTTGGTAGACATCATAGTTGATTCTTATTTTTTATCCATATTAACAATCTTTAACATCTTATTCGACTGTTTGGACCATTCTGTTTTTTATATGATGAGCCAGTATGGGTGAGTTTAAATCTCCCATATTAGTTTATTTATTATATGTTGGAATATTCCATATTGGTTTATTAGTTATGCCTCTTTTTCATTTTTACTTTAGTGGTTGCTCTAGGATTTTAAAATATATAGTCTCAACTTACGATTGGTATGCCTTCAAATAATACATCACTTCACACTTAACATGAGAACCTTTGAACAGTTATTTCCATTTTCCCGCTCAGTCTTGGTGCTATTGTTACCATATACTTTATTTCTACATATTTTATAAACTCTATTTAAAACAGTTGTCTTTTATAGAGATTAAGAAAGAGAAAGTATTTAATTTTTACCTACATATGTACAGTTTTTAGTTCTTTCATGTCTTTGAGTAAGTAGATCCAGATTTCCATCTGGTATCAGTTTTTTGCTCCTTAAAGTTTTTCCTTTAACATTTCTTCTAGTACTTGTTGGCTGATGATTAACTTAGCATTTATATGTCTGAAAAAAAGTCCTTCACCCTCATTTTTGAAAGATAGTGTGTCTGGAATAAGAATTCTATGTTGCCTTTTCTTTTTCTTTAGCAGTTTAAGGATGTTGTACTATTATCTTGTGGCTTGCATTGTTTCTGATGAGTAAGTCTGCTATCATTCTTGTCTTTGTTCCTCTGTGTATAATGCCTCTCTTTTCTTTTGGCTGCTTTTATGGTTTTCTCTTAATATTGGTTTTAGCATCTTGATCATGATGTTCGTTGGTGTGATTTTCTTCACATTTCTTAAGGTTGATATTTTTGAGCTTCTTGAATTTAAAGTTTTTATTGAATCTCAAACATTTTTGGCATATTTCTTCATATATATATATTTTACACTCCCTTTCCTCTTTCCTTAAAACCTTCTCTTAATTAAATTGGTCCTCTTCTAATATTCCTGTTTCTTAATTCTTTCTGTAATATGTCTCTTTACTTTCCTATTGTATCTGCCATAGTTCAGTCCTCATTGTTTCTCTTTTTGTCTACTGTAAAAACTTGTCTCTATTTTTCACCCTCTCAAATCCTTTTTCCATATTCCACATGGCTGTTACTGTAAATTTTCTAAAAATGGCTATGCTTGAAATTCTTCAGTAATTGCCTATTGCCTATAGAATGAACTTAGACTCCTTGGTATGGTACATAGGACCCTTCACCTGTACCTGCTGTCCAGGCCTTTCTTCTTGCCTCCTATGCCACCCGCACTCTACCCACGACACTCTGAACTCTTTAAGCCAGTACTGTGGAAGTGCCTCCAGTTCTTCAAGTGCGTCATGTATTTTTGTTCTTCAGAGCACGCACTCATGCCTTTGTTATGTCTGGTAAAACCTACCTACTCCCTCTACCCTCTGCCTGAAAACTCCTATTGACTCAGCCAAAATATCTCCTATGTGAAAATTAACCTTGCTTCCACTGGAAGCAGTCCACTGTTCAGTTCCACTGGACTTTGAACATATTTTATTACAGCACTTAACCTAGTGTTTTGCAATCATTGTTTATTGGTCTTCCTAGGGTGACTTCTGTGCGGTCAGAGACTAGATTTTATTTATTTTTAAATACTTAGCAATGGTGCATAGTAGGTACTTAATAGAATGAGTAAATTAGTGACTGGCACATAGGAGGCATTGAACTCATTCTTAAAATAAATTGAACTCAGGTCTATTCATAATACATGTATAAAATGTACTAATAAAATAGCTACCATGTTTTGAGAGCCTACTATGTTCCAGGTACAATGTTAGGTACTTTCTGTACCTTATCTCTAATGCTTACAAAAACAATGCAAGGGATATTATCCTCATGAATGGCCCATTAAAGGGAAATTTAGGTTTAGGGAGATTGTGAACAAGGCTGTACAGACGTGGCAGAATTGGAATTCAGGCTCTTATGTATATATTTTTCCCTCCACACACACATATTATGAGTTCTGTCTTATCACCCACCACCTGTAGTTCTAGCTCATCACCAAAGCTTCCAAGAGGAAATGACAGCATTACAGCAGAGATTATTTAGAGAACAGTGTGGATTATAATATGGACTCAGAAAACTGATGTTACAGATAGATGAGAAGTCTCTGTGAGGCTGTTATGTGATGTCTGGAAAGATTTCTTTGGTAGGCTGTTTGACCTATAAACATGCAGCAAATATGTCTTGTCCCTTCTCTGATATGACTGTACAAAGGCAGTCCTGAGGGCACATGTCATAGAAAGCATCCTAAGCCATGTGATTTCGAGTATTTTCAAGGATCCTACAAGGTTCCTACGAGGATATGTGGATGGGGCGGCGGGGGCTGGGGGGAGGCTTCCTCAGGCTGTGACTTGGGGAACAATGGAGGAAGTGAAGACTCTGGAGGTACCAGCCCCAGCTGTGTTAAGAAAAGACCTGAGGGACCCATAACTCTTTGTCATCATGACAGCTTTGGCCGAGGCTGTGTGGATGGGTCATGCCCGTCCCACTCAGTCTGCAGGTCCACTACCAATTGGGACTTTATCTCCCCTCTGTTTCCCCTCAAAGCTATTAGTGATATTCAGTATAACTGCATGGTACCCTGCCCCCCAACACCAATTTGAAAATGGTGAGAGTGGGGTCAGTGTTAAGACACACAGTGATCTCAAGAATCCCTGAGGGGGTGGGAGGGATTGTCCTTTATTCACATAAAGCATCATCATTTTCTATGTATTCTGTGCTACTGAATGTGTAATAAAACTTACAGAGGCCTGATTTTTTTCCTTTTTAAGCTTATATTCTAGAAAATATTTTAAATATGGCTTTGGTGTTTTAATTCTAAAATTTTCTGGTGTGTATTTATGTATATCGAGGGTGGGAAGGAATTTTGGTATTTGGCAAGAGGAGGGTAGCTCTATTTACAGGAACTCTATTTCCTGGGATTTTGCCGCTAATACATTGGGTAGATGAATGCCCACAGACAGTGTGAGTTTAAATGTGCACTTGGGGACAATTCTGGATCTGTCCCTCATCATAGATGAGTTGCAGGTGGTATGCAAAGAAATTGGATATGTCACCCAATTTTTTGAATAGCCTACAGATCTATATGAGTGTTTCTTTTTATCTGGGTAGATGAAAGAAACGGTGAGCTCAGTCAAAAAAAATCTGCCGCTAAGGAGGGTATAATTTTATGCGACAGGAATGTGGAGGGCAAAATGGTGCAAGTGAAGGGAAGATGCTTAGGAAGCCTTTGTTCAGATAGCGCGTGACATCCTGGATAGTTAGGATGTGAGCAAGTGAGAACTTTTTTTCTTTAAATTAAGATGTTAGTGTTTTTTAAAGAGCAGTTTTAGGGTTCACAGAAAAATTGAGAGGAAGGTACAGAGATTTCCTGGATATCCTCTGCCCCCAACATATGCATAACCTCCCCTAACCCCGCCAATATCTACCACCAGCGATACTTTGTTACAATTGATAAATCTGCGTTGACCCTTCATTATCACCCAGAGCCTACAGTTTACTTTATAGTTTGCTCTTGATATTGTACATGTCGTAGATTTGGACAGGTGTATCATGTTGCATATCCCTCATTATGGTATCTTGCAGAGTATTGTCACTGCCCTAAAAATCCTCTGTGCTCTGCTTATTCACCTCTCTCCTCCCCCACCCCTGGCAACCACTGATCTTTTTATACTGTGTCCATAGTTTTGCCTTTTCCAGAGTGTCATGTAGTTGGAATCATACAGTCTTTTCAGGTTGGCTTCTTTCACTTAGCATTATGCATTTAAGGTTCTTTCATGTCATTTTATGGCTTGATAGCTCATTTCTTTTTGGCACCATATAGTATTCCATTATCTGAACACACCACAGCTTATCCATCACCTACTGGAGGACATTTTGGTTTCTTCCAAATGTTGGCAACTATGAATAAAGAGGCTATAAACAAAAATAAATTAAAAATTGAACTAAAAGAGTTAACATGAAAGAAATGCTGTAAACATCCACGTGTAGGTTTTTGCGTGGACATAGATTGATTGCTGGACTGTATGATAAGAATATATTTAGTTTTATAAAAAACCATCCACAGTCTTCCAAAGTGACTGAAACATTTTGCATTCCCACCAGCAATGAATGAGAGTTTCTGTTGTGCTATATCCTTGTCAGCTTTTGGTGTGGTCAGTGTTCTGGATTTTGGCCATTCTAATAGGTGTGTAGTGATGTATGATTTTTGTTTTAATTTGCATTTCCCTGATGCCATATGATGTGCAACATCTTTTTTATATGTTTATTTGCCATCTATATATCTTTTTCGGTGAGGTTTCTCTTAAGATCTTTGGCCACGTTTTTAAACTGAGTTGTTTGCTTTCTTATTGTTGAGTTTTAAGAGTTCTTTCCATGTTTTGGACAACAGTTATTTTTAAAAATATTTTCTCCCAGTCTGTGGCCTGTATTCCCATTCTCTTGACATTTTCTTTTGTTTTCAGAGAGAAGAAGGTTCTAACATCAGTGAAGTCTAGCTTATCAGTTATTTTGTTCATGGGTTGTATCTTTGGTGTTATCTAAAAAGTAATCGTCATGCCCAAGGTCATCTAAATTTTCTCCTATGTTATCTGCTAGGAGTTTTATAGGTTTGCATTTTGTATTTAGGTCTGTGATACATTTGAGTTAGTTTTGTGAAGGGAATGAGGTCTGTGTCTAGATCCATTAAAGTGCATGGATGTGGGTGTCCAGTTGCTCCATCATTTGTTAGAGACTGTCTTTGCCCGCATTGTATTTCTTGTGCTCCTTTTTCAAAGATCAGTTGACTGTTTCTGTGTGGGTCCATTTCTGAGCTCTCTCTGTTCTGTTCCAGTGATGTATTTGTCTATTCTTTTGTCAATACCAGACTGTCTTGATTATTAAGGCTTTATAGTTAGTCTTGAAGTTGGGTAGTGTTAGTTCCTCCAACTTGTTTCTCCTCCTTGAGTATTGCGTTGGTTATTATGTTATTTTTTTCCCTCTCCATGGAAACTTTAGAATCATTTCATTGTAGGGCGCCTGGGTGGCTCAGTTGGTTAAGCGTCTGACTTTGGCTCAGGTCATGATCTGGGGGTTTGTGGATTCGAGCCCTGCATCGGGTTCTGTGCAGGCAGCTCAGAGGCTGGAGCCTGTTTCAGATTCTGTGTCTCCCTTTCTCTCTGCCCCTCCCCCGCTCATGCTCTGTCTCTCTCTGTTTCAAAAATAAATTTAAAACAACTATAAACAAATTTATAGAATCATTTCATTGATATCCACAAAATAATTCGCTGGGATTTTGATTGGGATAAGTAAGTACTTTTAATGTAGTTATTCTTTCTCCCTTGATCTTACATGGCATTGTAAGCAAAATTTCTTTTGTTCTCTTTTAAAAAATATTAGCATGATTTATTCTTGTCCAGACCTAGATGTTTGTGGTAGGTGGAGGATGGTGATGGTTCCTGGGGCCCATTGTGTGATGTCAAATAAACAATTAGCTCACACATAAGAATAGATGAACCATATTATTGTTTATCTTAAATTATTCTAGTAGGTAGAAAAAAATATTTTTTTTGCCACAAATGGATTTACTTCTCTCTTTTTTTTATTATGAAAATAAACTTTATCTTTACATTGGGTTGGTATCAGAGAGCCAACAAATATAAACAAAAATAGAATCATGGGTACACACAGTGGATTAATGGTGTTACAGTTCTAAGAGTGTGGAATTGCTTACTTGAAATTTGTTGAAAATTTAAGTCTGTTCTTTTAGGGACAGTACTGTATTTGGTGGGCCTAACAGAATTTCTCATTGCCTTTCTTTGATATTTTTAGTATTATTCTAAGAAATTGATTGAAGATATTCTGGGGAGATTTCTAAAATAACAGTGTCAAAGACAAAGGTTGATCTGTCACTTTAAGTAGGTATGATATTAAATAACCCAAATAGACCAAGAAAGAAAATTTTATCAAGAATTTGCTACACACATTGGGAATATCTTTCATGTGTACCTTTGTTGAAATATTAAAAGATAGTTTGTGTACCTTGCAATGGCATGTTGAACTGCCATTTTTAACTATGCTTCAGGTAAAAGGAAGCTAGCCATTTATCTTAGAGGTCACTATGGAGACAGATATATTCATTCAGTCTTAGGCAGAAGAAAAAACCGTAGAACTTCAATCTTAAGATGCCTCTTGTTAATTAAGTTGAGTTAAGTCTGTTGAAAGTGGGAATACAAATAAGGTCTTTACTGGAATGAAGATACATAGTTTTTGAATTGCTGCATACTTGCAGGGCTCTGTGATGAACCTTCTAGTAGAGTCTTCCTTGAGCTAACATGGATAGTCTGAGGATGCTTTGTGGAAATCATAAGATGGAAGCTGGAATTCAGGACAGATGTGGAAGACTGATTTATAAATTTCTTTACTTTTTTGGTTGATTGGTTAGTAATTGTAGATAGTTAATACTTGTCCCATAGGCTGGATATTTTGTCATTGACTAGGTTTATCAAGTAAAGTAATTGGAGATTTTTATATGACTGTGGATTATTCTGGACTTCTCTGCCCTTGCTTTAAATTTATTAAATTTAAATTTCTAGCCAAGGTGTATGTACTATGCTTAGAGCAAGAGATGAACATTTTTAAAATGTACTCCTTTCAGGGTCTTTAATCAACAATTTACTGGACTGACAAATATTGATCAAGCTCTTATTGTATTTAGTAAGCATGCCACACATTAGGAGAGTAGGGAATAACTGAGAACTTGGGACATGGTTTGTATACTCAAGTCTGTGTCATTAGCAGAGCAGATAATCAATAGTTGTTGAATAAATAAATCACTAAATAAATAATAGATAAATAATGCTCATGATTTGTAAAAAACTAAGAAAGAAAAACCAGTAGGACTTTGTTTTGTTCTCTGCTGTACCCTCATAGGCTGGAATAGCCAGGTGTATCTTAAGTCCTCAGTGCATATGTGAATGAATGACCAAATGACCATGTACTGCCCGTGCAGCCAAAGTTATTGGAATCTAGTGGAAGCACATCACTTCCATCATGGTTGGTCAGGGAAGGCTTCATGGAGTAGTGGGATTTTAACTAGAGAAAAGAAGGGCCATCTAGAAGTAGAGGATGATGTGGAGGTCCTTGAGGGGATGTTGGAAGCTGACAGCAGAAGCCCAGCAGTGGTGGGTGATCACCAAAGGAAAATTTTAGAAAGCTTAGGAAGACTAGTTTACACTTTCCTGTAGAGACAATGTGACTAAAAGGGACATTTTAGAAATATTAATCTAGAGGTGTTATACCAGATGCATTGAGGAGAGGACAAAATGTGAAAAGCACATTAATGGAGCTTGGCGAGTAGATGGGTTGATGAGGGAAATGCAGGAATCAGTGACAGCGCCGGTCTTGTTTTGAGCTAGGTTGACTTGGATAATAATAAAAGCATAATCAGAAATGGGAAAGTCAGAAGGGAAAATTAACTTTCTGTGGGGAAGTTTTTGTGTTTTAAATCTCTGAGTGTTTGAAGTAACAAGAGCACTTCATAGGCAGGAAGAAATCTCAGAAACACAGATTATATGACCGGAGGCATTTTAGAGAGTGAGTAGTAATTAGGATCAAATGCAATGGGTGAGTATCAGTGATGTGATAACTGATGGTATCTGAAAGCTGACCAGAGTAAGGAACAGCCCGGAGGAATGCAGCCTCTGGCCTGGGCGCAGAGCACAAGTAGGGTGACAGCTGCCATCATTCCCAGTGTTTTGGGGGTACTTAAAAAGTGTCCCTTCATTTGCAGTGTCTGATTTTCCCTTTTAAGTTTGAAGAGCCATTATACAAATAGTTCCAGATAGGTAATACCTTCGGAGGTATCAGGTTTACAAACATTGTCTTGTAAGATTAAGCTAAAATCCTTTGAGTATTACACAATATACTCATTCGTTCTTACTAGTAAAAATAGTTTTAAATTGCCCCCAAATGTGGAATTAGTAATTAATTTCTTTACCCTTCTTTTAATAATAATATCCTGACGTTTATGTTGAATTACCTTCTATGTAGATATCATAGAGTTGAAGTTTACTCAATTCTAAGTATGTTTTGCATTTCAAAGGTTCTATCTAGAACTTTTGATCATGGGTCTAGGGTGCCAAATTGCCACTTTTGAGGGGAAAGCAATTGGAAGGCCTTCCAATGGTAGCAAATCTAGATGGGTCTTTAACCTATCTCTCATCTGCTTGGAGGTGCTAGGAATGATGGTTATAAGCAAAGTTGGTCCTGGACATGTGTTCATGGAAGTGGGGCTCAGAAGGAGGGCTGGAGGCCAGTTCTCTCCCTTAGCATATGTGCTTTTGTATTTCATTCCCTATTACATGTAAGCATAGAAAACCATATCCATCTTCCAGCTCACACCCTCAGTATCTACCTGTCCCAGACCTACGGATGCAAGTGTAACACGGGGCTCTTGCCTCCTGGAGGCCAGGAGTGACATTCCAAAAAATGAGTTGACCTTAATGTAGTGAGCATGCTAGTTACTTCTTTTTCTTTCCCAGCTTGTTGAGATATAATTGACATATAATATTGTGTAAGTTTAAGGTATAGAATGTGATGATTTGATATACATATTCATTGCAAAATATTTGCCACAGAGACGTTAGTTAACACATCCTTTACATTTACCTAATTATATCTTGTTGTAGTGAGAACATTAAAGTTCTCCTTCCACAGCAACTGTTCATGTAAATGATAACTGTAACTTGGTAACTGTAGTTACTGTGCTTCCATTAGATCCTCAGAACTTATTCATCTTGTAACTATACGTTTTTGACCAGGATTCCTCATTTTTCTGCCCCTGCTTGGTCCCTGGCAGCCACCATTCTAGTCTCTGTTTTTTTGAGTTCAGTGTTTTTAGATTTGACAGGTAGATGAGATCACATAGTATTTCTTTCTCTGCCTTCTTTCATTTAGCACAATGCCCTCACGCTCCATCATATTGTCACAAATGGCAGGACTGCCATCTTTTTATGGTTGAATACTATTTCTTTTTATATAAATACCACATTTCCTTTATCCATTCATCATTGTACACTTGGGTTGTGTTCATGTCTTGACTATTGTGAAATATATTGTAATGAACATGAAAGTACAGATATCTGAGATTGTGATTTAATTTTCTTCAAATATACCTAGAAGTGGTATTGCTGGATCATATGGTAACTACAATTTTAAATTTCTGAGGAACCTCCATACTGTTTTCCACAGTGGCTACACCAGTTTACATTCCCATCAACAGTGCTCAAGGGTTCCCTTTTCTCTACATCCTTGCCAGCATTTGTTGTCTCTTGTTTTTTGGATAACAATCATTTTAACAGGTGTGGGGTGGTATCTCACTATGGTTTTGATTTTCATATCTCTGATGATTAGTGACATTGAGCACATTTTTATGTACTTGTTAAACATTATCATATGTCTTATTTGGAAAAAATGTCTATTCAGGTCCTCTTCCCATTTTTAAATTGGATTCTTTGTTTTTGCTATCGAGTTACAGGAGTTTCTTATATATTTTGAATATTAAACCTTTATCAAATATGTGACTTGCAAATATTTTCCCATTCTGTAGATTGCCCTTTCATTTTGTTGTTTGTTTCTTTTGCTGTGTGGAAGACTTTTTTAGTTTGTTATGGTCTCACTTGCTGATTTTTACTTTTATTGTTTGTTCTTTGGTATCATCTCCCAAAAAAAAAAAAAAAAAATCATTGCCAAGACCAATGTCAAGGAACTTTTTTCCTCTGGTTTCTTCTCGAAGTTTTTTGGTTTCATGTCTTATGTTTATGTCCTCATTCCATTTTGAGTTAATTTTTGTGAGTGTGTGCAAGATAGGGGTCCAATTTTATTCTTTTGCATGTTGATGTCCAGCTTTCCCAGCACCATTTATCGAAGAGGCTGTCCTTTCCCCATTCTGTTTTCTTGGCTCCATTGTCAAATATTAGTTGAGCATATATACATGAGCTTATTTGTGGGCTCTAGATTCTGTTCAGTTGGTCTATGTGTCTGCTTTTATGGTAATACCATACTGTTTTGATTACTGCTGGATGTTCTGTATGTGTCTGTTAGGTCCATTTGGTCCAAAATATAGTTCAAATCCAATGCTTCCTTTCTGTTTTTCTATCTGGATGATCTATTCATTGTGGAAAGTGGAATACTGAAGTTCCCTACTATTAACTGTATTGCTGTCCGTCACTCACTTGAGACCTGGTACTATTTGTTTACCATATTTAAGTGCTCCATTGTCTTTGCCTCTAGTCATGTGCCTTCTTGGGTCCACAGCTCGGTGGAAGGAGATGAGAGAATGAATGGGCATGAGAGATGAGGTCCTTGCTCTTTTTCCCCTATTAATGGAGACATGGAAGAGTGAGTGGGAAATGTATAGCATGGGAATAGATGAGAACCAGCCCTTTTAAGGTAAAATGAAAGGTAGAATAATTAAACCTTGATCATCAGTAGCAGGGAAATAAAATGGCTATAAAATATTAACATCTAGTAATTTACTATCATCATCCTAACTCTTGAAGAGTTTCTTATTTCTGAAATTGCACTGATAGCACTGAGATTACATAGAATATTAAGTTTACAAGCTTATTTTAAACCAGTTCCTAGTGGTAGTAACTGCCTTTGTCTTTATGGGGTTGCTGCGAGTTTTATAACAACCAATCCATGAGCTGAACATTTAAACAATTAGTGACCCTCCTTAGTTATTTGATTGGGAAACCTTGAACACCTGACATTTAGCAGCGGCGAAGGAAAAGCAGACGCAGATCTAGTTGGTGAATGCACATGTTCCAGTCTCCAGGTGGTGGGCGCATGGGCTTTAATAGTACCAAATAGCCATGGATGAGAGAAGAACAAAAATTCCATGTAGATGTAGGAAGGTCCCAGCATTGCAAGGTGGAATATTCTTGGAGTGGGGTTAATGAACTACTTTTCAACCTGACGTCTCCCAGGCCTAGGCAGTCTCCTGTTTCTGCAAATACCTAATGAAAAGCCACACCAGTGTTCTTGGATTTACAGATCCAGTTTACCAGATTGAAGGACACTTGCTCTTTTTAGCTAACTGAACTAGCCGGCCCCTGCATGCCAAGTTTCTATGGCAATATGACCTCAGTGACCTCTCTTCTCTATTGTGGAATGTAGGTGATAAGAATGGAGGTGAGCCTGATGATGCTGAACTGGTAAGGCTCAGTAAGAGGCTGGTGGAGAACGCGGTGCTCAAGGCTGTCCAGCAGTATCTGGAAGAAACACAGAACAAAAGCAAGCCAGGGGATGGGAGCTCTGTGAAAACTCAAGAGGCTGATAGGAATGGCACTGACAGTGACAACAACAGGAAATGAGACCCCAATGCAGGCAGGCCCCCCCGCTGCTCCGTGAGAAGCATCCGGCTCCCCTCTGCTGAGTCAACGGACTACTTTGCATTGTGCTGTTTAAGTGTCTCTTGTCCAAACTGTGGAGATTGCCTAATACTTTCGTGATCAATGTGTTTGCATTTCGGAAGCACAACAGAAGAGAATGGAGTTCCGGGGCTAGCAGAGGAAATCCATTTATGAAAGAATGGCCCGAGTTTCACTTGCCCTCAGCCAAGGCTGAGGGAGAGGAGACTTTGGGTTATGCCTCATGGACTCAAAGTAAAGGCCTTGGACGGGGCCTTGTCATAAATGGAATACTGCCATTTATATTGCTTAGCAGGGCATTTGACCACTTTAACTGAGGCCAAAACACACACACACACAGCTAATAAGTGCTAAGTTTAAAATAACTAGTGTTGAAATTGTTTTCCACACTGTCAGTCCATAATGTCTCACATTTGTCCTATGTCGGCTATGGCTATGCACTGATTTTTATTTAACCGTAAATTCGTTTCATGCAAATTATATATTTTTGGCAAAATGCAAACTTTTCTATAACATGTGGGCAGCATTTTAAAGGTTTCTTTTAACCTTCTTTTGATAAGTCAGTGTGCCATATTTAATGTTTTTCATTGGCATTTGTATGTAAAATGTATTATATAATTTTTTTTCCCATAGGCAAGAAACCTATTGGATTCCGGGACTTAATTAATGAAGCTTTGCGTCGAGAAAGGATGGGTCTGAAGTCCAAAGTGAAACAGATAAAGGAACTTTTGTTAAAGCCTGAGACTCAGGCCAGGATTAGGAAGGAGCTTTTTGAAGGAAGATCTATTAACAGTAATCAAGGAAACCAGGTTGGTTTCGGTGCAACTTTGACGTAAGCGCTACATTGTTATCACGGTACCATAGTTAATGAAACCTTTTCGGATGATTTCTTAGGTCTTTGGTAAATACCAAAGGAGTGTTCTAATAGGGTCCACACAACAGCAAACCAACATTTGGTAAGGAATGAACAATTTCCTGCCAAAGAAAATGGATTCTGCCCTGTTTTGTCTTAAGCTCACCTTGGGGTCTAGTATGTTTCTGTAATATCAAGAGTTAATTTATAGAAAGGACTTCTTAATTAGCTGTTGTGAGATGTTTCTTGGGTTCTCACAGATAAAATATACAGACTGTGAAAAATCATTTACATACAAAAAATACAGTATTTTAAAGATCACTTGCCTTCTGTTGATGTGATTTTTGTTGTCATTAAATCAGAAGTAGTATTGTTCACACGTCTGTATCTCGTGTTACTTTTAATGGGAATTTGAATGTTTATTGAACATTAGTACTTGAATGAACATTTATAAGTGTAATTATTACAATTACTGGTTAAGAATGTTTTATAATATCCATATGTATTATTTTTCAATGATCAAAGTGTAGTTTGCTTTTTCATTTCTTAATGAATAAATGTTTGGGATTTTTATTTTCTACTTTTCTGAAGATAAGCCGTAGGTCTTACTGTATCCCTTACAATCTGAATTTGTTTGCACTGGTTCATTTTTAAAGAAATTTCTTGAAAAATTTCCCCCCATATGATAATCATTGGTAACAGCTTTTTCTATAGTCAGTGTCAAGTGGCTGCTACTAAGAGATCATGTTGGAGAGGAAATTATTGGAGATCAAATATGTAATCATTTCAAATACAAAATCCAGCTTACTCATGGATTTTAGCTATTTTTTCACGGGGTAAATTCTACATTTATTTATAAATGAGTTTATGCATTTTCATGCCTCTTAATAAATGTATTGTTTTCCCTTGTTGCCTCTCCTCCCTTTTTTTTTCTCATTCTTGGAGGTTGTTGGATCTGTGTCAGTAGAACGAAGTCATAAACAGGAGCTCTGTTTTAGTGTTTTTTCACCTTTATCTATGTCCTCATCCTTCATGCTAAGATAGCACTGTTGTCAGAGGACCTTCAGCTTTAGATTTTTAAATCAACTCAAATCAGTCAGCCTCACAGAGAATTAACAACAGAACCAGAGAAAATCTAAATAGCATCTCACCAACTGCTAATTATGTGTCAGTGAAGTGACAGCAGGAGTGAAGATGAAAGGAGCAGAACCTTCCAGATGCAAAGACAGGGAGCTGCTTACCATGAAATCCCTTGGTGGGGTGGAGGACTTTCCTTAAATAAATCTTTAAGATAGGAAGCAAAGATATTTTGGGACTTACCTTGTTTTTCAAATGAAGAGACAGACTCAAGGAGGCTGAGTGCCTTATCCAAGGCCATTGCTATTAGGGAACTTGTCCCAAAGTACACCCAAGGGCTCCATCTCAACATTCCAGAGCTATTTTCACTGTTCCATTAATCTAGGGTAACAGTATTTCAGGAGAAATAGTTCTTCTCAGCCTATTTCCATAAATATCTTTATTCTCAAGGAGCTGTTCCAATCTTTCCAAACATCCTGAAAGGCTCAAATAGTGTCTTTTTTGCAGTCTGGGGTTCCAGGTCTTACTTTAGTTAATAATCATTGCTTCCATTGGTTAGATACCCATGTGCCAGGTGATTGGGGCACGCTGTTACACTTCTTCCCTTTGGTGACCCTCCTAGGAAGTTACTAGGACTGTTTTACAGATTAGGAAACTAGGAAACTCCGGGCGCCTGGGTGGCTCAGTCTGTAAAGTGTCCAACTTCTGCTCAGGTTATGATCTTGTGGCCCTTGGGTTTGAGCCCTACTTCAGGCTTTGTGCTGACATCTCAGAACCTGGAGCCTGCTTTGGATTCTGTGTCTCCCTCTCTCTCTACCCCTCCCCCACTTGTGCTCAGTCTCTCTTTCTCTCTCTCAAAAATAAACATTTTTTTAAAAGTCCTTTAAGGAAACTAGGAAATTGGAGCTGTAAATGGTTAGATGGCTATAAAGCTAAATGGCTATTTATAAAGCTAATAAAAGGCAGGGCTAAATTTAGACTTGGGTCTTCTACTTCAAAGCCATAGTCTCTCCGCAATGGAATACTTCCTCTCTCTACCAAGTACAATACATTTCACAAGTTAAGGATGGGTAACAAAGGGGGTCACTTTCTTTTGACTTAGCCAGCTCCCTTGTAGCCCTGATGTGGTATGAATGTACATGAGAGCTGTCAGCTGATGTGATGGAACTGGGTGGGTGGGGGGGAGATAACCCAGATAGTTAATTTAGGGATTAACGGTCCTAATCCTTATCAGTGAGATCTTCATTTAATCGGGTTTACAAAGATAATGGAAAATATACAATAAAACATATTTTCTACATGATTCCATTCTAAAAACCAAATAAGAATTGGCAAAAATCTCAATTTGGGATCTGAAATACTCAAAAGACCTTTCCCCCACTGATCAGACTCATAGAATAATCCCTCGCTGGGTCTTATCACCACAATATGTTGACCTAAAATGGTATTATGTGTTCTGTAGCCGTGTGTTCTGACAGGGAGGTTGCATGGTTGGTGAAAGAGTCTCAGTTTGGCCCAGGAGGTAGCTTTTGGCTCCTAGACCTTCCCCCACTGAGAAGCAATCTCAAGCAAACCGGCTCACTTTTCTGAGCCTCTGTTGCTGATTTAGAATTGAACACAGTTTGGCCAGGTGACTTCCAGGGATCCTAGACTCTGTGACTGTCCCACAGTGCTGCTCATGCTGGTAGGTACCACTGTCTCAGCAGGCCACCCATGTGTGAGGCCATTGTGACTGGGCAACTCTCAGTGTATCCATTGTTAATAAGATGCTTAGCATTACATTCTGTTCCATTTATGTTGGTTCTCAACTTAAAGTAGGGAAACTGCAATGGTACACACTTACTTTTATAACAAAATTCTAACATTTTACAATCACTGGAAGAATAGCAGATTGTATATGAATATTTTGAGGGATGTTAAAAAATAACATTTTTAATATTTATTTTGAGAGAGAAACAGCACGTGCATGCGTGCGAGTGGGGGAGGGGCAGAGAAAGAGGGTGAGAATCCCAAGCAAGCTCCATGCTGTCAGCACAGAGCCCGACTCAGGGCTCAATCCCATGAACCATGAGATTATGACTTGAGCCAAAATTAAGAATCAGACACTTAACCTACTGAGCCACCCAGGTGCCCCCAAAAGTAACTATTTTCAACAGCAGGACAAGATTCTGTCAGCTTTGAATGTGGTCCTATTTATAGAATCATATTATTGTATTAATCTCTTTCTCAGTCTAGAGTAACTATATATTAGTTTTATGTAGAAAGCTTACGTAAGATTCAAACTTTTCACTCCAAAATCCCAAATATGTCTCCACCCAGGAATTCTAGCAGCTGGATGTTCTCCTAAGGAGGTAAATAAAGCAGTTTTAACTTTATATTCTAGACATCATTTCAGGCCTATGACTTACATTTCTGTACTTAATCACAGATGCATAAGCCAGCTACCATATTATGTTAACAAATTAAGATTTATTTCATTATATAAGTAAAGACAACAAGCCTATAGAATCTCCAAACATAAACCTAATGGAAAATCTATTGTCATCCATTGTTTCCATCATGTTCAAACTCTTCTATAATGTTATCTTTGAACAAGTTTTAGATACACTTTTGATTTCCAATTTTTCCCATGTAAAGAGAATCCACATAAAAAATAAATAGACCCAGTGTACTTAAAAAAAAAAAAGTTCCCAAGTTCCTGCATAAATTTGATGGTAGCACACATGCAAACAAGACAAAGCTTTGGATTATTTCATTCACAGTGAAAATGAATACTAGAGAAATTAACTTTGACTCAGTGAATTTAAAATTCTGATACTAGCTACAGCACTTTTCCCCCTGGATCACTGTTCCAGGAATAAAAAGGCAATTTGAGAGCTGAAGGAAGGTGCTATACTCATCACTAGTGTAATACACTCAAGACTACTTATTAGCATCTATTAAGTGCTACTGATAAATTGAAGCATATTGGGCTTATCTTACAATGTAAATGTAGTTATTCCTCTATGTATTCAGTTATTAGTCACTTATTGGAAGATCGTTAAGTTCTGTTATAGCATCAAAGATATGAATAATACAACTGAGAAATCAATTCATGCTTTCTAGGAAGCTTATGTTACTTTCTCTTTAGTGATTCAAGTTATTTCTGAAAAACCACTGTCCTGTGACACTACCCTGTATATTTATGTGTTCTACAGCATTCTCTGACCCATCTGCTTGCAGTCCTGTCAACTTAAGCAGCTATATGACAGATGGGGCTCTTTTTTTTTTAATATTTTTTTTTATTATTTATTTTTGAGAGAAAGAGAGGCAGAGCATGAGCGGGGGAGGAACCAAGAGAGAGGGAGACACAGAATCTGAAGCAGCTCCAGGCTGAGCTAGCTGTCAGCACAGAGTCCGATGCGGGGCTCGAACCCACGAACCACAAGATCATGACCTGAGCTGAAGTCAGACGCTTAACTGACTGATCCACCCAGTAGCTAGGCCTCTTGTTCTTAAGTAACAAATAGCACAAATTGGCACAACTCTTCAGATTACTCCCCACATTTCCTGCCGAAAACCATGTGGGCACAAAGTTGCCATGATTATGTCTTTGAATCAAAGTGCATGTCCTTTCTTTGTTTATTTTTAAACCACATATATGGTATCCTATCCATAATTGAAAAAACTTTTTTTTTGTAAATGCTCATGTGGGATATGTAAAGCTGTAAGCGGTGAGAGAACAAAGAATAAGTCTTATAGCTGGACAGGAGTGACAGTGCTGAGAAAGGAAACAAAAGTGATATGTATGCACCAATCCAAAAAATATCTGATATGGTAATTGAGGTAGAAAAATAGAAGGAATATGTAACAGTGCGGAGAAACTAAGTATATCTTTTTAAGACTCTGGAAGGCAAATTTGGAAGCTATTTTTGTCAAGTTCATGCTTGAGAAATATCTCTCTGGAGGGGTGTGTGATTAGGGCTTTTGATGATTTCATGGATATTTGTCACACCTAGCGACTTCCCAGCACCTTCTGAACACCTTCCTAATTTGGGGGAACTTCCTACCTTGTGAGCCCTGTTTCCCCAGAGTAGAGGCCCTGAGATGGAGGCCAGAAACTCACCTTCTCAGCCTTCTTTGTCACTGGGATTCAGACATGTGACCTGGGCTCCACCAAGCAAGAGGGTGACTCGGCATGGAATCCATCCATTCTGGTGAGAACGTTGGAGAGATATCCTGCCTGCAGAAATAGTAGTGGCACAGGTGCTATCTGGGGGGCCCCCCACCCTGTGAAGGTAGTACACGGTGGCACAGGGTAGCGGCCACAGGGTTCCCCTGGAGCAGCTGGCGCTGTAATGGAGCATTTTTCCTGCTGCTTGGCCACCCAGCCCAATTCTCTGGACCTTCTGGGGATTCTGTGAGCTATCGAGTATCTTTTACTATAAAGTTCCTTTTCCACTTAAACCGGTGAGAGTTGGTTCTCTTGCTTGCAACTAAAAATCTTGATTAATACCAGCTACACTCCACTAAATCAGTGTTTCCACACAAAGCACAGCTGGCATTTTGAATTGGACACTTCTCTGTCGAGTGGGAAGTGACTGTTCCTGGTTTCCAGGCAGTAAACGTCAGTAGCAGACTTCAGGTATTGTGACAACTTAATGTGCCCCATACATTCCCCAATCCCCTCCAATTGGGCAACAGAACCTCCAGTTGGAGAGCTCACTACTGAACAGTGCTTTCCTAGCCACATAAAAGAGTTAGTGCTCTAGGGTGGCTCAGTGGCTCAGAAGTGTCGACTTTGGCTCGGATCATGATCTCACAGTTTGGTTCATGGGTTCGAGCTCCGCATCAGACTCTGTGCTGACAGCACGGAGTCTGCTTTGATCTTCTGTCTCCCTCTCTCTCTCTCCCTCTCTCTTCCCCTCCCCTGCTCTTGCGTGCTCTCTCTCTCTCAAAAAAAAAAAAAAAAAAAATTAAGAAAAGGAGTCAGTGTTCCTTTTCATGGTCATTTTTACAAGTCATTTAGGCCATGGAAAGGACATGCTCACCACAGTTCTGTCCACAATTTATCAGGTATGTGGATGGAACCAGAAAAACAAAACCACCTGCACATTTGATGCGACATGGATCAAAATACCTACTTACTGTACACGGCAAATGGCTAGAAGGTTCAACTGTGATGGTAATGGTGTCATCGCTGAAAGAGTTTTGATGGTTTGTATAAATTGGGGGAGCGACTTAGAAATTGAAAAAAGATGACTTCCAAATTCTAAAACAATATCACATGATGGGCAATATAACAACAGGGCTATTTCTTATTCATTTCATAAAAACATAAGTTAGATATTTTACATTATTAAGAGGAAAGTTTATAATAAACAGATATAGGCATATTTTAATGTAATAAATTAGAGACATGTTAGAAATGCTTTAATATATGAAAAATATTAATTTTCCCTGAGAAGCATGCTAGAAAGATTTCAGCCATAAAAAGGAGAAAGAGCTATCCCTATGGGGCTCCACTGAACCCCAAAGGAAGGTGGCGCTGAGTCAAGTGACATGCATGGAAATATACAGAAGAGTTTAAATAGGGCATTCACAGCAGAGAAATGTAATAAACAGAAAGAAGAAAATAAGTACATCACATTAACTATAGATTATAGGGGATTCAAACATTATATTTTAAGAGAAATGACCAGTCTTTATTGCATTCAGAATGTCTGCCTTTTAGGCTTATGATACATAAAACCTGTAGTTTTGCTTTCTATAATGAAGTATTTTTTAAAAACCAGCGAATATCCTAGATTGGTAGTGAGGGGGGCACCTGGCTCCCAGGCAGGTGCTGACCTGCTCCCCACAGGCCGGGGGACAGGTGGGCTTGCTGTGGGGCTGGGAAGGGAAGAAGGCCTTGGCGAGCAGAGGTGGGAGGCTGGGGAAGGTGGCTTCATGCCACCCAGCCAAGGAAGCACTGTTGCCTCCCCTCACATCTGGCCTGACCTTCCATTGTGGGAGGGAAAGGGCAGTGAGTGAGGGCAGGGCAGGAGGACCCCCTCATGTCCCCACTGCTTGCTCTTGCCCCAGGGAGCACGGGCAGGCAAAAAGTCACGGCTGGGCACTCGCAGGACTGGACACTCTGACAGCTGAAGAGAGACGTGTGTGCCATTTAAAGTGACCGGTAGAATATATATTATGCAAATGAGAAAACACAAAATCCAAAGGACTGCCGGGATTTTCGTCCCGGTGAAGGAGATTACCTGCATCAAATAAAGTTTAAAGGGACTGGGAAGCAAAAACAAAGCTGTATTTGGATAATGTCATGAGTTCTGTTTGTTCAACAAACTGGTCACAGCAAGATGACTGAATTCTGACAGACTCCCATCTCCTCTGCCTGGGCCACCTGAGAGCGTTTAGTTCTGGAATGGCGGGGGGCAGAATAGTATGTCATGGAGGGGATGGCTGGGCTGGTGTCCTCCATGCCTCCTCCGTGTTGCCCTGGACAGTTGGTTGGGTGTGGCTAGGACCCCTCCCACATCTGAGTTTGGGGAATCCCAGAGTAGGGAGCGCCTTTGCTGCTTTTCTGGTTGAAGTGCCAGAGAGGTGGCACCGAGGACAGAAGTGACACTTGCTGCTGTCCCCAAGGTCATCTGTAAGAATAGGAAAGGTGCTGGGACTTACTTGGGCTAGAAGAGGCAGAAGAGAGCAGCTGCCTCCAATGTGTGATGAATTCTCTGAGCCCCCAGAGAGCCCCCAGAGGTCTTCACCTATCCCACAATGGGCAAAAACCATAGTTCACAGAAAAACAGAAATTGGCCAAACTGTATATCGTATACAAATATACAAACCCTACTAATGATTAAATAAGACAAGTTAAAACAATAATGAGTTGCCTTTTTAAATCAGAGCACAGAGAGTTAAGTAAAGATTTAAAAGTGGGATAATATATGAGGTTGATGAAGCTGTCTCAATCAGGAACTCTTGAATTGTTTTGGTAAGAATATGAACAGGTACAACATTTTGGAAGGACAGTTCGGTGAAATTTATGAAGATGAATAAGCTGAAAATGTTAACCCAGAAATTAGTTCTACTTAAAAATTTTTCCTATAATGATATTTGCCTGTGTTTCCAAAAATATAAGTACAAGGATGTCGATTGTACCATGGGTAATGATGGCAACCACAGGGAAAAAAGAAGAAAGAAAAGGAAAAAGAAAATGTCACAAACTCAATCAATATAGGTCTGATTAATAAGTTGTGATATACACGAATCATGCCACTGTTAAAAAGTATAAAATGGATATAGTTATTGTGAAATATAAAGATAAGTAAGTACGTTAAGTAAAATGCAAAGTACAAGACAACACTCATATATTCCTATTCGTGTGTTTTTCAAAAGTGTGTGTGTGTGTGTGTGTGTGTGTGTAGAACATATTATATGAACAGGAAAGTTCTGGAAGGATACCCAAGAAATGATTGAAGATGCCTTCTTTGGAAATTATGAAAAGGTCTGAAAGAGCCCTGGGATTCACTTTCCATCAGTGAGCACTAGGAAATGTTAGCAACTCTTAGACCAAGGGACTCAACTGATGTCAGAGACTATGAAACTGGAAGACAGAATTCAGAGGAGAAAAGCCTTAAAGAAAAGTTCAGTCTCCAGGGCAGGGAATAAATGGAGTCACCTGATAGACAAGGACAAGATAGTGAGGATGGGGGGTAAATGGGAAGAGGTAGGAATACAGTTCTCAAGGGCAAATCTGCAGATATTTAAGCATGAAGAACCAGTTATTATGGTAGGTGTCCAAGGACCTTCAGTGACAGACCCTAAGATACACAATGAGAGGAGAGTTTCTCCTCCTCAGGTTTATCTCAGAGATTTGCTATTAGTACAGGATTTAAAGGATTGGACACGTAAGTGGAAGAGATGACATGGACACTCCTATTCCCAGAAACACAGCAAAACATAAATGCTCACCCACTCAGGTGGACACATTAGACAGAGTGTGGACATCTGAATCTACAGTCAACTGAGTTGGTAAGTCCTTTCCCTCTGATTCTGAATCCGGGTTTGAAGACAACAATACTAAATGGCAATTGTGTGTATTTGGTCATGAAGTACCATACTAGGCTTCATAAGCATCTTGAAAATGACAAAGGGGTAAGGAAACCAAAGAGAATGAGGACAGGAGCCATATATGAGAGTCTTCTTTGAACTCTGTTCACAGCATCATTTTTTTTTAACTTGAAAGACTGATTTTATTTTTTCCAACTTTTTTGAGGAATAATGGGCAAATATAATTATTTATATTTAAAGTGCACAGTGTGGTGATTTGATACACATTTCCATTGTGGAGTGATTACCAACATCAAGATGATTAACACATCCATCACCTCACGTAACTAATTTTCTGTGTGTGTGAGTGTGACAATGTTTCAGATCTGCTCAAAGCAATTTTCAAGTACCCCATGTATCATTAACCATAGTCACTGTGCTGTAATTACATCCTCAGGATGTATTCTGTTGCAAACAGAAAGTTTGTACCTTTTGCCCCACATCTTCCCATCGCCCCCCCCCCCCCAATCCAAGTCCCTGGAAACTACCATTCTATTCTTCATCTTTATGAAATTAGCTTTTAAAAACAATAGATTCCACATATAAGTGGTAACATACAGTATTTGCCTTTCTCAGCCTGGCTTATTTCACTTAGCACAATGAACCTCCTGGATCGTATGTCATGGCATCACTGGTGCCCAGTTACACAACAAACCACTTTTTTAACAATGTGCAACTAGCAAAATTTTCTTAAAATTTCTGGTTATTCTTTTAAAGAAGGAAGAGCATAAGGGAAAAATGAAGAGAATTTTTAAAGGTGAGACACACCTTTATGGCATAACAAAAACATCCTGTTCTTTATTTATCTCATAAGTTACATGCCTTGCTGGTTGTGTCTTTAAAAACAGTGCCCAGAGAGGCACCTGGGTGACTCAGTTGGTTAAGTGACCAACTCTTGATTTCAACTCAAGTCATGATCTCGCGATTGACAAGATGGAGTCCTGGTGACTCTGCACTGAGAGCCGAGTACCTGCTTGGGGTTCTCTCTCTCCCAATCTCTCTGCCCCTTGCCTGCTCATGTACATGCATGTATGTGCGTGCACTCTCTCTCTCAAAGTAAGTAAATATTAAAAAAACACTTGCTATAAAATTTTTTTAAATAAAAATAGTGCCCAGAGCTAAAGACACAAAATGAAAGTTGGGGAAATGGGAGAAGTGGGTGCCTCATGCCCACTCTTAATGACTTCAGTCTGAGTTTCATCACTCAGGCAAGCGGCTTAGAATGCTTAGGTGACACTGAAGCAACACCATGTAATGACACTGGAGATCAGAATGCTGTAATAACGCTTTAATGATACTCAAGTAAGACGACTATAATGGTGCTGATGAAGATTGTAGGAGATACACCGAAAACCCAGTATTATTGTAATAACCAGGAAAGCCTCATTGTTGCGTGGTACAAAATAAGCACTCAAGTAATTTCTAAACCAATTCAAACATTTCTATGCAGCTAAATTCATTTTTTTGGTGTACACTTTCATGAGTTTTCATGCATGCATGGATTCTTATAACCACCTCCACGGACAAGATCCTGAAAAATTCTCATATCCTGAAGCATACCTTGACACTGCCCCTTTGTATTCGAACACTCCCTCTGCCCTGAGCTCCTGGCAACCTCTTACCTGTTCTTTGTTCCTACATTTTTGCCTTTTCCAAAATGTCACATAAGTGGAAGTATACGGTATGTACCCATTTGAGACTGAGTTCTTTCACTGAATGAATACATTTTTTTTATTTTTTATTTTTTAAATGGTTGTTTTTTTTTTTTTAATGTTTTATTTATTTCTAGGAGAGAGAGAGAGAGACAGCGTGAGCAGGGGAGGGTTAGAGAGAGAGAGGGAGTCACAGACTGAAACAGGCTCCAGGCTCTGAGCTGGCAGTCAGCACAGAGCCCGACGCGGGGCTCGAACCCACGAACCGTGAGATCATGACCCGAGCGAAAGTCGGACGCTTAACCAACTACGCCACCCGGGCACCCCACATTTTTTTTATTTTTAAAAGAATGTTTATCTTTGCTGAATAGAAGATAAAAGAATACAGGAAAGACTCAGTTACTATAGAACTTACATGGATTGTGTCTTGACATCTTAAAAGATTTGGGGGGGCCTGGGTGGCTCACTTGGTTAAGTGTCTGACTTAGCTCAGGTCATTATCTCATGGCTCATGGGTTCAAGCCCTGCATTGGGCTCTCTGCTGACAGCTAGCTCAGAGCCTGGAGCCTGCTTCAGATTCTGTGTCTCCCTCTCTCTCTGACACTTCCCTGCTCACGCTGTCTCTCTCTCTCTCTCTCAGAAACAAAACATTAAAAAAAAAAAGAATTGGAGAAGTCACTCAGACACTGCTGAAACACTGTTTTCCTTCATATGTAATGAGAGCTTCATCTATTTAAAGCATATGTATTCTGATTTGCCTTTTCTATTTTGAGCATGTTCAAATGCATGTCCTCTAGAGGTATGGTAGAAGAAAACTCACCTCACTCCAGACTTCTCTTAGTCTCTGCATGTGGGCCCGTAATTACTCGGGTTTTAATTAAATTTTTTAGTTAGTTGGGCACTTGAACTTATTCCATTGCTGGTGAGATAGTCCTTAGCAGTGTATTTCCTTGTTCCCTCGAAAACTGCTGACCTTCCAAGCTGTCAGAGGCTGATTCAGCACAGGCTGTTCAGCACGGCACAATTATGTGCAACGCAGAGTTGAGTTGGATCTTTAAGAGGTGAGAAGAGCCAAGGCTTGCATTTTCCTGCCTGAGGGGTATTTCCAGCTGCGATCAATGCGCTCCCACTTCCATTATAAGCAGTACATTCTTTTGGTGCTGAGTGCTGCTCTTTCATATGATGGAAACCATTATTTAGGGAGGGAATTAATAATGTGCTTTGGAATTCCCATTGAGATGAACATATTTAGCAGATATAGAGTTCAGTACCTGCTGAGTGAATAAAAGCAGCAACCTCCATTTCCAGCTATCCTCACATACACACTCGCACACACACATGCATACTCATATGTGCTGTGGGGGACAGGGAGTGGTGGTCCTCAGAAATAATCTACATTGCAAACTGGTTTGCTATTGTGTTTTTAATGATACGTTGCCACAAAGAAGCAAATATGTTGTAGGATATATAAGGTGGAGTAGAGCCTAGAGAATGGCTATATGAAAATTTGGTTGATTTCTTCAAATGGTTAATATCAGGGTATTTGAATTGCTCTTTTCCAATGAACTCTGTACTTCCTAGGGCTTTCTTTAAAATGTGTTATAATTACCATTGGATTTATTTTCCATTTTAATTTTCAACTGCATTTTCCTTTGAGGTTGGCTATTCTCTGTTTGTTTAAAATGATGAAAAGTTGGTGACCAAGAAGCAGAGTAAGTAGTTCAATAACCAAGCACAGCATTGAAATATTTCTTTTCTTTTAAAGGTTATTTATTTATTTGGAGAGAGAGAGACAGAGAGAGAGAGAACAAGCGAGAGAGAGAGAGATAAGGAGCATGCATGTACATGAGCAGAGGAGAGACACAGAGGGAAGGAGAATCCCAAACTGGCTCCTCACTGTCAGCATGGGGCCTGACATGGAGCTAGAAGTCACGAACCTGTGAGATCATGACCTGAGCTGATATCAAGAGTTGGACGCTTAACCAACTGAGCCACCCAGGCACCCCCTGAAATACTTCCATTTATATCGCCACTGCTGTGCTGATGAGACTGGGAGACACCTCACTGGTTTGTCTTTCACACTGGAGAAAGGTAAAGTACTGTAGTAAAGACTAAAAAATGAGGGTGCCATTGTTTATATGTACTTCATTGGGAAAATCAAGTTGACTACATTCTGGCTGGGTTCCCCTCTTTTGAATTCAGGAATGCCATAATGAAAAATCTCTTTTGAATTGTATATGTCTGGCTGTCATCCAAATAGTAGTAAGTGCTTTTTTCTTTATGCACTCATTACATCTTGAACATACTCTTATAATTATTGGCTTACTGCAGCTGTCTTTCTTTCTGGTGTTTTGGAGGACTGCAACAATAGGAGCTTTTTCTTTGTACCTATGAAGTCTCAGTAAATATATATTTTTATTTTATTTTATTTTATTTTATTTTATTTTATTTTATTTTACTTTTGAGACACACAGAGATGGGAATGCATGCAAGCAGGGGAGGGTAGAGAAAGAGGGAGAGAGAGAATCCTGAGCAGGTTCCTCAATGTTAGCGCAGAGCCCAATGCAGGGCTCAAACCCACAAACTATGAGATCATGACCGGAGCTGAATCAAGAGTCTGATACTTAACTGACTGAGCCACCCAGGCACCCCCTCAATAAATATTTCTGAATAAATATTTACATATTGAGAATTATAGTTTTTTTCTATTGTTTCTAAATCTAAAAGCCAATATGCTATGGCTTTGGAAATGAAGGTTTGGAGATCTTATTTTCTGTAAAAATAAGTCAGTCATTTTCCAAGTCATTCCTCCCTGTGTTGTAAGAATATCTGAGACAACTCATCAGGTATTTTCTGCCCTAGGTGCTGTTTACTGCCATTCTTCTACCAAGGGGCTGCCCCAAAATCAGCTTCTGAAATTTTATCATTCATTCCCTATGCTCTGTCACCCATGCCTCTGTCGTCTCTCTGGAAGAATACTGTCCTGAGCAGGGTAGAATTGTTTGTTCCATCCCAAAGGTGGAAAAATTGAGATGACAAAGTGGTACTGCCTTCCCATCAGTCCTTAATGAAAAAAGCCATGATTATTCCTCACAGAAATGGGGAGTATTCCCCTCACCTCAGTAATGTGTCACACTTTATTATCTGGACTGTTAAACACGTTACCTAGTTTCACAATGTCATTCATGAAAAACTACTTCAAACTTCCACTTTTGACCATGATAAAATGTCAATGACCAGAGATAACTTTCTCTCACAAACAGTTTGAAAATTGGACAAAATATGTAATACAACTGTGTTCAGACTTTAGACAACAAGTTGTGGATATAGTTCAAATAGAGATTAGAGGAAAATTCATAGTTTTAAATGTTATAGTAGAAAAATGAAAGGTCTCAAGTCAATGATCTAAGCTTCCACCTTAAGCTAGAAAAAGGGGGCGCCTGGGTGGTTCAGTCAGTTGAGCAACCAACTTTGGCTCAGGTCATGATCTCACAGTTCGTGAGTTCAAGCCTAGTGTTGGGCTCTGTGCTGACAGCTGCGGATTCTGTGTCTCCCTCTCCCTCTCTTCCCCTCCCCTGCTCACAGTCTGTCTCTCTCAAAAATAAATAAACATAAAAAAAAAAAGAAGCTAGAAAAGAGCTCAGAAACTAAATCCAAAGTAAGTAAGAAGGAAATAATAAAATGAGAGCAGAGATCAATGAAATAGAAAATAGAGAAATAATTGAGAACATTTTAAAAGACAACAAATCCTTATTTTATGAAAAAAAAAAAAAACAATGAAATAAGCAAGGCTCTTGCCAGACCATTAAGAAAATAGAACATGCAAAATTGTCAATACCAGGAGTGAAAAAAGTGATTATCTCTACAGATTTTATTGATATTAAAAGAGTAATAAAGGAAACTTTAAAAATGCATGCTGATACAACAAATAAAACTGAAATCTTGCCATTTGCAACTACATGGATGGTATTGTGCTAAGTGAAATGAGTCAGAGAAAGACAAATATATGACTTCACTCATATGAGGACTTTAAGATACAAAACAGATGAACATAAGGGAAGAGAGGCAAAAATAATATAAAAATGGGGGGGACAAAAACATAAGAGACTCTTAAATATGGTGAACAGAGGTTTACTAGAGGGGCTGTGGGAGGGGGGATGGGCTAAATGGGTAAGGAGCATTAAGGAATCTACTCCTGAAATCACTGTTGCACTATATGCTAACTAACTGGGATGTAAATTAAAAAAAAATTTTTTAGAAAGCAGGAAAAAATATGCCAATAAAGATAAAACTTAAATGAAATGGGCAAATTTCTTTAAAAACACACATTACCAGCACTGACTCAAGAAAAAAATAGAAAATTGAACAGTGCCATATCTTTTAATGAAATTGAATTTATACTTAAAGTCTTCCCCACAAAGAAGACTTTGGGTTCAGGTTGCTTCACTATCAAATTCCAACAAATATTTAAGAAACAAGTCATACAAAGTCTACACAATGCTTCCAAATAATGGAAGAGAGGGAATATTCTGAAACTCATTTTATGAAGCCAGAATAGGTTTGATTCCAAAATGAAGGAAAATACAAGAAGAAAAATATACTACAGACCAATATTACTCATGAACAGACATAATAATAAGTAACAAAAACTTAGCAAATAAAATCTAGTTGTGATTATGTGTCTATATGTGTGTGTACCAACTATGACCAAGTATGGCTCACCTTACAATTGAAAGGCTGATTTAATATTTGAAAATCAATGTAATTTACATTACTAAAATAAAGGAGAAAACCATATAATTATTTCAAGAGATGCAGAAAAAGCACTTAACAAAATTCAACACCATGTCATTAGAAAGAAAAAAAAACCCTCTCAGTAAATTAGGAAAAGAAAAAGCTTTCTGGTAAAGGGTATTTATTAAAAAACTATCACCGGTGAGCACTGGATGTTGGGTATAAGTGATGAATCACTAAATTCTACACCTGAAACTAATATTACACTGTATGTTAACTACCTGGAACTTAAATTAAAACTTGAAAAAAGAAAAAGCTATCACTAACTATGTGTTCCCCATAGGATCAGAAATAAGGTAAGGATGCCTATTCTCATGATGATTTCTATTCATTGTGTATTAGGGGTTCTAGACTATGCAATAAAGCAAAGAAAAAAAATGAAAGGAATACACATGATAAAGGAATAACTCAAATAGTTCTATGAGTATAAAGTTTTATGTGTATAATTATAAAGTAATTATATACATAGAAATTACCATGGAATGTCCTAAAAAGCTAGAAGAACTCAAAAGTGAGCTTAGCAAGGTCATAGGATACAAAGCCAATACATAAAATGTAATTGCATTTAATATATTAGCAATTACAATTAGATACTAAAATCTTAAAAAGTCATGTACAATAGCATCCCAAAACATGAAATACTTAGTGATAACTTTTATAAAACATGGATAAGATAAGTATAGTACAAACTACAAAACTGAGAGAAATTAAAGACCTCAATAAATGGAGAGAGATACCACGTTTATGAATCAGAACAATTAATATTGTTCAGATGCCAGTTCTCCCCACATTGATCTGTGGATTCAACACAGTCTTTTTAGGTAGCATTTGCTTTCACTTTAGGAAGGGGAGTTTTCCCTTTGCGATGGTTCATCCGTATGTTCTGAGCTGGAATGCCACTGCTGAGCTCAGAGTCTCTGGGGTCTGTGTGCAGTAGAACATATATATTTTTTACTTGTTCTTCCATTAAATTTGATAACTTGGAAATATGCTTCATTGGATGGAATGTTTTCTCTGATAGCAAAGGTGATATGTCAAAATTAAATTCTGTAAGATTTTCTGGTTTTAAATTATTTCTGCATAGAAACTATTCAAGAAATAAAAAAGGGTGAGTGAACTGTAATAAGTATTTTTCTTTTCATAAAACAAGTTCAATAACTGGGGTTTCAATGGGCAGTGGATAAGTTCATAGTGATTTAAGACCAAGGATATTGTCAATTACTTTTTCTTATTCTTTATTGACTTACTTCTTAAAGGGCAGTCCACAGGCCAAGAAAATGGATAACCCCAGGATGCATTTTAGAAATGCAGAAGCTTAGATCCCACCAGGATAGATTTAATGAGAATTTGCTTGTTAACATGACTCATAGGGTGATTCCCATGTAAATTAAAATTTTAGAAGTGCTGCACATTTATTCTCCTTTACAAAATCCCCAGCTAACCTGAGCTGGCACATTTTATCCCAGAGAGAAAGGAAATAGCAGGGATACCACCAATATATATTATAATCTCACTGGTCCAGCTGTTCTTCTCAAATTTAACACATGAAATCTCTAAGAACCTTGATTCACTATATTCTCTGACAAGAGTTTGAGTTAAAGAGCTAAACACGAATATTTAGATTGCTTCACGGGACAGAATTATAAACTGCTTTAATCTGTCAAGTACCGTAGGAATTAAAATGAGGAACCTGTTAGTAGATTCCTCAAGATTGTTGGTGTGGGTGGAGTTTGCAAAAACCCATGGAGAAATATATTGAAAGGATAATATCAATGTCTTCAAAAATCACTTATGAGTTTTTCTGAAAAACATGTGCCAAGTAAGCAAACAAATACAAGGACTATTAGAGCAGACTTCTAATTAGCAATCAGCCATTGCCTAATCTTTATGTATTTGTCAGTTTCAGTTTCTACTTAATCAACTGAAGGATGCTACTTTATATACAAAATAACACAAAGTTTCCAAGCACATCTGAAAGTGTTTACCTTCATTCAGGATGCAAATATTTACTGAGCACTTACTGTTTGCCAGGTGTGCTAGGCTCAGACTCAAGGCTGGTTATAACACATTTCCTCCCTTTGTTGAGTTAGAAATGTAATATAGTCTAGTATATTAAGGCTGACATAACCCACAGCCACAGGGACGTAAGAATAGAGAGGAAGGAGAGACTCATCCTGCTTTGGGGCTTAGGGAATACTTTGCAGAAGAGGTGACATTTGAGACAGGCTTTTAAGGGCTGACTAAATGCTGTGGGCTCCATAATTTCTCTCGATTCACCTGTAGACTTTAGATTTCTTTTTAATTTTTTAAAACATTTGAGCTTCTTTATAGATAAAGTATAGCAAGGAGCTAAACAAAGGAAAAATGAGATTAAAAAAGAATTGGCTGACTGTAGTTTAGCAGATTATTGAACATCAAAGGAAGAGATGTAAAGCTTTGAGTAAATGGAATAATCTAATTATATGTTATGTGATGACAGCTCCTCTTTTTTTTATTATTGTAGTAAGAGCACTTAACATGGGATCTATCCTCTTAGCACATTTTTATGTGTACAATACAGTATTGTTAACTGTAGGCACAATATTGTACAGTGGGTCTCCAGAATCTACTCATTTTGCAACACTACAACCTTATACAATTTGAATGGCATCTCCTCATTTTCCTTCCCCGCCCCCCCGCCCAGACCCTGGCAACTACCATTCTACTTTGTTTCTATGAGTGTAACTATTTCAGATACATCATACGAATGGAATCAAGTGGGAAAAAGATTTTGAATCATAAAAAATTATTCTTGATTAATGTATCATTGAACTTTCACAAGCATTATATTTTGGATTCGACTACATATGAAATTTAAAATTGTATATGCTTCGATGAGGTCTGTATATATAATTGGGACACTGAGGATGAAAACAATTTTATTATTTGCTTCCTAATTTAGGAAGAAACCATTAAAAAATTTTGTGTGTACATCTTAGGTAGCAGTTCACTCATTCATTCATTCATTCATCCATCTGTTCTTTCGTTGGTTCCTTGATTATCTATTCAGTGTCTATAATGTACCAGGTACTATACTGAATGCCAGTGTCATGAAGTGGGCCTAAACCACAGTCCCCACTTTTAGGAAGGTAATAGCTGGGAATGAAGGAAGTATCGTAATGCATTGGGTGCTGTGACTGAGGCATTGCAGGGTCCAGGAGCTAAGGAGTAACTCCACCTTGGGGAGGCAGTGTTTAGGAGAGACTCAAAAAAGGAGATACAGCCTGAGTTGACTTGAAAAAAAGCTTTGGTGAGGGGTCAAAGATGAAGGAAGGTGACTGAGTTTTTTAAAAACCATACATTGTTAAACTCCATTCATGTGAAATACTATGTACGTGTGTGGAGGGTGTGTGTGTAAGGCTTTATAGGCATAAAGAGATTCAGTGAAAAGATGTCCATCAAAATGTTAATGGTGCCATTTCATGGGGGTTGGCCAACGGAAAATGAGTAGACTTAAAGGTAAAATATTTCTCCTTTTGAAGGCAGGTGAATTTCCTTTTTTTTTTTTTTTTTTTGTTCCTTAACACTTAACAGTTCTATTCCACTTTAAAGCATTCTAAACATTACTTATCTTGATTCTCATGTCAACCCCATGAGTCTGTGAGCATAAGCATTATTACTTGTATTTTTCAGATGAGACGGCAGAGATGCATAGACTCTAGTGCCTTACACAAGGTAAGGCCTCATCGATAATAAATGAAAAATGAATGCACAGTCCCCTGAAACTCAACCTAGATTGTCCTATAAGAGTCGTCCTTGACTGGTAGTAAGCAGAATCTCTGCAAGCTGGTTCTAACAAGATCTTATAAGATCTTACTATATCTTAGCAATATATAGAATGAAATAATACATGAATGTGCTGTTTAGAATGTCATGACCACTTTTTACACACGTTAGAGCAATCCTATAAAATAGTTTATTATTAACCATGTTTTACAGAAGAGGAAAGGGAGGCTCAGAGAGGGTAAGTGACTGGCCTAAAGGATGCAAAGGAAGGGTGCAGCAACGTGGGACTCCGTCCTCTTATGCTCTTTCTGTTATGCCATACTTAAAGAATTCATTGATCACACTCAGGTACAGCACCAACAGGACCCAGTTCTTCGGAGTAACTACTCTACTTATTTAGATGAATCAATTCTAGGGTGTAGTTTTCCTTCTTTCTTAGGATTTCCTCTCCTTAATGCTTCACTCTCTTCCTGCACATCTTTAGAGTACATGCTCATTTACATCCTAAAGTGCGCTAATTGCTTTTTCCCTCCCTTATTTGTTTTACAAGTTTGTTGAGGACTAGACTGCATCTCACACATCATTGCACCCAACACAATGTCCTGCAAATACAAAGTGCCGTAAAGAGGGCTATTAAGTGAACAACCAGGTAGAAGAACAAATGGGAGAATGAAAACTGTTGTAATATGTCTAAGATCACATGGAGAGAACAGAGTGAAGCAATAGCAGAATTAAGGCTCTTGTTTGAAGATCTAGAGACAAACCCGATGCTGCTCAGCTTCATAGCAAAATCTTGAGATGAATCAGTTCCAACAAATGGCATCAGAGAACCAGATTTAGACCTCTTGTTTTGTGGATGACACCTGGCTGATTTCATATTTGGAATTCCATTACCATATTGAATTGAAGTTTGATGAAAATTTAAATCCAAGCATTAAAAAAAAAAAAGGCACTGTAACCGGAAATGCAATGTTCATGCCATTATCCAGTCCTTGAGGTCTGTCCCCGATATGTCATCATCATGTATGCGCATCATGTTGAGACCATCCAGCCTTGGATGGACAGCTGGGTTCGAGCCTCCACTCTCCCATCCAATATCATTCAGATCTTATGCAATCTACTGAACATTTCCAGACTTTGGTGTCCTCCATTGGGGTCTGGGTTATATTAGATGGCCAATAGTTTGTTTTTTTATCTTACCATGCATAACCACCGTTCTCTTTTCAATTGCTCAAATAATTTTTTTTCAGATTTCCCATGCAGTTATGGTGGTGGGTTTGCAGAGATCTAAGAGCTATGAACAAAGAAAGTGCTTAAAGAAACACTGCTAGAATAATGGCTCCTGCCCATAGTGCTGGAACTTAAAATATTTATTCAACAAATGTATATGGAATGCCTCTGGGGTGCTAAGCCCTGGGGATATGGCACGAACAAAACAGGTTTGCGTGAAAAGTTATCATATATTAGTGATAAGTCCCCTTAGTTGAAGCAAGGACAGCATCTAGAACTGGAGAAACTGAATGAAGCAGGTGTGATTGGTTGGGGACAGTGATGAGGAGCGGTGTGTAGGGTTGGGCTGAGAGACCTGATCACAGCTCAAAGGATAAGTAAGTTCATTCAGAAGCTGTTCTTTGGGCTTAGTAACATTGTGCAGTTTGAGTAAAGCCCTTCTGAAGAAATGATGAGGTGGTAGCCACAACAGAGTGGATGGAAGATTGTCCGAGAGATGAGGCCACAGAGGTAGTGAGAATGGGCACCATTTTGAGACATTTGGTAATGAAAAGGAGAAGAGAGAGAGAAAAGCATAGATGGGGTGGGAGTACAGACCTGGTTGAGTTTTTTGTTTGTTTGTTTTTAATGAGAGAAGACAGAATGGCAAGCAGAAGTTGACAGAAAGGAGAAAGGATGGGACTCTCACTAGCTGAGATACAGGATATAAAGCACATGTAGAGTTTACCTTAGGTGAAAGGGCATACTCTTCTATTGTAAAACCTGGCCAGATTATGGGGAGGGGATGAGGTCCTGAGGTTTTCCTAGAATACCCCGGGAGAAATGGGTTCCCTAGATGCCAGTGGGGAACTGCATGGTCTGCATGACTCACCAAACCAACCAAGAAGTGTGAGATTACCCCAGAGATCCTCTAAGTCCATACTGCAAAGAATGTTGGGAAATAGCTATGCGATACTCTGAGAAGCTGCAGTCTTGGTTGACAAGTTTTTCTTCTGCAGAACACATGATATTTTGTTAGCTACCAGTCTCTACTAGTCTGGAGACTAATACATTGTGGACAGAGAATTTGCAGTAGGTTCTTCAGTAAGATGTAGTTATGGATTGTCTAGTCTCAAGCCAAGAGAATTGTCAAAATTCAGGTACCTTGTAAGAGAGGTCTTCAACATAGAGATTACAGGTCTATATCCTGTGATGAGTTGAAGAAAGTGTACCGAGTTTCAAAGATCATCATTCTACAAATTTCCCCATTTCCACTGGATACTCCTACCCCCCTCATTTTCCCTTTCTCAGGAATGCTCCTTTCTACTTTCTTTAGATACGGGTCTCTGTTGGGTCCTACCTTTCCAGATCCTGGGCTAATAATTTTGATCTCAATTCATCTTATTCTTAGATCTTGTCCAGTCTGTGCTAAGGTATTCAATGATTTTTCAGTGAACTGAGTAATCCTGTATGCTGTTAATATTCGTTATAAAATTGTAGGGAGACAAAATTTTCTTTGTCATCAGAAACCTTCCAAAGGATATCACAAAGCCTTGGCTACATCTATATCTCTTATAGAGCGTTATGTTTTCTACAGTGATCTACTGACCTAGAGTAAATTGTCAGGAGGCGTTCCTCAGTAGCTGGTGATAGTGAAGATCATCTCTGACCAGTTCTTGGAAGGCTACAAAGGTCTTCCAAGTGTTTTCTTAACTCTCTCCACTGACTCCTTAAATCATGGGTGACGTCTGGATTTTATTAGATTTGTCAGACACTGGATATGAAATTCTGCACCAGGCACAAGGTTAATATAATTTATTTTAGTTAGAATTCTGCTCTCTGTCCAATCAGGTTATCAATTCTCTTTTTCAAGATTTGGTATTAACAATGGAAAGAGCAAGTTCAGATGTCCTTCTTCTCTGCGTGATTCACTCTGTGTTTACCAAAGGAAACAATTAGTTTTTCCATTTCCTTCGACAAATTTCTGAATATTTCGACAACAGGTTCCTCAATAGAATACCAAAATGACGTGAATGAATAAATACAATTCACAATCACTGAATACATACCAGGTACCATAGATTTTAATATAATATACATTGGCACAGACTCAAAAGAATTAGTACTAGGGGGCGCCTGGGTGGCTTAGTCGGTTAAGCGTCCGACTTTTGCTTAGGTCATGATCTCGCGGTTCGTGGGTTCGAGCCCCGCGTCGGGCTCTTTGCTGACTGCCAGCTCAGAGCCTGGAGCCTATTTCAGTCTGTGACTCCCTCTCTCTCTGACCCTCCCCTGCTCACGCTGTCTCTCTCTCTCTCTCCTAGAAATAAATAAAACATTAAAAAAAAAAAAAAGAATATATTAAAAAAAAAAAAAGAATTAGTACTAGGACTGAGCACCAAATTTAGGTTTCTTCCACGCTATAGTAGTTAATAAACGACAGTGAAAGTTTGGCCACCTGTATATTCCAACCTCTGTGCTGCTTTCATTTTTTTTTTAATTTTTTTTTAATGTTTTATTTATTTCTAGGAGAGAGAGAGACAGCGTGAGCAGGGGAGGGTCAGAGAGAGAGGGAGACACAGACTCAGAAACAGGCTCCAGGCTCTGAGCTGGCAGTCAGCACAGCGCCCGACGCGGGGCTCGAACCCACGAACCGCGAGATCATGACCTAAGCGAAAGTCGGACGCTTAACCGACTAAGCCACCCAGGCGCCCCTGCTTTCATTTTCATTGTACAAGACACATTGTTTTTTTTTACCATGAAATTTATTATAACTTTTTTAAACAACAATCTCTCTAGTATTTTTTCTTTTTTTTTTCCCAGTTGTTCCTGCTTATAATCGTAGAAGAAAAATGAAATATCTGTAAACACCATCAGACTACATTTAAATGTAAATACTTTAAAACTTTTTAAGCATCAGGAATTTCAAAAGAGTTCACATTTTTCCTTTTATGCTTCCCCCTACCCAATTCACTTTTTAAATCAAAGTAGAACTCACATATTGTAAAATTCACCCATTTTAAGGCATAATTTAGGTCTTTATATTTTAACAAAAATAAAAATAAGTTAAAAAGTAAAAATACTTATTAACATTTTTAATTGCACAATACATAAATATGGAATATATTGAAAAAGCTGTCCATATTCCTCCAAAGACTTTAAATGTGGATTGATTAATAGGTATGTGCTTCCTGCTTTCCAAGATCAATTAATTCCCAGGTTATAGAAATGAATTTGGAATAGAGAAAAATATTAAATATTGTTCACTTTATTTTGTGAAATAAGCACAACCCCAATATCAAATCAATGCAGACAAGAATGCCACAGCCAGTCTTACTTAATGATTTATATATGACAATTTATAAACAAAAGATCAAACAGAATTCAATAGTATGTAAGATAATACCCGATCATGTGCAATGGAGTCTTATTTTAGGAATACAATGGTGGTCAAATATAATATTAGGAAACTTACTGAATTAACGTTAATGAATAAGTTCATCTCAAAGTAGTTCTATAAGTATTTGAGAGAACCCTCTCATTTTTTATTTAAATAAAATGAAACAAACCTCTGTGTGATGCAAAAATGGAAAAAGCATTCCCTAAATTGATAAAACATATAAATCTGACATCAACAACCAGGAGCCTATTTAGTTTTGAAACTCAATCTCATTCCCTTTAAAGTCAGAAATATATTATATGATCCTTTATCAATATTATTATTTAATAACAGTATAGAATTTCTGGTCAGTGCTATAGGATAAAAAACTGGATTAATAGAAAGGTATATTAGAAAGGAAGTCTTAACACGATTATTTTTGGATGACATTATCATTTATTTATTATACATCATCACACGTAGACAATTCAAAAGACTTGACAGAAAAATTCTAGAAATTAATCATAAAGTTCATTGAAATGGCAGGATGCATGATAATTACACCAAAAATCAATCTTTGAGTCAGAAATGAGTTTAAATATAATATAACGAAAAAAGAAGTGGCACTCATAACTGCAACCAATATTTAAACTACACACCAAAAAAAATTTAGTAGAAAATGATTAGTTGTAAGATTCATAACATTCATAAAATAATCCCAAAGAAACAGTTTAGGAGAAGAACAGATTGTCCCAGTAATGAGCCCTAGGACAGGGTTGGGTGTGTAAGGAGTGTATAACTTCCTCAATGTGAATTTATAAGAGGTGCAAAAGCAACTTTTTTCTAGGGGTCACTTTGAGTATTCATCAAGGCATTCCAAAGTTATCACCATGTCTAAGGATAATTTGGTGAAAGCAGTCTAGAGGCTAATCATTTATCTCAGATGTAAGGTTAATCTGATGGTCTAGCTTGATTTAAAGACAATGTTAAGATGAAAGCAGCATGGAATTGTCCTGGGAGCTAATGGCTGTTGGGATCAGGTGATATGTACATGTAGGTTTCTTATACTATTCTGCCTATTCTTGTCTATTCTTGTGTGTTTGGAATTCTCTATAAGAAAAGGTTAAACAAGCTTAAAACAGCAGCTCTTAATGTAGGCTCAACCGACCCACAGAGGGATTTAAGTGGCTCAATAAACTTCCTGGACTTGTACACAAAATGTTATCTATATGAACATATGTGCATTTCTTTTCTGGGGAGGAGGCCCAAAACTCTGATCACATTTTTAGGAGTCTGTTTTTCAAATATAAGAGCAAATGAGGTAAATAACTTTCCTAACCTTTAGCTAACCCTCCATGAGGATTATTTCTTGCAACTGTTGTTTTTATCAGAAATTAAGAAATAGTGATTGTAAGGCTGTGACCCCTTGCATAGACCCTGAGATGCAAATGAGACTTGCCAAACTGTGAGGGCTCTTGGAATCTTGATGGTAGAAGAATTCGTGATTGAGGAACCTAACAGTTGAAAGGAGAACAGAGTTAGGAGGGAATTGACGAGACAAGTAAAGTCCTGAAAGCTGTTAAATAGGCTGTCAACCTGCTAAAACAACATAAATGGGGCAACATGTTAAATAAAGCAAGCAAGAGTGACATTTCATAAATCCTAAAAGAGCTAATGATAGGCGTTATAAGATTAATTCCCATCTACCATTCCTAACTCGGCAGAACTTATTCATCATCCCCCATGGGGCTGCATTCAAAATGCATTCATTTTGCTTTGCTGCTGGTAATATGTATTCTAAAAAACCCTCTTCTTCCCTGCCTCCTACCACCTAGTTTGTTTCATTCTTGGTCCAAACGTTCAAGATCTTTTACGTTTTGTCACTAGAAGATGTTGATTTCCACCTCCCCGGCCCACGATGTTCTAGAGACAAATAGAGTGAACTAGTACCTCTTAAGACAACTTTCAATGTCTCACATACAGTTTCATTAGAAAACTCCTACTCTGTCATCTACTTTGTCTCCTTTCCTTTTATAAGCAAGTGGTTTTTAAGTAACGAATAAAATCCGTAAGTGCGACTGTGATGAGGGCAATGATGGTCATGACGATGATGATGATGGTAGCTGACGATTCCTCTGTGCCAGGAATGTTTTTCTGTGCTTTGCATGTATAAACACATGCAATTCTCACATCAAGGTAGTGTCAGAAACATGATCTGCAACTTAGAAATAGGGAAAAGAGTTAAGTAGGTGGCTTTCCAGAGCATTGCTGGGCTTGCAACTTGTCTTGATTTTCTGTTGCTCAGACGGACTATTTTACAACTCTGAGGAGGCAGAGGTCAACTTGTAGTTTTGTGATGTGGTGCATAGAATTTCTCTGGGGTTGTTGGGCTGGTGAGCCATTGGTGGGGGTGAGTGGTAATCCCAAAGGTTATGCTCCATTACCCTTTTGGACATTAACCAATTTGGTTTCTAACCCTGCAATCTTATCTGGACATTTGTTCATTGCATTGCCTATAAATGCCTACCTTCTCAAATGTGTTTTGGACCGTTTTTATCATCTTCCTGTTTCCTCATTAACTAATGATTTAAATGAAACCCGCGACACAATCACTTTTTTCAACCCTCTTGGTCCTAGGTGTGTTGCATTATAACGTCTTGATGATTGTGTATTATTCTATTGTGTGGACTTCAACCAATTTATTCACCCATTGTAGGGTAAGGAGGTTGCTTCTAATATTTTTCTTTTTAGAAATAAAATGCTGAAAAAAGGAAAGAGAAAAAATTGTATATTAAACATTTAGTAGCTAAACATTTGTGTTTGTTCGATTATAACCATACAAATGAAATGTCTGGGCCCACACTATCCACACTTCACGGACTTCTGGCACACATTGTCCACTTGCCTTCCAGAGAGTTTGCACCAGTTTATATTTCAACAGAATATGAAAATATCCACTTTCACTTTGCACATCTCTTTTTCCCTAATGATTCCCAGCAAGAGTGACTCATACATGTAATAAAAAGGCAGGCATTGGTGAAAATGTATGACTAAAATTTTGAAGAAAGAGGACTTAGAATTGGGAACAATTTGCTGCATTATGTATTAAGGGCAAATTTTATGATTTGAGAATCAATGGAGTAGGTTTGGCAATATGTAAGTTATGTAGCTGGATGACTGGCTAAAGACAGGGCAATGGATTATTCATAGAATCTTCTTTTCCTCTCTCCTTTAATTCTCTTCCTTTGTTGCTTCCCTCCCTCCATTCCTCCCTCCTCCAAACATATCTAGTTGCTCTACAAAACAATGGGTAATAAAAGCAACTTTTTATATCATCAAGTAGGACAACAGTAATTTCAGTATAGAAAACACAATATTTATTATGAACACCTAACTATGCCTAGGGAATACCTAATTTTAAGCCATACTGTTTCCTTCACATAAACATAATCTATTCTTTTTTTAAATTTTTTTTTAACATTTATTCAGTTTTGAGAGACAGAGAATGAGTGGGGAAGGGGCAGAGAGACAAGGAGACACAGAATCCGAAACAGGCTCTGAGCCATCAGCACAGAGCCCGATGTGGGGCTCGAACCCACAAACCTTGAGATCATGACCTGAGCTTAAGTCGGATGCTTAACCGACTGAACCACCCAGGTGCCCCAAACGTAGTCTATTCTTGCAGTGGAACTTAAAACTTATTTCCTCGAGTTAAATAAAAAGGGGAAAAAAGCTAGGAGCATTTGAAAAGATTTTAACACATACATGTTTTGAAGTATATAGAACATGGCAATTTCCACTATTTTATCTTATCTAGAATTTAATTCTATTTTCAAGACATCAGAAATGTAAATTCTTTAAGCGTGTGGTTTCCTAAAGTTAACTGTGAGAGCAAGTCCCAAAACATTGCTCTCAGTATTACTCGCTTTACAAACTTTAGTGCTTTTGAATATTTGTTTTAATGTTTAGGTAGTGATGTCACTAAGCCCAGACACAGAGTGGGATGCTGGAAATCTATTTACGGCTCAAAGGACTAAGAGGAGGAAGATAGGTAGATGCAAGAAAGAGAATCCAGTGCTTTCAGAAACAACTTAAATGCGTTGTCTTCTTGCTACCAAAGAATTCCTAATAGAGGGAGAGCATTGACAATTTGTCCTGAACACCTCATAGCTTTCTAATTAGTCCCAGAGTGATCTAGAGTTGGGAGGGAAATATATATATATATGTTAACTTATTTAAAGTCATTGATAGACTTAAGCTTGAATGTGAACAAACCTAAGAGTCTGATGGTAAATTAGACAGCCTTTGCCCTAGTCTCTGAGATTCCCCAGGGAGGCAAGAACCATGTGGAAAGAGGAAGAGAAAGACAAGCAGGTGATCACGGAAGAATCAGAGATTACAGTGAGCAGTGCTCACATCTCACCAAATTGCTAACCTGATATCAGATGTGAGTTTGAAAAAACCATTCTCAGCATGCTATTCCAGGAACTATGTGTTATTCTTCTTCGTGTGTTTACTGAATTTCCTCTGAAACCACTTAGCCCCTTCTGGTCCTTAAACACCGCCCAGGTTTTCATAGCCATTAAGGTGAAAAACAACAAAAGGGTTGCCAGAGTCATTAACCTTGGTGATCAACTATCCAGATGTTGGGGGATGTTTACCAGAAATTTTCGTTAATGAGCCAGACCACTCTGGCACAGGTTATGGGTGTTGCTGGAAAGGCTTTCTTTGAAATTCGTCCAAGATCATCATCTTTGACAAAAGGGTCAGACCTCAGGCCTACAAATTAAAGATTGATTTCTAAAATAAAATAAAATAAAATAAAATAAAATAAAATAAAATAAAATAAAATAAAAGATTGATTTCTAATTGAGACATGTTCAAGATAAAAAAAAAAACAAATTAAAATTGAGTCCAGAGCAAGGGTGGACTTGCGTTTTCCTGCCAACTCTAGAATATAGTTTTAGGACACATGAGTGTAGCTTTCATGCAATGAACAGACAAGGTCAGTGGATAAATATGCATTGATCTTTATAATTCACACTTTCCCCAACATGCTAATTTTAAGTACCCTGCATACCTATAGTTCTATGAAAAATATTTTAACTGAAGAATGGAGGATATAGTCTAATGATTTTCCTAAGCTTCTCCGGTTGAGTTCCTCGGGGAAATATGTTTTCTTTGAAGTTTAGTGTTCCCCAGAATCTGCCTGATGTGACATTCCTCACTTCTTTATGCCCAAGTACCAGCCTAGTGTTCCAGCCCAGGTATTACAAGCCATGAGGGGTCCAGAGAAATCTTAGAGCTGCCACAGTTTGGGGTCTGCTGGGTGTTGCTATTGTACCAGGCTGAAGAATTGTAGGATAGCTGTAAGAAGAGACACTGTTCATTTTTTTTAAGATTTTATTTTTAAGTAATCTTTACACCCTCTGTGGGGCTTGAACTCACAACTCCGAGATCAAGAGTTATGTGCTCTCCTGACAGAGCTAGCCAGGCACCCCAAGAAGAGATACTTTAAAGGAGACACTGGGCCAATCCAGACTCCTGAAATCTTTTTCTGACTGGAATTATATATAATGTGCTTGTACCCCGTGGGTATTGGAAATAATAGCTATTCATCCCAGGATTAGGTAAGAGCGGGATTTGCCTCTGTGAGAGAGGTGGTGAAAGTTGAGATGGCTTGCTTCAAAACAAGTATCTGAGTGTGCTTTCTCCTAGGTCAGACATCAGATTTAACTTCACCCTTAGATATTTGGACAATTACTCAATTTCACGGATGCATTACAGCTTCCTGCTTCTCGGGTAGTAGAGAAGACAAGTGTGAAGGATGGAAATTGGGAGGGAAGTGGCACTTTTCTGATTGGGACTGCTGGAAAAGACGACTGGGCCTAAGGGGTGTGGTCAAGAGTCCTTGGGAGTCACAGAAGAGTGCTCCGGATCAGTGCTCCATGACCTGCAGAGCCAGCCACGCTTCTTCGGTAACAGGATCTGGAGACAGGCCTTTGTCTCCGCGCCCTTCCCAAACGTCTTCTCTGCAGCCTTCTAAGATCTGATGTGAGAAGCCGAAGAAAATGTCAAAAATGTTTTCTCATGAGTGGAGGGCTGGATCCAGAGGACATTTGGGGACATCTTTAGAAAACTGTGATATTAAAAAAGTCTGAGAACCACTGTTTCAAATCATGTTACTTGGGATCCTGCAAGTCATGGTTGGGCAATAACAAGGCTCAGGGTAGGAGAGGCTTTCTGAATAGAAAGAAGTACCCTGCCTTTTGAAAAGCTCTTAACTGAACCTAATTTGATTTTCCTGCAAGTTCCTGTGTTCTTTTCATTTCTCAGAAACCAATTTCGGAGGTAAATAGCTGTCTGTCAACTTCACAAATTAAACAAATGTAATATAATTGCATAATTCTTCACTATTTCCTGTTTCTTCTTCTGCCTCTGACTGCTGAAGGAGCACATTTATCCATGACATTAGCTTGTTGATCTAAATCCTAGGCAACCCAGTTTCCAAATAAATTGACATTTATATTCTTTTAATATGATACTGCAAATGTAAGGCTAAAATTTATCATGGAAACAAGTATTTCAAACACATGGGTTTATTTCAAATGTCCTTTCTTCTCATTATTTCTTATTTCCTATTTTTATTTGGGTATCTCCAGGTTATTGCAGACTTCCTAAAAAGAAAGAAAAAACCTCTTTTCAGATTTGTGTTTCCTATGATGATTTCTAATTCTGGTCAGAAATACTGGATGAAATATAGGTTTCAGGCCTCCTTTGGCATCATAAGTAAACTTGAAGACCAATGGACGTATCTTTTACACCAGTTCCAAAAGAAACACTAATAAAGTCATGTACATTATTAGCTATGAGTCCCTAAGGTTTGAAAAAAGCTGTTGAAGGTGGTAGGTGGATTGTACAGCTGAATGCCAACAATAACAATAAAAGTTCTGAGTTAGAATAAGCTCTTTGCAAGCATTCTTTAATATAGTCCTCACAAGGCATTGGGAAGTGGGTGTTACAAGTATGGAAACTGATGTTTAGAAATTAAGCAATTTATCTCCATCACTCAGCTAATAGCAGATTCAAGGTCCGAACCCAGGTTTTGGTCCCAAAGCTTTATACTCCTAGAATGTCTCTCATCCTACATATAGAAAGGTAGTACTATTTTTCCTTAAGATTCATTAGATCTCCCTCTTGGGCTTTCCACACTTTTTGATTTCTAACTTTGAAATTTTGTGTATATGAATACCCATACATGATGCTGTTTAGCGTCAAGGAAATATGCTGATAGATGGTGTGAGTACACACCCTGATATCCATAAGTGTTTAAAGAAGTTCGGAAAAGGGTGTCTGGCTTAGTCAGAAGAGCATGTGACTCTTGATCTTGGGGTCATATGCTGGGGTCCCATACTGGGTGTAGAGATTGCTGATAACTAACTAACTAACTAACTAACTAAATAAATAACTTAAAAAAAGATTTTAAAGAAGTTCATAAAATTATTCTTTGTAATAAACCTAAATTCTTTTTTAAAAAATATTTATTTATTTTTGAGAGAGAGAGAGAGACAGAAAGCGAACAGGGGAGGAGCAGAGAGAGGGGGAGCCGCAGAATCTGAAGCAGGCTCCAGGCTCCGAGCTGTCAGCGCAGAGTGGGATGTGAGGCTCAAACTCATGAACCGTTGGGTCATGACCTGAGCTGATGTCAGACTCTTCACCAACTGAGCCACCTAGGCGCCCCGCAATATTCCTAAATTCTAATTTGTGGTTGTAACAGCATGATTAGGTACTGAAACTACACTCATGTCTACCTACTACCTAATTAGTTTTTTTCTAATTCCATATTTCCAGATGGTGTAAACATCTTTGTCTTATACCTATCTTTTTCCTGGGTAATTTTGTGCAAAAACCCGAGCAATTTTCATGTCGTTGAAATGAGATCTAGTCCAAATTCCTTCTGATTTTGATGGCTTGTTCAATGAATGAGCTAATTGCAGAAACATGCTCTCTAGGTAATAGAATACATTGTTGACACAAACAGAGAAGGATAGCACAGCTTTCTTACTCTTTTCTTTTCACTCCATTCCATTATTCCATTCTGGGTATGTATATATCTTCTTTGGGATTAAAAATTTGATTGTGCCATGATTCAGTTTGATTTATCAGCTGCCATTTGGATTCTGAATGGTCTCATTTAGGATGAATCAGGATTCTGATTAGTTAATTGGACGGTATCAGGTTACAAGTGTATTTTTATTCCTCATTTTGGTTCAGAAATAGAATTTCACGTTCAGAAGAATAAAATGACTTCAGCCAACGTTCAAGACACGACACATTAACCATTACCGTTTCTTTGGCTGCTTTGAAGTTCTTCGGATTTGTACATATTGGCTTTTGCTTTCATGTCTGCCACCAAGATCCGTTCTCATACAATTGAATCAAATAACCATTGTAGAAATTCAAAAGATGACCCTTTAACTTTTCATTTTATTTTATATTATTGTGGTGCAATAACGTTTATTTAAAAGAAAAGCTAATATAGGAAAGAGCCCACAAGGAGAGTAGATCAGATTAAATCTCCTGTTCTTTGCAACTTCCCCAAGGCTAGTTTTCAACCTACATTGTTTTCACAATAAAGCGGTGGATTTCACATAACATCAGTCGCTATGGTGACAATAGGACAATGATAGCTGGAAAGTGTTTTTCTAACGTGCCTTCTGGAATGTGTAGCAGACAAGAAAGCAGCAGCAAAGCGATTCCTGAAGGGCAAGGTCAGTGATGAGCCCGTCCAGTGAGCACTGTCTCTTCTCCAGATCAAGAAGGACAAGAGCCATTGCGAACCATTCCTCTCCAGTGTCCGCTTAAAAGTCCAGCATTTCACTGGGTTTACTGCCTGAATTCCTCGAGAAGCAATCAAAAGAATAACAAGCCTTGCTAGGAAGAGCATGATGGAAGGAAAGAAAGAGGGATGGAGAGGTGAAAACATAAGTAGCATTGTCATGGCTCCAAATGATCTGAATTGAAGTAAGCCCCGGGACAGGGAGAGAAAGGCAGCGGGATTGCATCAAAGGGTAAATAAGAAGGAAAAGAAAAAGGCATGGAGGTGTGGCTTGCTGTCAGCTGTGTGGCAGTTACAGCCTGTGTGACTAACAAGTTTAAAAGCATTAGCTTTTTATATGGTAATGGACATGTGCTTCTGTCTATATAGTGTTATTTGAGCACAGATGGAAATATGGAAAGATGCATGGATACATGTACAAGCAGTTAACATGGGTTACCTTGGAGATGGGGTGTATGTGGGGGAAGGAGAGGAGAGAGGCACTTGGGCGCCAAGAAAAAATAAGATGAAGCATGTATGTGATCACAGTTTTGAATGTCTCTAAGAGTATAAAGAGACGTAGGAAGCAATGAACTCTCCTTCAGACTTTGGAGGGGCTGATTTAGCATTTGCACTTGCTGACAGGTGTTGTGCCTGTAGGCTGTTTTAAGGCTGCCCCAGTACCCAGTTGTAGATTCCTTTCCCACAGTTTTCTTATGCTTTTTCTAGGGGGTTGGGGGTGAGGCATGATGGTAAGGCAAGGAAACCTTGGTGAGGTAATTTCCTGGAAACATATCAAGGACAGCTTTATACCTAAAGGTGAAAACAAACAAACAAACAAACACAAACAAATGAACAAATACCACTGAGTGATTTTAGGAATCTATATAGACTTTCTGTTTAAAAATATCTTACATTGGGGGCACCTGGGTGGCTCAGTCCGTGAAGCATTGGACTTCAGCTCAGATTATGATCTCACAGTTCGTGAGTGAGTTCGAGCCTTGTTTTGAGTGAGCATGAGCCATGCTTCAGTTAAACCCAGCTTCTCTCCCTCTGTCTCTGCCTCTCCCCTCCTCTCTCTCCCTCCCTCATTCTCTCTCCCTCTCCGTCTCCCTTCCTCTCTGCTCCATGCTCAAGTGTGCCCTTTCTGTCTCTTGAAAAAAAAAAAAATCTTAACTTATAGGTGCTTGGTTGGCTCAGTCAGTTGAGCATCTGTTTTCGACTCAGGTCATGATCTCACAGTTCATGAGCTGTAGCCTTGAATTGCACTCGCTGCTTCGGGTCCTCTCTCCCTCTCTCTCAGCCCCTCCCTCCCTCCTTCCCTCCATCCCTCCCTCTCTCTCTCTCTCTCAAAAATAAATAAAGCATAAAAAAATCTTACTTGTAAATGTCTAAAATGTCACTTATAGTTAGGCTGGGGATAGCAAATAGGTTTCAATTCATGGGCATCTCCATTCCATCGCTTGTCTCTGTCTAGCGTGCCATTATAACTATGTATTGCTGTCTACCAAACCATTCCAGAATTGAGTGGCTTAAAACAACAATAGGCATTTTATTACGACTTGGCTTCTGTAGGTCAGGAATTCAGGAAGGGCTCACGTGAGTGTCTTCCATAAAGGACAGTCAGACAGTGATTGGGGTGGCTGGGATCTGGAGCAGCTGTGCACTGACAGGCCATCAATGTCTCTTTATAGATCCATCTATGTCTATCCACTGAGCAACTGATTTATCCATAGATAGTCTCTCTGCAAGGCTTCCTCGCAGCACGGTGGCCTTAGGGTAATTGAATGGCTGAAGACTTCCAGGACACGTATTCTACCTTTCAGATCTAGCATTTTTGCTAAGAAGCCAGAAGCTGAATCATTTCTTATGACTTAAACTTGGAAGGCCAGGGCACTTGCTCCTGCTATATTCTGTTGGCTCTGAGTGAGCCATGAATCTGTCGGGACTCAGGAGGGGGGAAATCAGCCTCCACCTCTTGGTTGGGGAGCAATATGGTGCTAGAAGTCTCCTGGAAAGAAAAATACAGTTGTGGCCCCCCTTGAGGAATACCATCTTCTACAGGTGCTTTATTGAGGGTTCCAGGCCACACGCATGGTGCCCGGGAGAGCTGGCGCGCTGGGATGTGTGGCCGTTTGTGCGTGTGGCAGAGCAGAGAAGCCTTTGGGCCTGTGTCACGGATTCGCCCTTCCTGCACTATGCACTTTCTTCCCTCTAGCCCTTTTGTAAGACAGACGTGCCCTCGCTAATAATATTCCCGTATTATTTTCTTCTTTGACAAAACAGATCGAATGTGCATGCAAAAAAGACACAAACAGAATAAACTCTCCACAAAATAAATCCAGGGTGGCTTAGAGAATGGAGCCTAGGAAGAGAGTAGGTAGAAAGACATAGAAAAGGTCTAGGGGGAGAAATAGCCAAAGGCTGGCTTGAAAGATGTCATAGGAGCCCACAGTGGTAAGGTTACAAAATGCAGACTGTATATGTTTGGGGTATGGATTGCAGTGGGATCAACTTCTTAGGAGAAAGGAATAAACAGTTTGAGAGGCCTTCTTTCTACAGAAATTAAAAACTGCAGTATGACAAAAGCAAACATTAAAAAGTCGGAAGACAATCAAACAGGCTGGAGAAAAAAATGTTTGCAGTACACATAACAAAGGATTATATTTCAAAGAGCTTCTAGCAAACGTGTGGGCAGATTATAAACAATCCAGCAAAAATGTGGCCTGAGGATATCAGCAGGCAGTCCACAGAAAAGAAAGGGGAAAATATTTATATTACAACAAATATATGAAACTTTGTCATCTGGAAATACAAATTAAAACAAAAATGAGCGACCATATTCAACTATTAGATTCCAAAATTAAAAAGAATGGCGATAGCAAATGCTGGCTAGGGGGTGAGGAGCTCACAAGCATTTTTGGTGTGATTGTGAATGCCAGAACTTGTACAAAAGTAATCTGGTATTTTTTAAAATTATTTTTAAAAATTTATTTATTTTGAGAGAGAGAGAGAAAACAGAGGAGGGGCAGAGGGAGAGAGGGAGAAAGAGAGAGAGTCCCAAGCAGGTTCCAAACCCTCAGCACAGAGCCCAATGAGGGCCTTGAACACACAAACCCTGAGATCATGACCTGAGCTGCAGTCAAGAATCAGGGGCACCTGCGTGGCTCAGTCGGTGGAACATGTGACTTAGGCACAGGTCACGATCTCTTGGTTTGTGGGTTCGAGCCCCACATCGGGTTCTGTGCTGACAGCTCAGAGCCTGGATCCTGCTTCTCATTCTGTATCTCCCTCTCTCTTTGTCTCTCCCCCACTTGCACTCTGTCTCTCTCCCAAAACTAAATAAACATTAATAAAAAAAAAAACCAGACATTTAACTTGCTGAGCCACCCAGGTGTCCTGAGTATTTTTATTAAATTTGAAAATGCATATATCTTTAACAGAGTGATATATACCTTTGAGAATACATTCAGCAGAAAAAAATTTGCATTGTAAATTTAATATGTACTTAAAGAATGTTTATTATGATAGTTTTCTTATTTATAAAAACTAGAAAAAACTGAAGCCTTGTCAATAAAGCAGTGATTGAAATTTTTAAATTATGGAATTGTAGTCTATAGACTATAGCTAAGTAAAATAATGAGATATATCTCTATATGTATGTCTTAAACATATATAGATATCACAAAGTAAAAAAGTTACTAATATGTATCTATTATTTAGTTTATAATATACATAGTGTAAAGAAAATAATAAATACATGTGCATATGATTAGTTAAATAATGGATGTATAAAGGGGCACCTGGGTGGCTCAGTCAGTTAAGCAACCAACTTCGGCTCAGGTCATGATCTCGAGGTTTGTGGGTTTGAGCCCCGCGTCAGGCTCTGTGCTGACAGCTCAGAGCCTGGGGCCTGCTTCAGATTCTGTGTCTCCCTCTCTCTCTGCCCCTGCCCCACTTGTGCTCTGTCTCTCTGTCTCTCTCAAAAATGAATACACATTAAAAAAATTTTTTTAAAGGAGGTATAAAGGGACTCATTTGAAATTGTTAGTGGGATTAACAAAGGCTTGTTAAGGCCCATTTGGAGAGACAGGAAGCGTAACAATTTTCCTTTATAAACATCTTTATCTTTGGAAATGTCTCTGGAAGCATGTATTGCTGTTTGATACAAAAGACTAGAGGAAAGGAATGACCATTACACGTGTTGGCTAGCTTAGCTCCTGGTGCAAATAAATACCTGTTGAATGAATAAACGAGTATCTTGGATTCATCCCTTCACTAATGTAAGTCTGTTTTCTGCTTAGAGGGAGCCTGGAGTTTCTACACTTAAATCCTTCTTCTTTTTTTTTTTTTAATCATAGTGATAATACTTTTTGTTCTTCCCATGAGGAAGGTTATTCCAGTAAATTGAGTTTCTATTTTGACAATTCAGGCCTCCGTAGTATTGTCAAAATTATTCCAGCGAAACAAAAAACACACAGAATGAATGTAAATGGCTTCGCTGCTCCTGTATTTAGAAGATCAAAGATTTGTGCATAGATTTTTCAACCTGATTCAGTTGTCTGCTCAAATTAACTAGAAAACTCTCATTTCATGCAATTATGTATCTTTATTGCTTTTCATTATAGAATGTTTTCCTTAAGGAATAGACCATTTTTGAGCCTAATTTTCTGCAGTGATTAAAAAAATATAACACTTCATCTTTTTTGAAAATTGAATTCGAACAAAATCCAAGAACAGTTTAAAATTCAATTTCCTGCTTTGGAGGATCTATCAATACTTATCCTGTACCCAGTAAATGCCTATATTTCTATTCGTTCCATTATTTTTATCATCTGATTACAATAATGGTTCAGGTTTTGATGAAAGATTTAGTTTTTTCCACCACTTGATTATCTTTATTATCTGGTGGCCACTAACTATACTCATTCTTTTCTTTTTAATGTTTCATTTTATATTTGAGAGACAGAGAGAGAGAGACAGAGCACGAACAGGGTGAGGGGCTGTAAGACGGAGGCAAAATCTGAAGCAGGCTCCAGGCTCTGAGTGGTCAGCACAGAGCCCGAGGCAGGGCTTGAACCCATGAGTTGGACACCTAACCGACTGAGCCACGCAGGCACCCTAACTATACTTATTCTTTTTTTTTTTTTTTTTTAATATTTTTATTTCTTTCTAGGAGAGAGAGAGACAGCACGAGCAGGGGAGGGTCAGAGAGAGAGGGAGACACAGACTCAGAAACAGGCTCCAGGCTCTGAGCTGGCAGTCAGCACAGAGCCCGACGCGGGGCTCGAACCCACGAACCGCGAGATCGTGACCTAAGCGAAAGTCGGACGCTTAACCGACTAAGCCACCCAGGCGCCCCTAACTATACTTATTCTTAAGGGAGGAGGGGCAGGGTGGCTCCTTCAACATTATTGCCTCTTCTTTATGCACCCAAAGTGCCTATTACTGATGCCCCTGGATTGTGAATTCTTTATCACTCACCCAGCAAGAAGCAGAATCTTCTCTGCAGATAATATATGAACCTGTGCCTCTCCTCCTAGGCTGCTCCGTGAATGCCGAACACCCACCAGACAAAGAAACGCCCCATAAACTTCTGCTTTCCCCATTTCTCTGTACCTGTCCTGGTCTGGGTGCACTGCAGAAAGACTGCGCCCCTTTAGGAAGGGAGGGTTCACTTTATTCTCCCACCTGCAGACAGGTTGAGAGGGTCGTGCAGGTCACGGTCGTGTAACTCTGGTGGCTTTGCGAGTGTTTGGTAACAGGACATATGATAAAATGCAAAGTTTTTGTGTGTTGACAGGGAATTTTTCCAGGAAGAGGGCCTTAATTGAGAAGGTCTTCACACCTGCCAGAATGAGGAGACATGCAGCCCTCTTGTGACAGTGATAGGCAGCCCGTGGGAGGCTCAGCGCCAAGGGGTAGAGTGTGAACGGCACATTCTCCTCTGGGGACAGACGGTTTTCAGAGAGATCGCAGCTCAGAGGGAACGACTCTAATTCTGTGTAATCAGGGAGTGAGCTGGAGCACAGAAATCCAATCGATGCTGTTTTGGTGTGTAAGATCCAGACTTGGAGCAAGTAGAGGAAGCCTGAAAATGTTGGAGAGCTGGCATCAAGCGTCATATAATGAGGATGACCATCTCAACGAGACCAGCCTAAAAGGGAAGATGAACAGGGCACAGTGCAATTGTCAGACAAAGGAAAACAATCCAGATCAGACCAGAAAAAGGATAATTCCGTCAACCATATCTGACTAATGATTTTCCTGATTCCCAATGAGAAGGGATTAGAAGTTAATAGAAAATCCACGGGATACTTAATCTGTAGTTTTAATATGTTAGCATATATATTCATGCTTGGGCCACTTTTCAAATGAGCTTTATGTAATTCTCCATCTTTGTGTGGAATTATGCCTTTGTATCTCCCTCCTCAGAGGTAGATCAAATGGAGGCCGTCTCAGTCGAGAATGTCCTGCAGGGATTGAACTCATTATAGAGAAATCACAGAATCATGCGCATGGGTGCTACCCCAGACCGCTGGCCTCACCCAAACTGGGTCCTCAGCACTGCCCACTAGTTCTCTCAGACGCGGTCGGTCACTTTGAAGCATCCTTGTCCATTCTTGACCCAGGCGCCTGGCCCAGAGAATGTAGGGAAGTGATGAAATCACACGTGGTTATTAGCCAGGTCATGTTAGCTAATCAATTGAGGAAATAAGTCATAGACTTCAATTTGAATTACATTTATACATTCTCTAAGGCAAGGCCTTAAAGACCCACAATAGTTAATTATAGATTTCAATTCAGTAGTAGGTCTGCAGTGGGACCCAGAAATTAGCCTTTTAGATGAGAAACTCATGTGAATCTGATATAGGTGGTCCATGGCCCATAATTTGAGAAATGTTGCTTTAAGGAAACTCCAGTTCCTGAGCCAAGCAATTTGCAGATTTATTAGAGAGTAAACAATGGAAATTTCATGGCAGATATTGCCAGTCCATGTGTGTAGAAATGAGGTGAGATACAGCTGTTGTTGAGAAGCGGGTGTGGTTGTTTTTTTTTTGGCCCAGTTGGCCTGTCACTCTTCAGGCTCTGTAAGAATGTTCCATCCCCTATAGTGGTTTCCTTCTTGGAGATGCTAAATCAGACTAGTATAAATATGGAAAGGGAAAAAGGGAGAATTTTTCATGCACATTAAAAATAATGCGCCAAGTTTAGTCTCTCTACCGAAGAGAGTAAACCAATGAAAATAAAATCTCAAGTAGGCAGAAAAGGTTACCACTGTACAGTAAAAAAGAGGCTTTGGGAATAACGATAATGTCAGCAAAATGCACTGTAGAGAAAGAAGGGTCAGCCTTCTGGGCACAGCGGTAACCGGAAGGTCCAAAGAACTCCATTTTCTCCATGGGTAAATTCCTGCGTTAGCCACTCAGGTTAACACCATATATAAGTACTAGTGTGTGATTTTCTTCTGAGTGTGTATTTAAAATTGAGAGACAATTCTGGTGTGCTTGCAGAAATAAGAAGTCCTAGCTTTTCTAAAGAGAAGATAGAAGGACTGAGGCAGGACACTTTTCTATCACACTTCTCCTTGAGCTACAATGGGAATCGAGGAGATTAATTCTCCTTGGCCCTAGGTTTATGACGAATGGTTTTAAATTGGCAGGTCCCTGGGGTGCCTGGGTGGCTTAGTCGGTTCAGCGTCCGACTTTCGCTTAGGTCATGATCTCGCGGTTCGTGGGTTCGAGCCCCGCGTCGGGCTCTGTGCTGACTGCCAGCTCAGAGCCTGGAGCCTATTTCAGAGTCTGTGTCTCCCTCTCTCTGTGACCCCCCCCCCCCTGCTCGCTCTGTCGCTCTCTCTCTCTCCTAGAAATAAATAAAAATATTTAAAAAAATAAATAAATAAATTGGCAGGTCCCTAAAGCAAGGTAATTTAAAGCTGATTTTATTTTATTTTTACATTTATTTATCTTTTGAAAGACAGAGCACGAGTGGGGAAGGGGCAGAGAGAGGGAGACACAGAATCCAAAGCAGAGTCCAGGCTCTGGGCTGTCAGCACATAGCCTGAGGCGGGGCTCGAACCCACAACCGTGAGATCGTGACCTGAGCCGAAGTCGGCCGCTCAACTGACTGAGCCACCTAGTTAAAGCTGATTTTGAAGCTCTTCTCCCGACGCCCCGTGTCCCTTAAACCAACCAACCCCTCTTGCGGTTTAGCACAGACTGATAAATAAAAGATTCACGCTGCAGCGAAGGCCCCATGCGCATCTTGGAGCATGCGCACTTAAGAAAGGCTGAGTCCGCTAGAATCCCCAAGGCTATTATAATATCATTATAATGCCATTTGCATTGCGGTCTGGGCCCTCCATGGGTTGGTGGGTTGCACTTAGGCTCTCGTGGGAAGATGACTAACACAAACTTGTGTAAAGTGTTGGTGGGGAGGAAACCAAGGTGTATCCAACAAGATGGGAGGAGAGCCAACGACCTCCCATAAAGGAGCACAATGAAACTCAATGCCCTTCCACCCATCCTCGGTCAGCCTCTCCTCTGTCTCTGAAGTGTAGCGTCCCTTTTTGCTAAATACAATAACTTTGTGGGCCACCTGGGTGGCTCAGTCGGTTGAGCATCTGGCTTCGGCTCAGGTCATGATCTCATGGTTCGTGGGTTCGAGCCCCACATCAGTCTCTGTGCTGACAGCCAGCTCAGAGCCTGGAGCCTGTTTTAGATTCTGTGTCTCCCTCTCTCTCTGACCCTCCCCTGCTCATGCTCTCTCTCTCTCAAAAATAAGTTTAAAAAAATAAATAAATAACTTTGCTACTTTAATTCTCTATGGTGTCCCTCAACTGAATTTTTTCCTTTGAGAAGACAAGGACTGAGGTGTTCAACAACCCCCCATCCGTATCATTATCATTACTGGAAGACCCACCCTTGATGGTTATGGAAACTCTGATCTGGCTTAGTGAAATCTCAGATGCCGAGGCCTAAGCTGTATGGACTTAAGAGTCAATACTTAGTTTGAACTTTATATTCTCTGTTCATTCTTTGATGAGGATGCTGATACACCCTGAGGAACAAGCTACAACTAAAAAGAGGTGGGTAGGGGTGGGTGGATAAGACACAAAAAAAAATCTTAGCTCTTGACCTTGAGAATCTTAATGATGTACCTAAGGTATCTCCCTGTCACCCCACTTCACATTCACACAGAGCTGGTTGCTGGCTACACATTGTAGACCCTTACTAAATATTGCCTGGAAGTCAACGAGTACTCTGTCAGTAGTAATAATAGTAATAATTTAATATCCATCTTTCCTTTTAATCTAACTCATCTCAGCCCATATATTTATTTAATTATTTTTATTATTAAATGTATTTTTTAAATTTATTTTTGAGAGACACAGAGTACAGAGCATGAGAGGAGTAGGTGTAGAGAGAGAGGGAGACACAGAATCTGAAGCAGGCTCCAGGCACAGAGCCTGACACGGGGCTTGAACTCATGACCCTGCAAGATCATGACCTGAGCTGAAGTCAAACACTTAATTGAGTGAGCTACCCAGGTAGCTCTCAACCCATGTGTTTAAAGTCATTTCTCCTGTTTGGAGTGAGACAGGATCCATGTGCACTCAAGCCCAGCAATTCCACGTCAGCCCTTATTCTCTGTTCATGTCAACAGCCCATGCATGGAGCACCTGTGTTGGGTGACTGTGGTAAATATTTGGGGAGTGAGATGAGAACAAAGAGAAAGGAAAGTAATAGACACAAAAGAGCATTCTTTTTGAGAGAGAGGAAAAAACACCCAAACCTGTGTTAAAAACAAGATAAACTCTACTGTTTTAATTCGTTTGTGATCCTTTTACATCAGTTACCTTTTCTGAGCCTCAGTTTTCTCATTGTACATTTCTCAATTTACATTTCTGTAAGATAGAAACAATGTCTACTTTGATGGTTGTCCTGGGATGAAATGAAATAATTAGGGTCTCCAGATTTAGCAAATAAAAATAATGCCAATACAAGCGTGCCCCATGCCATATTTGAAACCAGCTAATACTAAAACATTCTTTGTTACTTACCTGAAATTAAAATTCACCTGGCATCCTATAGTTTCCTATCATTCCTAGAAATAATATGTGATAGTAATAGCCATTTGTTCAGTGCTTTTCACTGAACACTGTGGCAGGAACTGCTAGGTACTTCAATTACACTGGCTATCATCCTAACAGTGGCTGAAGGCAGTCATTACTAATCCCACTTGGCATCTAGGATGTGGAAGTTTTCCAAAATCAAATAGTCTGTAAATAGCAGAGTTAAGATTCAAATCCACCATATCATGCTGCTTCTTTAGTTGATGAACCCATTTTGAAATTGGAGAATACCCAAGTGTTTATTACTGCAAATGGTCCCTGTTCATTACTCACATCCAGGGCACAGCAAAAGGGACTGGAGAGAGTAATGGGAATATGGAGATTAAGAAGAGCCATCGAGTGTATGAAAAAGCCTGTATTTACTTCTCAACTTCCAGGGTGATGGTCTTGTGCCAGGAAATCTGTGTTTCTAGGGATACCAAGGAAAGGGCTCAGGGGCTCTCTGACAACATCACAGTGTGTGAAGCGACACACAAGATTATCTATGGTCAAGCCCCTGCAACAGCAGAGATTTGTTGACTAACTGGTCTTAAAAGAAAATAGGTATATAAGGAACCATATTCACATTTTTACCTTCTCAGTAACTTTTCATATAGCCAGAATACCATAAATAACAGCTACTATTGCCTATTAAAAATGACAATGAAATAAGCTTCCACCAGGGATTTTCTAATAATTCTTCCTTCTTGCCCCTCCCACCCACCAATAACTTCCAGTCTTTCAAGTGCAGTCAGAATATTTGTATTTATTTATTTGTTTATTTTTTACCTATGCATTTGTTCGCTTGTTTGTTCAGCAAGTGCTTATATAGCACTTTCCAGATACTGTTCTAAGCACTTTACAAATATTAACTCATTTAATTCTCATTATCACCCTGTACAGTAGGTATTGCTATTACTGCCATTGAAACTTGGAATGGTACCCCGGGCTTCTGCTAAGATCTTGTGGTGACCAATACCATCCCTTCAAAAGATGTCCATGCCCAACTTGCTGGAACCGAGGGAAATGTTATTGCATTGCAAAGGGTCTTTGTACATGTAATTAACATTAGAGACTTTAAAATTGGGAGTCTATCTTGGATTTCTGACATGGGTCCAATCTATCCCTATCAGCTCTTACAAGGAAAGAACTTTCTCTGACTGAGACAAAGGGATGCAGAAGAAGAAGTCGGATGAGGAACATGAGGGGGACTTGATGCCCACTGTTGCTGGTCCTAAGATGGAGGTCACCGCATGAGTAATGCAGCTGACCTTAGGTTGCTGAAAGGGGCTCCCAGCTGACGATGCGTGAAGAAACTAGAAACTCAGACCTGCAATCACAAGGAACAGAATGAACTATGCCAACTACCTGAGCGAATTTGGAGGCAGATTCTCCTTCTAGATAAGGGAGCTTCAGGTGAGAGCTTCAGATGAGCACTTGGGCTGGCCTTCTGGGATCCAGAGCTGAGAAAACAGTTGAGCTCATGGGAACTGGCCTAAGGATGGGTGGGATAGTACATCTGCATTGCTGTAAGCCACCAAGTTTATGGTAATTTTTACAGATGCAAACTAATATAAATGGTATCTTTTTAGGGTACAATTTAAAATATTTTATTTTTATTGAAAAAATTTTTTTAATGTTCATTTATTTTTGAGAGGGAGAGAGAGATGGTGTGAGCAGAGGGGTTGGGGGCAGAGGGTCTAAGCTGTCAGCACAGAGCCTGACGCGGGGCTGGAACTCACCAACTGGGAGATCATGACCTGAGCTGAAGTCAGATGCTTAACCAGCTGAGCCACCCAGCTGCCCCTTATTTTTGAATATTTTAATATGGTGGCAATGTCATCCTCAGTTGGCCAGAGTATTTAATTGAGTAGAACATTTCACTTTGTAATGATTGTGCTAACCAAGTGTTCTTTTTATCATGCCATTGAAGACGCTTGGTTTACAGTTCCTCGGATAATGAGTCCCCACTGTTTCTAAGACTCAGTCCTTGCATTTTGACTTGCTTGGGAAGGGAATCAGGCTCAGAGGAAACTCTGTAGAATGGAAGGGGGAACATTTCTTGAAATGTTGAAGGAGGAAAGGCAGCAGAGTAAGGGAATTCAGAGCACAGATTCTCAGCCTGAGTCTGGCTTTCAACTCAGGCTTGATTACCTACCAGCTATGTGACCTTGGGAAAGTTACTTAACATCTGTGTGTTTTAGTTATCTTCAAAATGCAGGTGGCAAGAATAGTTCCTAGGGTTGGTGTCATGATTTAATGAATTAATATGGAGAGAGCTCTTGAAATATGGCCTCAGAATATGCACGGATGATCTAGAGTTAGCTGTATCATTAATCTTTGTTGCAGGAGGTGAAGACAAGTTAGAGATGAAAACACCCCAAATAAAGAAAAGCTCACAAAGATTTGTAGCCAGAAAACTGGAAATTAAAATAATGATGAGACATGACTTTAAACAAATTAGGCAAGCACAAATGAGAGACCTGGGGGATGCCAGTGTTGGGGAGGATGGGGAACACGGGTACCACCCTCACCACTGCTTTGGGAGTGAGATTCAGTCATTCTGGTGAGCAACTAGCCACTACTCAGTCAAGGCAAATAAACACACCCCCTATGTCTTAGCCTGGGTTCTTCCAGAAACAGACACCAAGATAAGGATTCAAAAGGAAGTGGTTTCTTTGAGAGATGAGCCCAGGAAACCCTGGTAGGGAAGTGGAAGAAGTAAGATAGAGAAGGAAAGGCACTCAATAAAGGATCTGTTTTTAAGCAAGTTACCACTGTGGGTTAATGGAGCTTGACTGGGGATCCCAGGAGCCAGTGTAGAATAAGAGTCTCACAGTTTGCTCACCTGAGGGATTTCACTTGCTCAAGGGCTGCTGAAAGAGCCCACAGGCAAGGAGGTGCAGATGCTGGCAGTGGGTAAAGAGGCCTGTGTATGTAATGTGTGTGTGTGTATGTAATGTGTGTGTGTGTGTGTGTGTGTGTGCAAGCACAATGGTAAGATCAAGGAGATACGGTATGGCACTCACAGAGGCTGTCATGAGGATGGCTCAGAATTCCATTCCTTAGTAGAAACCTAAAGGACTGATCACAAAGTTCTATAGGAGGCATGTACCAGAATGTTCTTTGCATTTGCAGCATTAATTGCGATGTCAGGAAGTACTGGGCTCTTTAGAGATAATCACTAGGAGAGAAAATAGACACAATGTGGAGAATGGGCACAGGGAGTATTATGCAGTAGTTAAAAGTAACAGATTGGGTTATATAGCTACATAATGAATCTTAAGAATAATCCAGAGTGAGAAGAAATATACAATGAGATCTGTAACACACACACACATACACATACACACACACACACCCTGACCAATGAGCATTCTATAGCAAAACACTTAATCAAAAGAATATACACAAACATATGAGAATAGTTTTACAGAGGGGAGTCCAGGAAGTGGAATTGATTTTGATAATAAGACAGTAAAAATAAATAAAGAGATATATACATGATTTAATTTTTAAAAAATTAAAGTTTATTTATTTATTTTGAGAGAGAGTGTGAGACAGCATGCATGAGTGGGGCAGGAGCAGAGAGAAAGAGAGAGGGGGTGGGAGAGAATCCCAAGTAGGCTCCATGCCTAGCATGGAGCCCAACACAGAACTCGATCCCATGACTGTGAGATCATGACCTGCAAGGGTTAGACAGTCAGCCAACTAAGCCATCCAGATGTGCCATGCTTTATTTTTTTAAACAATGCAAAAGGGAACCCTTTGTAGAGATGGTTGTGCTATGAACAGTGGAAAATGAATGATTCAGCAACTTGTCCTTGATGCCCAAGTGACAAAGTACACCGGTGATTTCTGATCATCTCCATTTATCTAATCCAAAGTCTTAAGGGGTGCCTGGGTGGCTCAGTCAGTTAGGCATCCAGCTTAAACTCAGGTCATGATCTCACAGTTCAAGGCCCGAATCTCACAGTGAGTTCAAGGCCCGAATCAGGCTCTGTGCTGACAGCTCAGAGCCTGGAGCCTGCTTTGGATTCTGTGTCCTGTTTCCTTTCTGTCCCTCCCCCCCACACACTGTCTCTCTGTCTCTGTCTCTCTCAAAAATGAATAAACACTTAAAAATTTTTTACAAAGTACTTGTTTGTTGGTCTCCCAGACTTTTGTCTCCTCAAGGGAAATTCCACAGCATGAGAAGGGGACCTGAAAGAGGGCAGTGGTGGCAGTGGTGCTGAGGAAAAAGGGTGGAGAATTCTCACAGGGACTGAGGTCAAGTTGGGATATAGAAGTTGCCTGCATAGTCCTACCCAAGGGCTAGGATGTGAGTCAGGTTAAACCTAAGAAATGGGAGGGCAGGTGGGGGGAGTGCCAAGCTGAGGAAAGAGCCAGGAAGGAGAAGGCCAGGCTGAGGCAGAGGTGTAGGCAGTGTGTGTTCACATAGTGGAATTCTAAGGCAGAGTCAGGAGGAAGACATCTCAAAGGCATCTTTTAGATTTCATATCTGCTGCTGCCAGATCATGGGAAGGATTTTTCCCCCCAATCAGTTAGGAATATTGAAAGTTATGTAAAATACTAACTACAATCTGAAGGTGCTTACACTAAAGACGTTCTGATATTGATTTTAATGTAGTCTGTATACCAACAGTGAACTTGGGTTCCAAAAAGGGAATATATTCTTCACCTTAAAAGTCTATACTAGTCAAGAACAACAGCCTTGCATCTTGTGACTTCCAGCAATCACAGTGTAAATATTTAATAGGTAAGTATTAGGGAGTAAATGGTTTTGCACAGGATGCATGAGCAATTTGTGAACTTTAATTTGAAATCATAATGAATTTGAGGTATCTTTCCCAATACAGTTGTGTAGTTAAGGTGAAAAAGTCATAGTCTATCAATTTTATTTGTCTTAGAGGTATATTGCCCTGTTGTAAATTAGTGTTCTGGATATTTCCAATAAGATGGGTATTTTTTATATCACACTTTGGAAGAAATTTAGAAACAGGGCGTTTGCTCTAAGACAGTACGTGGAAAGAAATGATCTGACCAAGCTTGGACTTGGAAAAATTAAGTGGTTTCAGTTGGCACAAGGGCCTTATCTTCTATCACAGCCTGCTTAGTACTCTGGAGTCGTAATCATAAAGTGTTCTGGCTGATCTACTTAGCTAGATTGGATGGTTAGATTATTTCTGCCTTCTTAGCCATGGGACAGTGGCTCTGATCAATTGAAATGGTTCACTTTTGGCAGACTGCCTTCTTGTTGCCAATGCAAAGAATCCCATTTAATGGCAAATTATAAAATCTCTGAGTAGCTCCCAGCTGAAATAGTTTGTTTGTATTCTCTATAATAAATGCTTCCTTTGAAGCAGCTGCTATTTCAGAAGAGATTGTAGGCATTTAAAAAATCTGGGTCACTCCTCATGCATTACTGAAAGAAATCTGTGATAGACTCGGACCTAAGGACCCATCTGTAGTTATGTAAGAACTGTATGAGGTAGTAAATAAAGCTGATGGGGGGCCCAGAGCAGCTTTCAAACCTTGACCCTCAGCAACAGGACTGCCAAATACTGAAAACTGTGGATGAGAAAAAAAAAAAAAAAAAAAGGAAAAATGGAGTCTTTATGTAAATACATAATTAGAATGCTAATCATATTCACATTAATGATGAATATTTTAATATTGAGGAAAGGATGACAATGGAGTTGAGTTACGTGGGAGGGTCACTGAAACTCAGCATGGGATGATTTCTCTGTCCTGACCACTGACCATTCTTTTTTTTTTTTTAATGTTTTATTTATTTCTAGGAGACAGAGAGAGAGAGAGCGTGAGCAGGGGAGGGTTAGAGAGAGAGGGAGTCACAGGCTCCCGGCTCTGAGCTGGCAGTCAGCACAGAGCCCGAAGCGGGGCTCAAACCCACGAACCGTGAGATCATGACCTAAGTGAAAGTCAGACGCTTAACCAACTAAGCCACCCAGGTACCCTGACCACTGACCATTCTTCAAAGGAACAATGTTAACCTCTTTTTGGTTTAAAAAAAAAAAAAAAGCCACACTGATATTAATTAGGTCAAAAGATAGACTTATGATTGGTAAAGAATTCAAGTGGCAGAATTACTTTCCAAGTTTACCAAGATTCCACAAGTTTACACATACACACTCAGAGACTCTCTTAATACTTTTCACTTTTTAAAATGTTTTTTCAGTGTTTTCTAAATATTTTGTGATAAACACATTATATGGTGAGGCTCATCTATTTATCAATGCAAGAGTTTTCTTTTTAATTATTTTATTTTATTTGAGAGAGTGTGTGTGTGAGCAAGGGACAGGGACAGAGAGAGAGAGAGACAGAGACAGAGAGAGAGAGAGAAAATCTCAGTGGGCTCCACACTCAGCACAGAGCTTGATGCAGAGCTTGATTCCATGACCCTGGGATCATGACTGAGCTGAAGTCAAAAGTCAGACACTCAACCAGCTGAGCCACCCAGGTGCCCCATATGCAAGGGGTTTTATGTTAAGGATGTAATTAGAATGTTGTTTATATTCACATTAACAATGCATGTTTTAACATTTTAATATTGATAGGGTTGTTGTGAGCATTAAATACGATTAATACAGGAAAATAACAGCACCTTTGGTAGGTATATGATTAATTCTTGCTTAATAACTTAAAAAAAAAAAGGATTGGGGTGCCTGGATGGCTCAGTTGGTTAAGCATCTGACTTCGGCTCAGGTCATCTCATGGTTCGTGAGTTCAAGCCCTGCATTGGGCTCTGTGCCACAGGTCAGAGCCTGGAGCCTGCTTCAGATTTGGTGCCTCCCTCTTTTTATGCCTTCCTCTACTCACACTCTGTCTCTCTCAAAAATAAATAAGCATTTAAAAAAAGGATGGACTCTCTGCATCAGAAATTTTAATATATCTTGGTGATTATGATTATCAGTGAGCATTGCCAAACTCATTCCTACCGTTTAACAGTCTCTATAAGATTATTTCCTTGCCAACATAGGTAATATCTCCAGCACTTACTAAGCTCCTACATTCTGCCTCATTAGCTCAAAGGCCAGGTACAACTGTGGCACACTGATCATGCACTAAACTTTGATGTTGTCAATTCAGAGGCATATTAGTTTGCTACTGCTGCCATAACACAGTACCCAGATGGGCTGTCTAAGCAACAAAAACTTATTTCCTCCTGGTTCGGAGGCCAGAAGTCCAAGGTCAAGGCGTTGATAGGGTTAGTTTCTTCTGAAGGTCTTTTTCCTTGGATTATAGATGGATGTCTTTATGTGGTTTTTATCTAATACATGTCTGTGTGTGACTTAATTTCTTCTTCTTTCAATGCTAATGACCAAATGATGTCATTTTACCCTAATTACTACTCTGAAGGCCATGTCTCCAAATGCAGTCACACTCTGAGGTGCTGGGGCTTAGGGCTTCAACATATGTTTTGTCCTTACCCTAAGGTGGACAGTTCAGCTCATAACAAGGAATTTTGCTTTCTGGTTGGGAGATGGAAGATAAGGATAAGGGAATTGCAGTTGCCTGCCCGCAGATTCAGCTCAACCTTGCTTCGAGATTTCGCATCAATCCTATTCTCTTGCAGAGGCCTTTACAAAGTTCTAATTCAATAGCTCAAGTGACTACTGACAGCATATCACTCTTGCTCTAAATCGTTCTCTGGGTTTCTAATCCAGTTCTGATAACAATAGCAGCTACAATGTATGGAGTATTACTGTGTGCCAGACACTATGCTAAGTCTTTAACTTATGTTTTCATTTCCTTCTTAATGAGTCTATGATCCACTTGATTCAATCTTAAGGTAGTGTTACCTATATATAATTAATAAATAATATATAATTAATATATAATATATAATGTGTAGTGTTACACTCCAACAGTGTAATCAGGGCTCTGTCGTTTTCTCCTTAGTGGGTCTCTCCATTTGCCAGCCAAGATCGTTGTCTGTGAATAATCCCAGACTAATATCCTACCAATGTAATAACAGGAGTACAGTATATCCCCCAAGCTCTGAAATAGACCACTCTGGGGAGGAATATGTTGAGCTGGCTCACGGTGGAAGAGGGTAGAGCACTATAATGGACAGATTCACTGGGCCTGTATAGTAAATTTGGCATGTGAATCTCACGAGAAGAGTAGGATGCTGCTACCAGAAGAAAGAAGAAGTGACACCTGACAGTTGAAATCATGAGGTAGCTACACAATATCTTGTCAGCTAACAGAGGTGTTTTAAGAAAGGTCTACACTGGCAAACCAGGTGGAAGCCTGCTGCTCCCAGCGTACAAGCATTCGCTCTAAATTCCACTGTCCACATCTCCATCCTCATGTTGCTTCAACTCTCAGCATCATTCAGCATGTGGAATTCTCGCTCATTCTTGAAAAGCTGTTTTTCCCATGGGTCATGTCTTAAGACCTGTCTGGTTTCTCTCTACCACTCATTCCCTTCTTCTCGTTCTTCTTTGCAGCTTTTGCTTTTCTAAGTGTTGAAGTGCTCTCAGCACTGAGCCTTCATCTTTATTTATATGATCAAATGAATGATCTAGATAATCTTAATCAATCCCCAAATCATAAATAATGTAGTAATAATAGCAATGATAGTGAGGATGGTGGTGATAGTAATGATAGAAAATACTTTCTTAGCACTATATGCTGCGTACTGTTGTAAGCACTCTACCTATATTAAGTAATTTAATTTACCACAGCACCTACGAGGTAGGTAGTTGTATCTCTATGATGGTTAATTTTGTGTCAGCTTGACTGGCCCTGGGATACCCTGATTAAACATTTCTGGGTGGGTCTGTGAGGGTGTTTCTGGACAAGATTAGCATTTGGACGGGTGGACTCAGGAAAGCAGATGGCCCTCTCCCATGTGGGTGGGCATCATCCAATTTGTTGAGGTCCTGAATAGAACAAAAGGGGAAGGAAGGAAGGATTCACCCCGTTTTTTTCCTCCCGTCTGCTTGCTTGAGCTGGGACAGCGGTCTTCTCTTGCCATTGGATTGGGATTTATACCATTAGCAACTCTAGTTCTCAGGTCTTTGGACTTGGACCATATTACACCACTGACTTTTCTGGGTCTTCAGCTTGCAGCTGGCAGATCATGGGACTTTTGGGCCTCCATAACCATGTGAGCCAATTCTTTGTAATCTCTCTCTCTTATCTATCAATCTATGTATGTATGTATGCATGTATGTCTGTCTATCTATCATCTATCTATCTATCTATCTATCTATCTATCTATCTATCTAATTGGTTCTGGTTTTTTGGCCAATGCTGGGTGACACAATCCCGATACGACAGATGAGGAAGCTCCAAGAGATTCAGTTACATGTGCCCTTCTCTGAGGTCACAGAAGTGGTACGTGGTAGAGCTGTGATTCACATGCAGATGCTCCAGCTTTCATGGTCTTAAAAGGTTGTTGCAGACATTGTCAGTGACCCTCTTACGTTCCTTGAACCTTCCAGTGAAGCTTGGCCACTTTCCACCTGCAACTTCGGGTCTGACACTATGAAGTCTCTTCTACTTATGCATGCAGCAGGCCAGGAGGATATCCTTGACCAATGACTTCTGGGAATTAGCCTTTAGATGGGAGTTCTGGGCCCTGTGTTTTGTACTTTTATAAAGACTTTCCTTGTCACCACCCACTTGAGTAACTGGCTTACTACTGTCTCTCTCTCTCTCTCTCTCTCTCTTTTTAAAGTTTATTTATTTATTTTGAGGCAGGGGAGTGGGCAGAGAGATAGAGAGAGAGAGAATCCCAAGCAGGCTCTATGCTGTCAGCTCAACACAGGGCTGTCTAACACAGGGCTCAAACACCAAACCATGAGACCATGACCTGGGCTGAAATCAAGAGTCAAACACATAACCAACTGAGTCACCCAGGTGCCCCACTACTGCCTCTTTAAAAGGCTACCTTCCCTTGCTTGAACCACTTCCCACTTTCCCTACTACTGTTTCCTGAACTTCCCAAATAATCTATTTGTATCCAGTTGCCTGTCTTAGGGTCTATTTCTGGCAGAACCTCCACCAAGACAAGTACAAACTATACATGCAGGTCACTGATCAGTGTGTCTACAGTCCAGACTTCTCTACTGAGCTCTTGATGCATACATCCAACTTCCTGATTGAATGTGTGTTTAAATGCTTACAAACAGCTCACCCTGAACAGGGGATACCAGAGAGCTTGGAATCTGTTTAACCTGCTTCTCTTCAAGTTCCTCCCAGTGTATTTTTAAATTATTATTAAATTATTAAATTAAATTAACTAATTTTCTTTTAGGGAGAGAGTGCCCAAGTGAGTGAGAGGCAGAGGGCATGGCAGAGAGAGAGAATCTTATGAGGGGCAGAAAAGTGAGAGAGAGAGACAGAGAGAGATTGAGAGAGAGAGAGAGAGAGAGAGAAAGTAGGGGTCACCTGGGGCAGGGCTCAAACGCATCCGAAGCAGGGCTCGAACTCATGAACTGTGAGATCAAGACCTGAGCCAAAGTCCAATACTTAACTGACTGAGCCACCCAGGTGCCCCTTTGTTATTAGTTTAGAGACAGAGAGAGAGAGAGAGAGAGCACATGTGAGCAGGGGAGAGTGGCAGAGGGGGAGAGAGAGAATCTTAAGCAGATTCCACGGCCAGCACAAAACCTGATGTGGGGCTTAATCCTATGACCTGAGCTGAAATCAAGAGTCAGACGCTCAACTGACAACCACCCAGGTGCCCCAATGTCCAGTGTATTCTTATTGGTGTGGGGTATGATATGCAAAGTACTTGCTGTGGTGTGAAGAGTCATTCTCACCTGCTCGCCACTCTGGACCATCTTCTTTTACTCCTACCTTACTCACTGGGCTCTAGGGCACTGGTATCTTTCAGGTTCCAAAATATGTCAAGAACGTTCCTTCCAAAAGCCCTGCACCTGCTCTTCCCTCTGCTTGGAAGAGTTGTCACACCCCTCAGGCCCCAGCTTCAAAGCCATCTCCTCCAAGACACCTTCCCTGACCACCCTCTCTGAAGGTGCTTCTCCCCTTCTAGTCGTTCTCCAAAACACCACTCTCTTTTATTTTTTTCATAGTACTTAACAACACTTGAAATGATCTTACCTATTTGTTTATATGTGTATCTCAGTCTTCCCCACTATCAAGGAAGGAGCTGTCTGTCCTGTCGCCATTCACTTCCCATGGGAATACTGGGCTGGCACTATGGAGACAATCTATGAACACTTGTTTGCACTCATACTGAGATTTTTAAACATAACATCCAGAATTTCTGCGAGTATACTTCACTGCCTATTTCCCTCACTTTCCAAATTGACCTCTCTTTATGGGAAATTTAATTGGAATGCTTTACATTTTTACCTCAGCTGTTTTAAATTTTTTTTTAACATTGATTTATTTTTGAGAGACAGAGAGACAGATCATGAGTGGGGGAGGGAGAGAAAGAGAGAGAGAGGGAAATACAGAATCTGAAGCAGGCTCCAGGTTCTGAACTGTCAACACAGAGCCCTACGTGGGGCTTGAACCCACAAACTGTGAGATCATGACCTGAGCTGAAGTCAGACACTTAACTGACTGAGCCACTCAGGCACCCCTTACCTCAACTGTTTCTAAAGAGTACTTAATCAGGTTTTTTTAAGACTCTCATTTGATTTTTTCATGTAAGAATTCCAACGTCTTTTTCTTATTAAAATGCCCAAATATGAGGACTTGAATATTGGCTTTTGAGTTTCACAAAATACATCTTTCTGAATTTGTTGTTTTTAAAATAAGACAACCCTCCTTGTGGTACACAAGAAATGATGCAGAAGTATTATGTAATTTATATATATTAAATATATCATTTAGAAGATACGATTATAGATTTAATCAGTTATGCCAGCTTCTCTACTTATTTTAGAGGAAAATTATATTAAATATGTTCCAAATAGATTAAAAGGTACTAATAGCCATTACTTTCAGTAGCAAGATGTATTATTGAAGATTTCAAAGTTTAATCCATTAGTTCAATTACAGTACTTAAGCAAAGCAGGTGCCGAGCACAAATCTCAAGACCTTTATCTCATTCTGTTGCTATTTTTCTAAATATGACTTTGAGTGGCTGATCTTTTAGAGTGTACAGTGACTTCTTCTAAAATGGACACGTTTTAGAAGATAATGTGAAATGAGTTTGAAATAATCATTACCGGACGCATAACAGACCACAAGATTTCAGGGAAGGGTGGGCAAGATAATTTGTTGGGTTTTCTCTAAATGAAAAGGGGCAAGGGAGAGAGAAATCCAAAAAGATGGTGCTAGACTGAGACTAGATTATGTGAAAATGCCCACCAAGGAGTTGAAAATATTTCTGAACTTGTGGACACCACTCTTCTACTTACAATTACTTATAAAATGGTTTGACAAATTGGCTTTTCGAGTACTCAAAATGGGTCAAACCTTTTACTTCCAGGAAGATGAAGTCCACATATTTCCTCCTATTCCTCCTTCTAAGTGCAACTAAAAGCTCTGGACATTATATATAAAACACACACAAGCAAGGCCACCTGCGTGGCTCGGTTGGTTGAGCATCCAATTTTGGCTCAGGTCATGATCTCATGATCTGTGAGTTTGAGCCCCACTTTGGGCTCACTGCTATCAGTGAGGAGCCCGCTTTGGATCCTCTGTCCCCCTAGATCTCTGCCCCTCCCCAACTTGCTCTCTCTCTCTCTCCATCTTTTAAAAATAAATAACATTAAAAAAACACATAAGTAGGCCTTTATGAGGTGGAGAGGTGGAGAGAAGAAAGCAAGACTTTCTGGACACTTCAGAACACGAGGCACGACAGATACAATGGTGAGTTCTTTGAGTTTTCTTTTAGCTTAATATACCCAGGACTAGGAGTTGAAGAAGCCATCACCCCTAAATGTCCATGAATACAAACAAAAAACAACAACAAAACAACAAAAAAGCAACCCCAATGAAAGCCGGCACCCTCTAGCCTGCGAACCAAGAAAGGGGCAGTCTAGCAAAACAGAAAAGTTTTAGGCAATAGTTTCTGTACTACAGCCTCACCCTGGCCCATCCTGCAGTTCGAGTGGGAGGTCTAGACTTCCACCCTTGTTAGACTATAACGCCCAAATCTCCTCACCAAGATGGTGTCAGAAAATGCTGATTAGGACACCAAGGCTTTCATCCCCACTGGTCGGTAACAAGAACGACTCCTCCCATGGTATCCGCGAAGACCATGCAGAGAGCCTAGACTTCCACCCCAACCCAGTAGTGAAAATGCACTCCACCCTCTCCCTGCTAGAGTAGTGGCAGAGGAGGCCTAAAGGAGAGGCAGGCCTTTACTACTGTCCAGCGATAACACCACCCCCCCATTCCGACTTTACCAACTGGAGAAGTATTAGTGGAGACCTAGTGGGGAACTGGGCTTCCAGTTCTGGCCAGTAGTAGTGAAGAAACCCCTCAGGTATCAATGGAGACAATGGAAAACTTGGACTTGTTTCCCTACTTGCAGTAATAAGGCAGTGCCTCCCTTTCCCATGCTGGAGTGGTGTCCAAAAAGCCAGCTAAAACAGAAAATTTAAATAATTTCTAGAGTCTCATAACATAACTTCTAAAATGTATAGGTTCTAACTGATATTCACTCATTATACTAAGAACTAGGAAGATCTCAAATTTAATGAGAAAAGATAATAATGGATGCTGTATTTGGTTTGATAGAGCTACCCTAACAAAACACCTAACAGAGAGTGGGTGGCTTGCACAATGAAAATTTATTTCTCAGAATAAAATAAAATTTCTCTGGAGACTGATAGTCCATGATCAAGGTGTTGGTAGGTTTGGTTTCCCCTGATTGGTTTCTCCTGAGGCCATCTTCCTTGCTTGCACTGAGTCCTCCCTCATGCAGCCTTTCCTCCATGCATGCACATCCCTGGTGTCTCCTTCTCTTCTTTTAAAGACACCATCGTATTGGATTAGGGCCCCATCCTATTAGCCTTATTTTGACTTAATCACTGCTTTGAAGGCTCCATAGTCACAAAAATTAGGGCCCACCCATATCATTCCTTTTAACCTTAATTCCCTCCTTACAGGTCCTATTTCCAAATATGGTTACATTCTGAAGTTTCAGAGAATGGGACTTCAACAAATACATTCGAGGGGGATACAATCCGTCCCATAATAAATATCAACATCAAGATGCCCGAGACTTTAGAATTATTGACAAAAGTTGTAATGTAGCATCATAAAGATGCTTCAATGATAAATTATGAACACACCTGAATCAAATGAAAAAACATCTCAGCAAAGAAATAAAAGTCTCAGCAAAGCATTTAGGGGGTATAAAGAAGAACCAGCTGGAAACTATAGAACTGAAGAATATAACAAACAAAATAAAAAAAAAAAAAACTTAGTGGATGAGTTCATCAGCAGAATGGAGGGCACAGAAGAAAGAATCTCATGAACTTGAAGACAGAACAATAGAAATTACCTAATCTGAACGACAGAGAAAAAACAGACTGGAAAAAAAAAACACAATAAAATATTCCTCAGGCACCTGTGGGACTAGAACGAAAGACTTAGCATTTGTTTCCTTAGAAGTCTGGAAGAAGAGAAGAAAGTGGGGACAGACAAATACTCAAAGAAATAATGGCTGAAAAGTCCCCATATTTGTTAAAAGGCATAACTCTGTAGATTCCAGAAGCTGAGTAAACTTCGAGCAGGCTAACCTCAAAGAAATCCACACCAAGTCATAGTCAGACACCTGAATCCTAACTAGTAGATGGTAAACTGTGCCCTTCTATAGACGGGTTGTATTGTAATGTTTAGAAAATGTGTAAACTAAAGTCAGGGGACTGGGGTTTGAACCTGGGATCTGCTATGCCAACACGTTCATCCTGGAGCAAATTACTGAATCTCTCTGAATTTCAGATTTGTCATCTGAAAAATAGGATAATAATATGCCTCCTCCAGCCCCAGGGAACTATCGTCAGGATTTAACGAGAAAATATATGTAAGGCATTTAGCACATGGCACATACTCAGTATATGTTATTTTCTTTTTCTTCCATACCCTTGACTCCTCACAAGCTCACAAGCTTTAGTAAGCTCAGAATGTAAAAGCCTTTCTTTAGACAAGATTAGCTGAGCTTTGGCCCCAAATACCAGAAGATCCATTACGTTTTCTAATCCCTTTACACTTAAAATGTTTATTTTCCTTTCAGCTGATTTTTCAACAGACACTGTTTCTTTTTGGGGAGACAATTTTAGCATCATATAGTTAAGAAGCTATATTCTGGAATCAGGCAGTTTAGGTCTAGACCCTGGGTCCACAATTAGGCAGCAATTTTCTTGGTCTCCTCGAAGCTCACTTTCCTTATCTGTGTCCTAGGATAAAACTATTGCCTACCTCCATTAGGGGTTGCTGTCCTGATGAAAGATTTATTATATGTAAAGAGCTTAGAGCTGTGCCTGGCCTTGGAAAAGCGCTCAGCAGGGACCGTAGCTATTTGTTGGAGACAGATGTACAGATTACCTTGTTGCTGGGGGCTCTTCTCAAGAAAATTCACCTTGGTCCCTGATCTTCTAGTATAGTTGCTGCTTTCAGATCTTGCCTTCGCCACCCTGTACCCCACACTCCTCCACGGAGTGGAGGCACTCCATTGTACAGGGTCTTCCTTAATGTCCTGGAAGGCAGGAGCTCTTTGAATATTGGTTCAGATTGAATTTGGCAGGGGTACAGTGTATTTAGGGTTCTCCAGACAAACAGAACAAATAGGATGCACTATTGTATAAATCCAATACAGTGCATATACATACAATACAATATACATTCAGTATGTATGTATATATCTATCTTATCTATATTTATATCTGTATATAAATCTCATAGCACTTCACATATGCATACACACATTATATATATACATTATATATAAAAACACATTTTTTATATGTGTGTGCGTGTGTGTGTGTGTATATATATATGTATATGTATATATGTATATATATATGTATATAAAGGAGAGAGGGATTTATTTTCAGGAATTGGCTCGTGCTAATGTGGGAGCTGGCAAGTCTGGAATCTGTAAAGCAAGCCTGTAGGTTGGAAATTTAAAAAGTTGGGATTGCAGTCTCGAGTCTAAAATCTGCAGGCTGGAAACTCAGACAGGGTTTCTAAGCAGTTCTTCCAAACCGGCAACTTCTTGGGGCACAGTAAATTCTCCAAAATTGGAATATTAACATAAGTGATTCATTTCCATAAACAGTCGTGTAGCATTATCTTCGAGAAGTTCAGCCATCTGGCTCTGCTGATGTCACTTAATTGTCCACTGCCTGGCTTAGTGTGATGGTGGGGCCACAGCACATCTCTCGGATACAGTGCAAAGATAACTGAAGTGTGATTTTCCTTGTCCTTGCATAAATGCACTGTCCACTTCAGTGATGGAACCAATGTTCATTTCCTCAGGTATTCGGGGAGGCCTGTGTGCGGCCTGAGGTGACTGGCAATGCATATTTAAATTGTTTTTGTGATGATTTAAGGTCACTTGTAGATCAGTGTCCTGGGCAGCCCCCATGCTAACGTGGCCGGCAACTGGACTTCGTTACAATATCCTAGGTTGGTAAGTCTGGCTAAAATACAGGGAAAGGTGACTCTTGCCTGGCCTGGGCAGAGGGAAGTGCTATAGAGAATTCAGAAGGAGACGCGGAGAAACAATACTTTATGTTTTCTTTTCACAAATATGAAGGAGGTAATTTCAGTGAAAATTGATCGTGACAAAAAATTATTGGAAAACCAAATCATAAAATAATATCAACTGATCAATTTTATGTGGAACATGTCAGAGTGTCTTCATAGACAATTAATAGATTTGGGAGCATGTTAGAGTCACCTACTCTGGCCTCTTTGCTCTTGGATGATGAAGCTGAGCCTAGAAAGGTACTGTGCTTGCCAATTAATTCATTAATCACTAGACAGTGGCAAAGTCAAGATGAAAACCAAGCATCGTGGCTTCCTGCCCAGGACTCTTTCTACCACACCCCACGTGAAATTATTCCTCAATGCTTTTAGCTTTTGCCTTTATTCCTTTAAGAATTCACTCTATAAAAATTCAGCTTTGCTTCAAATTATAAAACTTTTTTTTTTAATGTTTTATTTATTTCTAGGAGAGAGAGAGAGACAGCGTGAGCAGGGGAGGATCAGAGAGAGAGGGAGACACAGACTCTGAAACAGGCTCCAGGCTCTGAGCTGGCAGTCAGCACAGAGCCCGACGCGGGGCTCGAACCCACGAACCGCGAGATCATGACCTAAGCGAAAGTCGGACGCTTAACCGACTAAGCCACCCAGGCGCCCCTCAAATTATAAAACTTTTGATGGAGGGCAGGAATACACCAACTGAACTCAGATGCTTGTATTTGTACACCACTGCTTTTCCAAATGTTTTTATTCTTGTGGTGATTTGGGAGCTTCCATGGGATTCCTAGACCACATCAGTGCACACTGAGCTTTGGAGGTCCAGTCCCCAAGTCATTCATTCAACAAGGCACCCACCGTGTCCTGGGCAGGATGCCAGGTACCAGAATGACAGAGGTAAGTAAGTAAGAAATTATTTTTTGCAAAAGAGATTTCATTTAGTTGGAGAAAAGCTCATGTAATCAGACACAATACAGAGAAGAGACAGCAAGTGCTATGATACAAGGCCATGGACATTAATAAAGCACTTGTATCTTCAAGAGTTCAAGCGAGTTTCTTGAAAAAGTACCTTTTGAAGTGGTCTATGAGGTGAGAGTGGTTTATCAGGTCATGGAGGGAGAGGCTTCAGAGGACAGGGAAGGGTCCACGGGGAGGTGCACAGCACGTGGTCGGACAGGAAGAGAAGTTGAGGTGGGAGAAGAGGGTAGAGAGGGAGCCTGGGATCAGCTTGCAAGGGGTCTTACGCCACCCACTGAGGAGTACTTCTACCACGGAGGATTTTACCAGAAGGTAAGAATATATGTAATACAATGTCCCATCACAGAGACTTTCAAAAAGAGAGAATGGGGCTTGACATAGATTTATTTTTCTGAGAGATAATGCAGATACCCATTTCCTTCACCTAGGAACGAGGTGAAATATTCCTGACATGACATGTATTGTAGGAATCAAATGGTGTCTGTGAAAGTGCCTGGTAAATTGTGCAGCGAGATGTAGATGTGAAATATTTATTAATGTGACAGGCTAATAACACCAGATGATGAAACTCTTGTGAGGGGGGATATTGGGCTTCTGAACATCAGGGGCGTCTGAAGATTTAATCCTGAGGACATTTCTGCCAGATTCTGCAGGTCCGTGACAAGGAATTCATCACTGATGCCTTTCTCAAAATTGCCTTCGCCACACTGCACATGAATGTTCCACGCTTGGCTTTAAATTAGTGTCCCTACACGGGAACCTGGGTGGCTCAGTCAGTTAAGCGTCTGACTTCAGCTCAGGTCATGATCTTGAGGCCCATGAGTTCGAGCCCCGCATCGGGCTCTGTGCTGACAGCTCAGAACCTGGAGATTCTGGGTCTCCCTCTCTCTCTTCCCCTCCCTCACTCATGCTCTGTTTCTCTCTGTCTCTCAAAAATAAATAAATGTTAAAAATTTTTAAATAAATAAATTAGGGTTCCTACAAGAAGCAACATGGAAACTGCTTCTGTGTGTGCTGGGAAACCCTTTTCAGAAACTTAAATAGCTCAGTTTTTTCCATCTGAGTAAATAAAATAATTCATTACCATCCAGGATGATCACAGTCATTAAGTTATGAATTCATTAATGAATTAATACCAACTAAGGAAATAAGAGAGGGTGTACATGAAGATTCATATGCTAGAATGTTCACTGAGGTGTTATTTATAATAAGAAAGAAATCAGAAATGACTCTGAATGTCTCTCAATGGTGGGGAAAACCAAACTACAGTCTGCCCACAGGGCGGAATATTTTGTAACCATCAAAAATAATTTCAAAACAAACGATATGAAAAAGTGTTCATAATACTAAGTGAAAACAAATTGTAGGGCATGCCATTTGCTCCCTATTTGGGGCTGAAAGAAAAATAGTAGTCCCTCCCCAAAAGACCAAAAAGAATCGATCGAATTGTAATATTAAATTCTTTTATGCATAAAATAATTATGAAAGTTTTTTTTCTAAAATAAAAGTTTCCAGAGCTAGAGGAAAAACTATTAAAATAAGATTCATATTAAGTAATCTTGTGCTGAGACGTTATTATCCTTGATTATCCTTCTGTGGTTTATGCTTTTGTACTTTTGGCAGAGTCCAACTATTGGTTAGTCTGGGAGATTTTACTCTAATAATGAAGCTTCTGAGATCTTCAACACCCTTTTCTCCAAGAGCACTAAGAGACCACACTACTTTCTCATCACTCTATTTTCATTTGCCTCGTTAATTTAAAAAAACAAGAGTAATTTTATTTCAAAAACATTTTCTCTGGCCCAACAAAATATTCTGAGTGACAGAAATCAAACATGCTGAGGACACAAAAGAAGTTGCAAGTGTTATTTCTGCACAGAAAGAGCTTATAATTTATGTGGGAGAATGAGACAAACGTAGGGAACAAGTAAGACATGAGAATCATTGTGATTTCATCAGAGTAATACTGAATTTCCAAGATTAGTCCATCACTCTGGTTTGACACAGGAAGAAAAAGAAGCTAAGTGAAAAGTGATCTTTCTAGTATCGCACAAAGTCCAGGTATCCTGGTTCAATGGGGCTGTAAATGCAGGATACTACTCAAAATCCAAGAGGAAACCAAGGTCAGCACCCTCCGCGAAAGAGTTAAAGAAAAATGGGATGAGGGGGCTAGTTAATGACCATTCCCTGGGCGTTGACTCTTCTTCGGTATACATGGAGTCTGTGGGCTCTCAACCACTGAAACGATCTCATTGATGATATCCTGCTCAGCTGAGTTTCAGTTGTTCTTCCTTATACCTGGGGTATACATCCCCAGACCCCCAGTGGATGCGTCAAACTGCAGGTAGTACCAAACCCTATATACACACTATGTTTTTTCCGATACATACATACCTATGATAAAGTTTAGTTTATAAAGTAGGCACAGTAAGAGGTTAACAACAATAATAATACATAGAATGATTAAAGCAATAGGTAATAAAAGTTATGTGAATGTGATCTTCTCTCTGAAAATATCCTATTGAACCATACTCACCCTTCCTCTTCTTGTGATGATGTGAGGTGACAGAATGCCTATGTGATGAGATGAAGGGGTATGATGATGTAGGCACTATGATGTAATGTTAGGCTACTGCTGACCTTATGACAATTGGTCAGTTGGGCTGTGAATTAGGATGCTTTCATTTGCAACTGACAGAGACCCATCTCAAATCACAACAAAATAAATAAATTAGAAGTAGAGGAGGAATTTATTTTTTTAGTTTTATTAAAAAATGTTTAAATGTGTATTTATTTTTAAGAGAGAGACAGACAGACAAAGACAGAGACACAGTACAAGTTGGGGAGGGGCAGAGAGAGAGAGGGAGACACAGAATCTGAAGTAGGCTCCAGGTTCCAAGCTGTCAGCATAGAGCCCGAGGCAGGACTCGAACTCTCGAACTGCGAGATCATGACCTGAGCTGAAGTGGGACACTTAACCAACTGGGCCACCCGGGAGCCGCCAGGAGGAATTTATTGAAACATACCTGGGATGTAGCAGGCTTTAAGATTGGCCAGGTTCTCAGAGCTCAGATATCGTCGGGGCTCTTGTTCAGTCATTCTGTTTCACTTTGTCTCTGCTCGGATTCATTCCTTGGGCAGGTGTTCCCCAGATAATTGGCAAGATGGCTGCCAGAAATCAAAGCCCACGCCTACTGTTTAGGAACCCCCTGAAGATGTTTCCTTGGAAATCTCTAGAGGAAAAGGCCCTGTAAGAAACCCTTATTCACTAGGTTCTGCCATGTGCCTGTTCCTGAGCCAGTCACTGTTGTAAGGGAATCTGGCTTGTCGGAGATTCAGCACCATCCTGACCACCTGAAAAGCACCCTGAGTGCTTCACTCTTAGTGAAGAGGTGTCCTATTAACGGGTGAAGTATTGACAGAAGGAGGGTGTGTGTGTGTGTGTGTGTGTGTGTGTGTGTGCGCGCTCATCACGTGTCCACTGTGGGAGGTAGTGCCAGCGACCTGAGTATTAACCAGATAATATACATGAATATAACATACAGAAGGAGAGAAAGGAATAACAATGGGACTCCTAGAACAGTTTCCCAGAGAAGATAGGTGATGACACAAGCTGGGGTAATACACAATTCTGTTAATAATAGACAAAATCAAGTCTAATTGGAGAGTAAGCCTCTTTTTAAGAAAACTCACACTGTACTCACGGAGACAAAGAAATTTTTATGACATATGCTTTTAGGAGTAATTGCAGTGACTAGAGCAGCCCAACTTGCAGCTCTTAGGAGTGAGATTATGCTTTTGAACAGTCACTTCGTCTGGAGTCTAGAAGGTGGAGCTGTAATAGCAACATGTCTTTAGATAATGACTTCAGAGGCTAATCACTCATACAGTGAATGGAGATGTTAAATACGCAACCTAATTTCTGCAAACAATGGAGGAGCAGAATGCCAGCATTACCTTATCACCATCGTGGTGGGTGCAGCGTTAATCACAACAATAACTCCTTCTGACACCTGCCTCATGCTCTATGCTGTCATATATTAACTCAGTTCTCAGTTGATCTTTATAGCGTTCCCTGAAAGCAGGCCCTATTATAACGACCAACATTTCATAGATAAGAAAACTGAGGCACAAAGAGATCACAGAGCTCAGGAGAGGCGGACTCTAATTCTGCCACTGTGTTTTGTCATAGCTAGTACCAGAGAAGCACATGTTCGCTGAGAGAGAACTGAGTTTGAATCCGGACTCTACCGCCCACTAACTCTGTAACCATGTCCTTCTGACCTTCCTTTTCTGAGATGTAAAGAAGCGATAGTCGTACCTAATGTAATGAAATAATGCTAACACAGTCTCTCATCTTACATTCTCTTATGGGTTCCCCCTCTTGCTCTCCAGACGTCATTTAGTTTAGCCTTGAGGCTGGGGTGAGGAAGAAGAAAAAGGAAGGGCCACAGCCTGTCCTCGGGGCTGTGAGCTGGATAGAGGAAGAACCTATCCATAGAACTGGGAAGTAAAAGTGCAGCCGGAAACTTCTGGCTTGAAGGGCAATAGCAGGGAGTGGAAGGGGAGGAAAAGAGCGGATGCAGAGTTTTAGTTTTCTTCTTGCACCTTCTCAGGCATAATTCAAGGCCATAGGGATGTGGGCAGGCCCCAAAACAGAAGGTCTTCTCCCTCCCTTTGTGTTCAGACTGGAAGGCAGTGTCCCCTGACCTGGCCCAGCCCTGTCCTGAGTTGTCCTTCAAAACCTCGGTGCAGGGCACGATTAAGCAGAGGGAGGGACCTCATTTCGCAACCTTGAGTGACTTAGTTGTTGACAGGGTGAGGCCTGGCTGGGAATTTGCTGGTGTCCCCTAAACTGAGGGCTCCAGAGGGACGGAAGGACCCAGAAGATACATAGGGGGCAGAGTGGGAGATTTAGATTTGGAAATTGTAAGTGTAACTGAATGCTTTTGCTTTTTCCCCTGTGAAAATACATTTCTGGTTTCATTTTTATTTTTTATTTGAGAGAGAGAATGAGAGACAGTATGAGAGGGAGAGGCAGAGGGAAAGAAAGAGAGAGAGACAGAGACAGAGACAGAGAGAGAATCCCAAACAGTCTCCATGCTCAGTGTGGAGCCCGACGTGGGCTCGATTCCATGACCCTGGGATCATGACCTGAGCCAAAATCAAGAGTCGGACGCTCAACCAACTGAGCCATCCAGAAGACCCAAAATACCTTTCTGTTTTTGTTAGTGAATTTAGTTAGTGACTAGGGTTTTCTTTTATAAATTTATTTTGAGGACATCTCTTCACTCTGAAAGTAAGGAATTTCATAATATCCTTCAGAAGCATTAACTAGCATGGCAAATTTTTAGGTGTTCAGCCAGTATAAAGAATACACATTCTTAAGACAAATACTGTATTGTATCAATTATACGTTGAATCTAAAAAACCAAACTCATAGAAACAGAGAACAGATTGGTGATTGCCAGAGGTGGGGGACAGGAGGGAGGGATGGGGGTGGGTGAAATGGGTGGAGGTGGTCAAAAGGTACCAACTTCCAGTTACAAGATAAGTAAGTCCCAGTGGTGTAATGTACAGCATGGAGACTAGAGTTAACAATACTATATGGTACATTTGAAAGTTGTTAAGAGGGTAGACTTTAGAAATTCTCATCTCAAGATAACAAAGTGTGTTAGCTATGTGTGGTGATGGATGTTAACCAAACATTCCGGTGACCATTCTGCAGTATATACATATATCAAATCATTATGTTCTATACCTTCAACTAACACATATGTCAATTATACAATTGTATCTCAATAAAACTGGAAAAAAAATACATGTTTTCTTCAACCAGTTTTAGGGCTTATTTCTTGTGAAAGGCGAAATGCTGCTGTTTCAAAAACCAAAAACCAGTCATTCCACTACTATCACTTGCCTCTGTGGGTCTGCCTTGTGCGCTGAGAGCTGATGTGCCCAGGTCCTGGTGGGAATGGTCTGCAGTTAGAGGGTCAGAGTCACCACACAGAGGTCCAAACAATTATCAGCAGCATTAAACTTGATACACTATGTAAGCATCGGTGCACAGATAATATTGTCTATGTGTACTGCTTTGCAGACCTCTTAACAAAGAATGGTCTCTTTGGCCAGACATGGTCATTCCCAGAAACAGAACATTCTCATTTTTTTGGACATCTCTCTCCTCCATGTTCAGGGAAGGCAAAGTTTCTCAACTTTTTACAATAGCCGTTTGTACTGGATGGTTTTTCCCTGTGGGGAGCTGGTCTGTACATGGTAGAATGTTTAATAGATCTCTGGTCTTTACTCAAGTACTGGCAATAGCCAAAATGTCTCTAGACATTGCCAAATGTCCCCTGGCCTGGGTTGGGGGTGGCGGAACAAAATCACTTCTGGTTGAGAATCATGATGTACAGTGCTAGGGGCTCTTGGTCTACATATAGTTCATTGGCTATCATCTCTGCCTGGGGACTCATCCCCCCCCCACCCCGGTCCACCCTGTCCACTAGTGCAGAATCATCTAGTAATTCAGGAGAGCTTGGCTGGGGGCAGTTGTAGGTCTAGATGCCTGTGAAGGGGTAGGTGGAAAAGTCGGTAGCTCCCTAGCCTCTAGCAAAGTTCATATTTGCTTCATTCTCTGGAGAATTCAGTTAATTATTAGTAAAAGTACTGTGATTATCAGGAATTTTTCTTTTTCTTTTTCTTTCAGTTAACCCTTAGAAAATGACCTCTTCTGGGGCAGCTGGGTGGCTCAGTTGGTTGAACATCTGACTTCGGCTCAGGTCATGATCTCATGGTCTGTGAGTTTGAGCCCCATGTCAGGCTCTGTGCTGACAGCTCAGAACCCAGAGCCTGCCTCAGATTCTGTATTCTCTCTCTCTGCCCCTCCCCCACTCATGCTCTGTCTCTCTCAAAAATAAACACTTTTTTAAAAATTAAAAAAAAAAAAGAAGATGACCCCTTCTGTTTATTACAGTGTGCTGTGAATGGCAATCATTGGCAATGTGTGCCCAGACATAAACAAGTTTGAGGAAGCCTGTGACAGCTATTTAGAAGAATGGCCTTAAAAATATGAGAGCTTCCCTCAGGAGTTTGTCTCCATCCAGGTTCTAATGGGCCACCCCTTGCTCATGCGAAGGAGGAAAATCATTTCCTATCTCCTCCTCAGTCAGATGGAGGACTTCATTATTTCCCCATTAAACTACAAAAAGATGGGGACTCTTACCCAGAAATGACGTTTGGTTTATTGGACTGAATTCCCCTCGCCTCCACATCAGTAACTTGGGCTGGTACACATCTGTGGCCCTGGTCCCCCCTGAAAATCAATGTGCTTGGCTCCACTGGTCAAGAAGGAGAACTGAAACAAACAGCTGGATTCATTCAAGATGTTTCCTTTTCATTTCAACTTGAAATAAACTTTTCAGCAGATTGCCTTTGCGGCAGGTGAAGGCCAACATAAATTTAAACAGCGAGTCGCTTGCCTTAAAGAGACCAGCGCTCCCTGGGGCTTTGGCCAACAAAGCCTTGGGTCGGAGCTGGCAGGGGGGCTGCAGAGCCCCAGGCTGGCAGCTTCTCACACAGGAGGGGGCACCTGCTCTCCGGAAAGATGTGACCAATTCAAATGCAACCTGGCAGGGGGACCCTGAGGATGCGCTCCGGAATTGTCAGCTGATATCATACGCTGCTACTCCGCAGGGGCCGCTGCCCAGTTCCCGGTCGATTCTCTCCACTGCACATCTCCTGCTCGGGCAACAGAAGATCGCCAATTTTCCAAAGGAGCAAAAGGGATCACATGCTGTGAAAATCTCTGTTGACTGTGCGAAGGCCATGTTTGTTCTCACTCTTACAGCCTCAGCTTTTGTTCAGCTTTATCATTTTCTCAGAGGGAATGAGGCTACTGATTCCCGAGGGATTTTTGCTCTGAATTTAATCCGGGTCCGCAGGGATTGTGTATATTGATAACACCCAATAAAGCAGGATGAGAACATACAGACGGGCAAGGTCATAACTTCATTTGGTAACTCATTCCACAAATACGTACACTGAATATCGATTCTATGCAGTACTCTGTGTTGGATGCTGGAAACACAGTGGCAAACAGACTTCATATCCACCTACACTGGGCTCATTGGCATTATTTGGATAATCACTCAAATAGGTATAAGAGCACAAGCGTGAGGGGACCATAAAAGGGGGTGGGATCACGGGCCTTGTCTGGGATTTGGCCACGATAGGGGTTAGACAACCCAAGTTTGCATTTAGTGTTAGGTCTTTGTCTATGACTAATGAGCATATTACCGATGGGTTTACTAAGGATGTGATAAAATCAGATTTGTTTTTGATCACTTTGTGCTGATGAACTGAAACCCAGGTAGATTTCACAGCGTGCTCTCTGACTCATGTTTGAATGCAGAGACATTTTTATTAGAGCTATAGTTAATTTACCTGCCTGGACTTGGAAAAAGTACGGTAAAAATGTCCTTTTAAAAGTAAAAATCAGCCAATAAGTCGAGTTCTCTTGTTAATCTCAGCAGATGAATGAAGTCGTTAACTCAGATTCAGGAAATTACTTGGATCTTGATTTACGTATGTTTATAGTCTACAGGCAATACTAACTAAATACACAAAGGAAGTTGTTTCATGGGTTGTAGAGGGTTGCGCAGTGTCCTCCCAGCCCTCAGAATGTGACCTTACTAGAAATAGCATCTTTGCAGATACGGAGTTAAGGATCTCCAGATGAAATCATCCTGGGTGTAAGGTGGGCCTTAAATCCAGGGATTGGTTTCTTTTGAGAGTAAAGGGATGGGCGTGCCTCACTGGGTCAGTAGGGTAAGCATGCAACTCGTGATCTTGGCTCAGGTCACGATCTTATGGTTTGTGGGTTCAAACCCTGCCCTGGGCTCTGAACCAGGAGGGCTCTGCCCAGGCAGGGCAGAGCCTGCTTAGGATTCTGTCTCTGCCTTTCTCTCCGCTCTTCCCCTGCTCTTGTGCTCATGCTTTCTCTCTCTCTCTCTCTCAACGTAAATAAACTAGAGAGACAGAGAGAGAGAGAGGAGAGAGAGAGGGAGGAAAGGGAGATTCAGCTAGAGACACAGAAAGAAGAAGGGCATGCAAAGACAGAAGCAGACGTTAGGTTGCCATAAGCCAAGAAATGCCAGAAGGTACCAGAAGCTGAAGGGGGTAAGGAAAGAGCCTCCTCTAGAGCCTTTTGCGGGGGAAGCCCTGCTGACACCTTGATTTTGGACACTTGACCTCCAGAATTGTGAGAGAATCCATTTCTGCTGTTTTAAACCACCCATTTTGTGGTAATTTGTTATGACAGCCCTAGGAAACTAATACAGGGGTGCAAACCGGCTTCCTACCCTCCTAAAGTACGCTGCAGTTCTTGAAAAGTTTCCAGCTGGCGTTGATACATTCCAAAAGTGCTTTGTTGCACTAAGTTTTGCACTTGGCTTTCTTTTCCCATTTTTCAAAAAGGCAAACCAACAGTAAATTGCTCATGGTTCTTGCTGCCTGCTTCAGCAGCATAAAAAAAATACAGATTTTAACCTATTGTAATAGATTTTTTAAATGAAATAAATCTTGCTTATTCATTATTTTAACAATTTTTTAATGTTTATTTATTTTTGAGAGAGAGAGAATGAGCAGGGGAGAGGCAGAGAGAGAGAAGGAGACACAGAATCTGAAGCAGGCTCCAGGCTCTGAGCTGTCAGCACAGAGCCCAACTCGGGGCTTGAACCTTTGAACCCTTAAACCCTCCAACTGAGAGATCATGACCTGAGCCGAAGTCTGATGCTTAACCGACTGAGCCACCCAGGTGCCCCTTGTTCATCTATTTTAAATTAAGTTATGGACACCTTTTGGTTCAAATTTGCAAAGAGTAAGTTAAAATAAATTGCACTGCCTGAACCAACATGGATGTTGATATATAATATAACCAACACGGTTATATTATATATATAACTGTTAATAAAGAGCAAACAAACGACGAACAAAACCAAGAAAGGCCATTCTGGCTCCCACGGGAGAGTAGTTGCAAGGTGCCAACACAGGAGATGCAACCCTTCACTAGAAGGGGCAGAAGGTTTCAGAGTGTGTGCGGGTGGGGGGACTCAGTTTCTGTGAGTAGGGAGAGCCCCAGATGGGAAGGCTTGGGTCCTGAGCACTACGTCTCCAGCCAGTCTGTGTACTTGAACCAGATCCTCATGGCCAGGGCCTGGAAGGTGCAGGGCTGCCCCATGTGCATGGACCAGCGGGCTGGGACAGAGAGCAGCCCCGTGGGGCCACGGCAGCCTGGAGACCAGAAAGTCTTCTTCAAGTATCGTCAAGCATTCTGTGAAGAGGGGTTTGGGCACAATAACAGATCTCAGGCATCATCCTCTAGGCTCAAAGCTCAATTTAACTTAATTTAGAAAAAGAACCATAATGCGATTTGTACATATCCAATATTATAGGGCAAAATCATCCTAGCCACCTAAAGTGTCTTTGCAAAGCTTACACCTTTCGGACTGGATTTATCAGAAGTACAGACGCACAGATACGAGGCTCCAAATCGCTCTTTGAGCCTCTGCCATAATGCCCACTGGCTGTTTCAGCTGGGCAGAATTCCTTGTGCTTCCCCCCACTTCACTTCTCTGGGGTCCCGGTGGCAGCCTTCTCCCCTTGTGTTTTGCTGTTAATCTGTTCTTCCTAGAGATGGTCAGTTCCCTGAGGGCTGGTTGTAGCAGAGCTGGTCAGTATCCTGGCTGTCGCTTTTCTAAAGCTGGAGTCTGCTAACAAGTTAAACCCGCACCACCTAATCTTATAGATGCTTGTAGTCACACAGTGTACCCCGGAAGGGCTCACCAGCAACCGGTAACATTGCATCTGGGGAGGTCTCCCTGGCTGCAGAATAGGGAAAATGGATGGTTCTCTTCACTTTGTATCTTTTTTAATGTTTAAAATCTTCCTTTACTTTTTTTTTTTTTTTTTTTTTTTTGCTTACTTAAGTAATCTCTTCACCCAGTGTGGGGCTTGAACTCACCACCTTGAACAAGAGTCACATGCTCTTCTGACTAAGCCAGCCAGGCACCTCTGAATATTTTAAATATTTAAATGTATTTGTATTGCTATTACTCCAGAAAAACATATATTGAACACATAAAATTATCATCTAAATATAGAAATTAATTCCATGCTTCAATCTGGGGTTCCAAATTCCCATAACTTTTCCATAAAGCATCATTTCCCAACCATTGTATATATATCAACTCATTTAGTTCTTTTTTTTTAAGTTAATTTATTTACTTTGGGGGGGGGTGTAAGGAGGAGCAGAGAGAGGGGGAGAGAGAGAATCCCAAGCAGGTTCTACACTGTCAGCGCAGAGCCTGATGTAGGGCTCCATCTCATGAACTGTGAGATCATGACCTGAATCAAAATCCAGAGTCAGATGCTTAACTGACTGAGCCGCCCAGGTGCCCACTCATTTAACTCTTACAACAACTCAATATGGTAGGTGTTATTTTTATGAGGAACCTGAGGCACAGAAAGATCACATAACTTGCTGAAGGCTGTAGAGCTGGTAAGTGGCACCTCAGGATCAGAGCTCAGACAGCCAAGTCTGAAGCCTGCACCCCCAGTCCACAGCACACCCTGCCTCACCTATTACTGCTGTGGGTGGCATGCCATTGTCCCATGGCTTTCCTCTGTCTCCTCCATTCCCTCTGGGAATGTCTGTGTAAGCCTAGTGGGGTGGAATCTTTGGAAGTGTATTTTACAGGAGGGACCGCAGCCCTCTTGAAAAAGAACACCTCGTAGGGGAAAGAAGAACCCAAACTGGTTCAAGGACAGCCTGATGTCTCTCTCTGATTTCTTTTTCAGGCGGTGGCACCAAGGCTGAGACCGAGGGTGAGCAGGGAAAAGGGTTGTGAGAAGGAAAAGTGCCAGCCTCAGGAGATGGTGACAAGTTAAGGACCCGAAAGCCCTCAAGGCAGGTGTCTCCCTGCTGGACGCTGGCCCTGATGGCTTTAACTGGGGAATGGTGGGTACCTAGCAGACGAGCTGGTGTCAACAACTGAGTTCCAACGTTTCCTGTCAACAGTGACAAGACTCCTCTCTGTTGTGAAGTGGGACAAGCAGGAGGAAAATGACAACTGTCATTATTAAAATAATTTAGCCTGGGGAATGTATGAGATCCTCCTGGAAGTTTCTGGAAATATTTGGAAGGAACTTCAGGAGGACTGAAATGACTGCAGAACAAGTCGCCATGGAATCAGACAAACTCTTTTTTGTCTGACCTCACTCCCAGGCTGGTGTGGCCTGATCTGTACAGACTCAACAGTCCATCTTTTATCGTGTCTGCATATGAACAATTGGGAGGCCTTCTTCAAGGATCGGGAAGCACAAACACAAAATAAGGCGGAGGGCCTTGGAAGAGGCTGTGGCAAGTGCCTTCATGAGTTTTCGTACCTTCTCTTCCACAGGGGTGGGAAGAGTCAATAGTATCCCAAAATATCACACAGTGTGCATTTCTCACCTTCCTTCACCCAACTATGGCTTCTTAAAGATCTCCCTCTTTTTTTTAATGGTTAATTCCACTATTACTGATTAATGATTCCATAATTAATGATTTTATTTCATGGAAAGAAAACAAAAAAACAGTACTGTGATTTTCCTAGACACCACATAGTGACTAGCACTTTTCATTTCTCTTTTATCATATTATACAAAAAAAATCAACAGAAACACACCAAAACATACCCCCATACCCTTAAATTAGCAGATTTAAAATTAAAACTTGAAGCAATACTTTGATTTATACTTTGATTTAAACTTTCTTTACAACATAAATGGCACTTACAGAGAAAGCAACATTTCTAATATGGTTCTAAGTTATTTTGCTTTATTGTGGTTTTATATCTCAATATAAAACTTCAAAAGCTTTCTTCAATAAAAATCATACTCTCTCTTGCAGCACATAATTCATTTACTCACTGGATTTTTGAACCAGTTTTCTCCTTCTGTGCTTTCCTGCTGTATTTTATTTTATAAGTGGCATATACCTTCCAAGTAGGTACCATCAGACACTGCGTTCATTATAAAAGAATCATTCACAAAAAGTATAAGAAATAACATATTAACAGTCGGATCCTATGGTTCATATTTAAAAAAATCAACTGATTAAATTTACAAATTGGGGGTAATTCTTATTTTTGGTTAAAGTCAAATCCACCAGGAAGATTACTGATTAAAATCCAACACTGCTTTAAAAGTACCACATTCCTAGTCTCATCTCACTGTTCAAGGCTGTCACTGGTACAACTGCTTTGACATGACACAGGATACAGTCAGGTACAAGGGGCCAGAACAAGTGAAAACAAATGCTTTAGGGCTGTTGCTTTTATTTCCTGCACAAATACTAAAATATGTTCCATTTTCAGGATAAAATACCAAAAAGGAAATACACATTTTTTTTGTTATAAAATACCTGTACACAATTTTTAAAACTTACATCATCTGAGCTGCCCAAAAGGTTTTTAAAAAGTATCAACTACTCCTGGAACAATACACAATAAAGCCCAACTGAATGCAAGCGTTAAAGTTGCAAAAGGTGATCTCTGACACAAAGTTTGGGTGTGTTGATTAATGGAAAGGATTATTAGCTTCACAGCCACCCCCAACAGAACTGTGTCCCTAACATCATCTTTCAATTGAAAGCATAGATATACTCTGTTAAGTAGCAGATTGAAGGTCAGCCCAAGGGAAAACCAATTATCAAGTGTGAAATGCATTTCTGCTTAATACCTTTGTAGACACAAAGCAAGCTGGTCCTGAAAAGACACATTTGCAATATGAAAAAGCACTTCAAAAGATAACTCTTTATGGATGCCAGAGAGTTTAGCTTTCATTTCTCGCTGAAGAATCCAAAGTTGAAGAAACTATCCATTAAGTAAACCAGGAACATAAGGCCCAAGAATTCCAATTTGGTAACTTAACTGTAAATGACATGGTAGTTGTAATGACACAGACTGTTGGGTGCTTGTAAATTTAAATGTATCTTTTGATCAGATTTGTGTAAAAAAGAAAAACTATAAAACCGAATTTCAACAGCAGTTTCTCAGTATTTCTATTAAATATTTATCCCTCAAATTTTGGTTCCATCCATATTACTAAGCTAGAGATAAGTCAAGCTAAGTTTCTGCCTGAGTTCTGTTTTCTGACTCGCTCCAATCCTGGCTTTATTCTTGTTGCCTCAGTAACTTCTACTATCCTATTATCCCACTTAAAATCCTTTGGAAGCTCCTCATCAAATACAGAACATGGTAGAACTCAGTACCGCATGTGAAGACTTCCACATGGGGCTCTAACTTCCTATCCAATCTCCCTCCCTCTGCCAATCCTCTCCGGAACTCCGGCCCCATCCTTGCTGGATGACCTACATACAGCTCCCCTGGCCCTCCGCCAGATTGCTCCCTGGAGCCCTGAATGCCCTTTCCCTGCTCCCAGTAAACAGTTGCTCTCCTTTTAGACTCAGCTCCAATGATACATTCTCTGAAGCTTTCTCCGAGGTGTGATCAGATTTTCTCTGGATCCCCTCTCTCCCATGGACCTCTGCACAAACACACTGAACTCTTCAGATAGTTGTTTCTTTGCCAATCTTTCCCTTCTAGTCTATAAACTCCTCAAAGGCAGAGTGCTTTATGTCACATTCCTTTTTGCATTGTCACTACTTAGTTTGGTGCTGGGTACACAGTGGGTCCTTAATAAGCATTTGAGGAATCATTAAGAAATGAATTGGAGCAGAGCTTTGAAATGAACTGTATCTCCCTCCAAATATCCAAATACTCTTCTTTCAGGTGTCTGCTCAAATGCCATCTTACGTAGAATTACACTGTCCTCTCCCCATCTGGCACTTTTATTCCTGATTTATTTTTCTCCATAACAGGCTATCCATGTACTTGTTTCCTTATTGATTGTCTCTGTGTCCCTTAGCTCATCACCAGAATGTAAACACTCTGAGATAAAACAAAACAAAACCCCAAACAGTTCTCAGTTTCTAGCGCTGCTTGTACCCCTTGGCTCGTGGCCCATTTTCTCTGTCTTCAGAGGCTACGGTGCACTGAGTCCTTCCTGTGTCTTGCTTCTCTGACATCCACTTCCGCTTTAGTTGTCCACTCTCTTCTGCTGCTCAAGTGATTAGCTTGGTCCTTACTTCTGTAATCTAACATAATCTCCTTATTTTAGGCCCCATAACATTAATTTCTTCCACTATGTCCACATTGCTATGTAATGAAACCATTCACAGATAATGACACGAGGGGGTGAAGATCATGGGAGCCAAAATCCTGCTTACCACAGCTACCTTGGACAATGAGGACACCTAGGGGTGCCTGGGTGGCTCACTTGGTTGAGTGTCTGACTCTTGATTTCAGCTCAGGTCATGATCTAATGGTTCATGGGTTTGAGCCCTGCATCAGGCTCTGCGGTGACAGTGCAGGATTCTCTCTCTCACCCTCTCTCTCTGCTCCTCCTCTGCTCACACTGTCTCTCAAAATAAACAAATAAGCTTTAAAAAAAAAAAAAAAAAGGAAAAGAGGACATATACACCTATTTGCATAAAGGAACATTCGAAGGATACAAAAAATGATATATGTGGTTACCTACAGTTGGTGGTTGGGATGATGAAAAGGCATGGATTATTAAGACTTCTCAGTGTAAAGCATTTGATATCATTTCCATTTTGGGACCAAGTGAATATGTTATCTGGTTTAAAAATAAAGATCCTTTAAAAATTAAAAATAGAATTACCATATGGTCCAGCAATTCTATTTTGGGATATGTAGCTAAAATAATGGAGAGTAGAGTCGCAAAGATGTATTTCTTACATCCACGTCCATAACAGCAGTATTCACAGGAGTCAAGAGGTGAGAGCCATCTAAATGGTCATCAGTGGATGGATAAACAGTGTGGTATTTACATACAATTGAATACTCTTTCAGTCTTAAAGGAAGGACCTTTAAGTCCCGTGCTACAACTATCTTGAGGACATTATGCTAAGTGAAATAAGATGGTTGCAAAAAGACAAATACCTTATGAATCCATTCATATGAGGTACCTAGAGTCATATTCCTATAAATAGAAAGTAGAATGGTGGTTGCCAGCGGTGGAGGGGAAAGGGGAATGGGAAGTTGTTTAATGAGTACAGAGTTTCAGTTTTGCAAGATAAAAAGATTCTGCAGATTGGCTTCACCACAATGTGAATATACTTAATACTACTGAATTGTGCACTTAAAAATGGTTACAATAGTAAATTTTATGTTATATGATTTTACTACACTTAAACACACACATACACATAAAAAGAAAAAAATTAAGCTGTTGCCTCAGCAAGTGGATGAAAATCCAGCAGAAGGCTTGGCGTTCCTGTGGTCCAGGACCCCTCACTCCTGCCCACCCCATTCTAGCAAGCGGGCAAATGTGGGTGGTAAATATTAACCCCAGTGGTTACGCTGAAGCTGTTGTAAGGCCCTTTTAAACAGTGGCTTGACCAACAAAGTTGCTACATGACTTCATCCGTGTGTCAGAGGCTGACTTATCCCAGTGCTGCGAATGTGGTGAATCTGTGTCTGTGTCTTCGACTTCAGACCCAATTCTCCAGAGACTCTCCTGGTCTATGGTTTGCTTTCCCGGATTTCATTTCCTCTTCTGCGCAAAGCACATCCACACATGACCTACAGGGAGAACATTCAGTCCCTTCAGGTGAATCTGCATTCTTGGCTCATAGCAACATCCTCTTGCTCAATAGAATTGCTCTAGAATACAATGATCTAACATCGGTACATTCTGGTCATGAATAGCATCACTATTCAGAGGATAAGATCATTGTTTAGCTTGAGATGCCCTGAGTGAGTCCAATTCATTTTGTGGTTTTTTTCTTCCTTAGCATATCAGGTGATGATATGGGCTGAATTGTGTCTTCCCAAAATTCATGTCTTGGAAGCCCTAACCCCCAGTACCTTAGAATGTGACTGTACTGGGAGATAGAGTTTTTGGAGAGGTAATTAATTTAAAATGAAGGTGGGCCCTAATTCCAATATGACTTATGTCCTTATAAGAAGATAAGAAGAGGGAATGAGGACACACAGAGAGGAAAGGCCATGTGCAAACAGAGGGAGAAAATGGCCACCTTTAAGCCAATAAGAGAGGCCTCAGAAGAAACCAGACTGGCCAGTACCGTGGTCCTTCCTTCTCTGTGGGCGATATGTTCCAAGACCACCATTGGATGCCTGTAACAATGAATAGTACTGAGCCCTGTAGGTTCTTTTTTTTTTTTTCCCTATACAGACATCCCTATGACAAAAATTCCATTTATAAATCAGGCACAGTAAGGGATTAACAGTAACTAATAATAAAATAGAATAATTATAACTATGCTGTGATAAAAAAGGAATACGGTCTCTCTCTCAAAACATCTTATTGTACTGTACTCACCTTTCTTCTTCTTGTAAGGGTGTGAGATGATAATACGCCTCCTCGAGATGGTGAGCTGGGGCGCGGTGAATGATGTGGGCACTGCCTTGCAGCTTTCGGGCCACCACGAACCTCACGCCAGAGGATCATCTGCTTCTGAGGTTCACCTCCGGTAACCGAAACCACAGAAAGCAAAACTGTGGGGGGGTGGAGGGGGGAGACTACTGTGCTGTGATCTCCAACGTCTGGCCTCCAGGATTGTGAGAAAATACATTGCTGTTGTTGAAACCACCCAGGCTGCTATACTATGCTATGGCAGCCCTAGCAAAGTCACACAAGTGAACAATTGAATCTTACCAGGAATGAGCAATGACTCCACAGAAAAAACAAATATTTTCCCAGAGAAGCAGGAAACAAAATCTGCTGAGAATTAGCTCTGGCCACACATACGCACAAATTTACTTTACGAAAACGAATAAATTCCTTTTCAGGCGATAACATCTGTTCTTCTAGTTGTTTAACAATTTTCTTGCAGACCCATGTGCACTACTTTAAATGTGTTTAATTAAAGGGGTGGGATGTGGGGGTGGGGAACAGGAAGGAACCCCCCCCCCCCAGCACGCTGGGGAGAGGGGTTGCTCCAGCTGTAGCTCCAGCTGAAGCCTGCTGGGCCTTGGCCTTGGCCAGTGGCCTCCTAAGCCCATAGCATGGGGCTTCTGGAATCAAACATGGGATCCAAAGTGTCGTTCACTACTCTGAACTCAGGTCATCACCACCCTTTATTCTCCCTTCCATTTCATGCTGCCTTCCACTCCCAGCCCCCTAGTCAGCATGTGTGTGTGCACACACACATGGAAGCTTAAATCACTTCAGAGGTTGTGCAAAGGGAATGACTGCATTGCTACAGGCTACAAAACACACCTGCTCCAACAAGCATGGGGAGAGAAATGATGATGGCAAGCCTTCCTGGAATAGCAGAATTTTCCCGGTGAAGCTCAATGCACAGCAATGATGTTTAAGGCCCTCGTTAACTTTGAAACATCACGTTTCTGCATATAGTTATGGGAATATTCCTTTTACTTTGCTCCCCTCCTCACTGGTCCGCAGTGAGAACCAACGAGGAAGATGCCAGGTCGGGAAACCAGGATGCATTCTCACTGGTATTGTTGGAAGGGGAGAGGGCTACTGATGCCCCAGGCGGATCCACCGCTGGTGCGGAGCTGCGAGCTGCGAGGCAGTAGAGGGCCGGGAGGGCAGTGCACTTGCGAGGGAGGCTTCCCTTAGCAGTGGGGGCGTGGCCGCGCCAGACTGGCCTGGTCAGTTTCTCTGCGGTGTGTCATCGCCTGCCGAGGCCGCAGATGGAGTGGCCCAGGCGTAAGCTGTCCTAATGGTTTCTTTATACACATGTTTCGACCCAGATAAAAGCCTGCATACTGAACAGGGTATAAAATGGCTGATTTCCTTTCCAGCGAGAGCAGCCCTTTGCTAGTTTCCTCAGCTGAGCTGAAAAGGGAGCAGGAAGCCCAGGATTTATTTTGGAATACTCCCCCCCCCCCCCGCCCCCGGCCCACGGCTCTAATTTATTTATACATATGCAGGCTTTGTGACGTGTCTCTGAAGACGCTCGAGTCCCCTTCTCATGCTTGGAGCTGAAAGACAAGCCTATTTGAGTGTAAACCCTTTGGCTTTTCACAGAATAAGATTTCAATTTGACTTCATTGATCAAAAAGACAAACTGTTATTATATAGGGAACATGGATGCTTTAAACCAGAAAGTAAAGGAATCTAGAATTGCAAGATTCTGTGAATTAAAACAGGTGAAATCTGGGGATCCCCACGGCGCACTTCGCCTCCACCGAAAATCACACCCAATAAAAACAAATAGGTCACTTGTTTAGTCAGCTTGCACCTGGGACAGTTTTGCCTGTTTATACAGATACACTATAGCACACAGCACATTGTCAGTGTGGGTCGGGGCAGCACTGCCTCTAGGACGTGTCATATCACTGAGGTGGCTTGTCACCAGGGAGTTGGAAAATCAGAGCAGCTTAACTCTGGGGGCCTCGGGTTCTTCTGTGCAAAATAAGGAGATTGGAACATATGGGTATTTCCTAAACTGTAAGCCATAAACATTGGATTTGAATATGGAGTTTAAAAAAACCTGGGCTTAGAAAATTCAATAGGATTCTTTATGTAATATATTTATATTTATTTAATATATTGAATCTTATTTCTTAGACTGAATATATTAACCATACTGTGAATCCTCCTAAAACGGGGATAATAAATGACACTTTCCAAAGGTGCTTGAACACAGAATTCTTTGGGAAATGCTGAACTAGCAGGTCTAATTCTCCGTAATTCCAGGGAAAGAATGAGGCCATGAGATACAGCAGTGGGGAAAGAGACACTTGGCTCCTGCTTGCAGAACCCCCTTCATGACTTCTCAGGAACGGGGAGCCTGGAGGAGCCCCTTGGAGTACTTGTGACAATGTCAGGGGTTCTAATTGTGCACAAGCAAATGACATCGGCCCTTTCTAACTAAGGTAAAATGTCTTTAGGCAGAGCACGTAATGACCTGTGATGTGATAGTTTGGGTGCTGAAAAGTTAACTCACCCCTTCAGAATTCTTGAGCCACCAATAATGAATGCCTTAATCCCAGCTCTGTTCTTTGTGTCACGTTAAGGTGCCAATGTGCCGGGAGAGAGACCCTTAAACCTAATATGTCATCAACGTGTACGAGGCTGAAGTTGTCAGATCTTTTTCTGGGGGAAGATTTTGATTAAAAAAAAAAAAAAAAGAAAGAAAATGTGAAAAGCATGAACACTGACTGCCATACGGAGGAAAAGGGAGAAAGGGGGCTTATAGAAACGACACAGGAGAGTCTCAGATTTTATTCTGTTGCACCGTCTGAGGCTGGCTTTCGGAGAAGCAGAGCCTCAGACAGGATTCTTATGGAAGACGTTTGTCGAGGAAGCACTCTCCCGAGAGAGAAAGTTGCAAAAGCAGGGTATCTGACAAAAAGGAAAGCTAAGCCAGGATGGGCTGTGGCCTCACTTCAGCCAGGCCCCACAGGGGACGCTCTGGCCACAGCTGTCCCACAGTTTGTCACGCCCCGAGGAGAGGCCAGCCTTTTGAACCTCAGTGTCAGGCAGTCACTGGATGCCAGCTGCTCCAGCCTCCATCCCCGGGGCAGGGCGTGACCTCCCAGGCAGGGGACTCACACGCAGCTGAGGGCCCGGCCTTTGTGACAGAGGCGGGCGTGAACCATCAGAGGCCGACACTCACACCAGCTGGGGCACGGTCACCGCAGGCAGATGACAGGATCCAGGGGGGCACCGGCTGCACCCTTGGCCCACATGTTCAGAATTGGTCTGGTTTGCTTGACAAAATTTCAAGTAACTGGAATAACTTATAAAATTCCTCATGTTCCTGCACACCTTGGCGTCCTAAATGTTGGCAAAAGGCTTCTCTGCTGAGGAGAGTTCGGCATTTCCTTGGGGAAGGGTAACCATACTCTAAGCTCTTCTCTCAGTTCCAGAAATTTTTATTATTATTTTTAAAGTTTATTCATTTATTTATTTAGAACAAGTTGGGGAAGGGCAGAGAGAAAGGGGGACAGCGGTTATGAGGCAGACTCTGCTGACAGCAGAGAGCCTGATGTGGGGCTGGAACTCATGAATTGTGAGATCATGACCTGAGCTGAAGGTGGACACTTAACTGACAGAGCCACCCAGGTTCCAGAAATTATGAAGAGTTAAAGGAATTCTGGTGATTTCCCATCTGTCTGGATTATTTTTTTTCTTTCTTTTAAAAGGATTTTTTAAAGGCCACCTGGCATGCTCATATCCTTTTGAGCAATACTAAAGTTCTATATTTAAAAAAATAGGTGGGGCAGGGGAGGATCAATCTTTTGAAAAGAAATAGCTGCTTCATAGCATTAATTCTTTTTCTTACAAATCTGCCTGAAAGAAAGAAAGAAAACCTGTCTTTTAGGTATTCTTTACCATAAAGCAATTCTAGACCAATTTCAAGGAGATTTCAAGGTAATCCTCTGCAGTTCTTAGTGTAAAGTAAGAGTGGTGTGCTTCTTATTATAAAGGTAATTTAAAATGCCTAATAATTATTATTTAGCTATAAAGTCTTTTCTAGGGGGTGTCTTGAAAATAAGCAAAAGCTTAGATTTTCTCTTTCAAAAAGCCTCTGGTTCTCTTTTCCAAGGGTTCATCAAATGGGGGGGGGTTACGATTCTGCTTAATCCATCCCCTATCTCTGCTGGTGTTTGGCAGCTCATGTACATGACCTCAGCTTCCTGTGTATTTTCTAAGTGGCATTTCTAGTCCTTTTGGAAATTCATCAGGGAAAGGTCCATGAACATTTCTAGAAGATCTTGCAAAACATTGTATGCTCTCTGGAATCCCAAGCATATGAGCCAGGAATCATGGCAAAGTCTAGGTCAGTATGAAGACGAAGAACACTCCTCCTGTGTTTTTCTGTTAAGAGGATTTCCATCCCTTTCATCAGATTATATGATCTGTTTTTAAAAGGGGATTTTCTTTTATTCTCCAAGGGCCTTGCACAAAAGGCACACTTAAAGTAAACTACAAAATTCCGCATCTTCCTGCATGTGTGTCCTTTTGATGGGGTGTGTCGAGAGGGGGGCAGGGGAAAGGAGAGTGGGATGATGATGCCATGTGGCAAAAACTGCCATTTTGTGATCTCTCCCTTCCCCAAATCTAAGCTTTTCATTTTCCAGGCTTTGGCTCTATATTCTTGTTCAGCCCTTAGAATTCCAAAAATAATACTCCTCCCAGGCCCCTTCCCCCACCCAAACCCTCTTATTTGCTTTCTCAAAAAAGCCTGGCTCATGTAAATAAAACATTGCCATGCTTTGCTTCGAAGCAATTGGGTCTGCTATGAATTTACAAAATCCATGCAGCAATTCATTTGATTTCAGGCTCCCTCCCCTGGAAAGCAGTGTATATCTGAGCATTCCTGTGAAAGCCAAACCGCAGCTTGAATTGTGATGTACAAGGAAGGACAGGGAACAGCAGCTGCCTAATGTAGCCAAACACTGGTCCCAATACACCAGTACCTCTTTGTAGAATTAAATGGAATGCTGCAGACATAGTTAGAGGTTTCCAGCAGGTACAGGGAGTCAAGGCCATCCCCACCAGCTGGCAGCACATCCACGCTGTCCTGGCAGTCACATCCAGCACAGTGACTCATCCTTCGTCCTTCTCACGCATTGGAGAGAAAACAGAGGTCCTCAGATAAAACTGCCTCAATCCCTGCCCACTCCCAAACTAACCCCAGCTGGTGCCCAGGTTTTCCCCCTCCTGAGTCAAAAGATGAATGGTTCCTATTTCCATCTAATGCTGATTCTAGAAAATGCCTAATTATCTGTTAGGACATGGAGTAAATGTCCCCGTTTCTGTGACTCCATGGTGGATTCAGCATCTGTCACATCTGTCACTCCACCTTTGTGCTCCTCTGTTTTTGGCTCTGCTTTCCCTGTTCTGTATCTCTAGACACATGACTGTCTCCCACTGGATTGTGAGCTGCTCAAGCGTGGAGGCTGCACCTTGTTTGTGCTTACCTTCAGAACATGCCATAGTGCTTGCATGTGAATGCACTCCATATAGGGTTGTAGAATGAGTAATGGAATGTCACATGCTTTGAGGAAATTAATATGGGAACATTGCATGAGATAGGTAGAAAAATGAAAAAAAAATTGTTGATGGGGATAACTGTGAGAAAACTATTGTAATCATTTAGTTGCTAGGCAGTGAGCACTGGGCTAGCCAAACGTGAAAGGGAGAAGGGCCATGTGTAGACTTGTAAGGAGGAAATTGGAGTCAGGGAAGATTCCAGGTTTGCAAGCCATTGTGAAATCCTTATAGGGGAACCTGGGTGGCTCAGTCAGTTGAGGGCCTGACTCTTGACTTTGACTCAAGTCATGATCTCCCAGCTCATGAGATCGAGCCCTGTGTCAGGCTCCATCCTGGTAGTGCAGACCCTGCCTGGGATTCTCGCTCCTTCTTTCTTTGCCCCTCCCCCTGCTCACGCTCTTTCTCAAAATAAACAAACATTTAAAATAAATAAAAATCTTTATAGTATTCATTCATTCATTCATTCATTCATTCATTGAGTATATAGTGACCCTTCCCATGCCAGGCACTAATTCTAGAGCCTAGAGATACAGAGATAAGCAAAACAAAACAAGAATAGAAACTCAGAAGAATCAGATTTAAGTACTTGCAGTCAATTGTTTTTAGCTTGCCAAGTTTGATTGATAGTGGCAGTTAGAAATCTAGGACTGGAGCTTTGCAGAGAGTTCAGATATTGAGACAAATATTTGGGAAAATATTATGCATAGGGAATAGTTACTTTAGGATTCCCAAGAGTAATGATTGCAGGAAGAATTAATAAGAAGACATAGTCTTGTGAGATCTTTTAAATACATATTTTGAAATGTAAAGAAAAAATCCTACAAACATTTGAGCAAGAGAAACAGAGGTTACGAGGGAATACAGGTTAAGACACATTAAGGTAGAAGCTGAGATAGTCATCAGAACTAGTCACACCTATTCTGATTTTCTCTTCCTTCTGGAAACATGATAGAATTATCTGTCCTCAATCCTCTTTGAATTAGGTGGGAAAGTATGACTTGCACTGGGAGTATAGTGTGCCTGACTTCCAACTGGAAGCCTTAAGAGACCAAACACAGTTTGCCAAGTGCCCTTCTCTCCTGTGTGCTCATTAAAGAATATATTTAGATGAAGCCCTCTATTAGACTGGGTTCCTGAATGACCCCATGAGCAGGGCCACCTTACTGATCTGTGCTGGAGTTGGAGCATGAGTGAAAAATAAACGTTTGTTGTATTAAGCCACTAAGCTTTAAGGGTTGTTTGTTACTGCGGCATAACCCAAATTATCGTGACTGATATATAGCCTAAACTGCTATAATTAAGAACTCAAATATGTATATGCCACATAGGCCTTCATGATCACAAGTTCCTTCCATTTTATAGCCTTCCCATCCTTCTTGAGTATTTCCTCATTCTCATGGTCAAAAGTTGTTCACCAGCTCCATATTCACATTCCAGCCCTTGGAAAGGAACAAAGGGCAATCAACTTATTTTTAAGGAAGTGAAGTTAAAGTTGCACATATCACTCTTCCACATGTTCCATTCATGAAAGGCTGGTCACAGGGTCACACCTAACAGCAGGGGAGACTGGTACAAGTAGTAACTAGCAGTTATGCACTCTACTAAATCAGGAGTGACATAAGTTCTTTAACTAAAAAGAAGAAAATGGATACTGGTGGCAATTTACAATGGCTGCCATAGGGTACATAGCATGTTCAAGGAGCTAACATAAATGTAGTATAGCTGTGGCTGGAGAAAATAGCGAGATAGAGAGGGTGGCTCAAGGAGAGTTGGCAGAAAAAAAAAAGTAGCAGAGATAAGTGAGGTCAAGATTAAGGAGGGCCTTCCAAGATTTATTTAAAAATAATGGAGATCCATTGAAAATTTTTAAGTGTGGGAGCAACACAGTCAGATTTGCATTTTTAAAGATTCATCTGTTTGCAAGAGAGACGATAGATTGAAAAAGATCTATTAGGCAGCTTTTGTAGGATCCAAGTAAGAGCTGGTAGTCACTTATCTCCATAGCAGAAGCTCTGGCGACAGGGAGACGAAGATGAATTCCATTGTTACGTAGAATCCTGAATCAAGAATACTGAAAGATGTGGCTGAGCACTATGAGGGCTGAGGGAAACCAGAAGGTTAAATATCTTCCTAGATTTTCTGGCTTTAGGACTGAGGTGAATAGTGCTGTCAATTCTTGGAGGGAAAATTCTGGCAGAGGAGCTGGTTTACTGGGAAAGAAATAAGTGTCGTTTTGAGCACGTTGTGTTTAATGTGCCTGTGGGGTGTCCAAATGGAGATATTTGGCAGTTAGTTATATGTCTATGGGCTTGGGTACAGGAGAGGGATCTAAGATAGATCTATGAGACTGGGAATTATTAGTGTATGGATGATAGTTAAATCCAAGGAACTGGCTGAAATGGCCTGGGGAAAGGGGGTTGGGAATAAAAAGGGAGCTCTGAAGAGCATCAACAGTTGAGGAGTGGGGAGAGAGAGAGGGACCTAACATCATAAGTGAGAAGAAAGTGCCAGAGGGAAGACAAAACTCAGGAGATACACGGCTTCATGGATGCTTCAGGAATCAAGAGTTTCAAGGAGAAAGTGAGCAAAAGGCTAAAATGTAATGAGAAATAAAGGAAAACAAGAGCAGAAAACAGATTTAGATAAACTATAGTCCATATACTACAAGGCAGAAAGCAAATGAAACTGCAAATCATTAAAAAAAATAGGAAACATCCAATAAAATGATTGAAGTTAGATCAAATGGAACAGCTATGTCATAAAAGGAAAAGGGCAAAGCAAAGATTTTTAGATTATTTTTAAAATCAAAATTCAAATATGTGTTGCTTACAAGATGCTTGGCAGAAACATAAGATATAGCTAACAGTTTTTGTTGGAATAAGCAAACACCACTGAGAAAATATGAGTAGTATGATTAATACTACAGAATGGCTAATTCAACAAAGAAGCCATCCCAGCTTCAGGAAATCAGACAATGATTAAATTTGAAAAGCTGTAAGATGAAAAATGTTCTGAAAAAATCACCGGGGTAAACTCAAAAGCAGTTAAAAACAACAACAACAATAAATCAATCAGTATAGGTGGGTGAGGTGGCAGCAGTGGAGGCTGAGTGGCTGGGCAGGTGGATTCAGGCTTTGGGGCCAACTGCTGCCAGAATCCCTCTGAAGGTGAACAAGTGCATCATTGAGGAGATGCTGGTGCTCAATTTCGAGAACACAGCCTCTCATAGCAAACCAGAAGCAGTAGTCACGTTTGCAGATTTCGATGGAGTCCTCTATCATATTTCAAATCCTCATGGAGACAAAACAAAAGTGATGGTCAGTATTTCTTTGATATTCAGCAAGGAACTTCAGGCACATAGTGCTGATGAGTTATTAGAGTGTAGGGGAGTTTCTTGGTAAATCCTGAGTCAGGATACAATATCTTTTTGCTATAATGACCTTGGAAATTTGCATTAAAATTAAAATCCAAGATTCCATCTTGGATTGCATCAGGTTGGCGTGTTGAAATGTAAAATGTTTTGCCTCTGTCTTTGAGAAATACTTCCAATTCCAAGAAGAGGGTAAGGAAGGAGAGAACAGGACAGCTATCCATTGGAGGGAAGATGAGATGATGTATGCTGAGTCTACAAAGGACAGAGTCGGGGCGCCTGGGTGGCTCAGTCGGTTAAGCATTTGACTTCAGCTCAGGTCAAGATCTCCATGGTTTGTGGGTTCAAGCCCCGTGTCATGCTCTGTGCTGACAGCTCAGAGCCTGGAGCCTGATTCGGATTCCGTGTCTCCCTCTCTCTCCGCCCCTCTTGTACGCTCTCTTTCTCTCTCTCGCTCTTTCTCTAAAAATAAATAAACATTAAAAATCTTAAAAAATAAAAATAAGAGAGTCACAGTAGTCTTCAGCACAGTGTTTAAGGATGATGATGTGGCCACTGGAAAAGTGTTCATGTAGGAGCTCTGAAAGACACTGATGCTGCCGTGGGTGGCAACATGTGCTATCTTAGCTTCATGCTGCTCCCTCACCACACCAATGCCAGTCTTGAGACTACACCATCAACCTGATCCACACTTTCTGGGACTATTCGCACGACCACAACAAGAGCTTTCAGGCCAATATTCACACAAGTGTGCGGGCAAACACGTCCAACTTCTTCAAGGTGCTAAACTGTGTATGCTCAGGTTCCAAGAAAAAAGAAATGAAAATTATCACTGGGAAGATGCTTTCATCCAGCTAACTACTGGGAACAGGATGAGGAAGTGACTGGCAACTGAAGGCTGGAGCACTTGCTACTGGATAATGTAGCTTTAAATATTGCACCTCTTCAGATTCTTAAGCGAGTCTCCGTTTTGGTTCCATTTTGTACATGTTTGGAAAATAATCTGCAGAAATGAGCTGTGCCTGCAAGGACTGCATAGTTTTCAGTAACTGAAGAAAAAAGGAGGCATGTGGGTGGCTCGTTGATTAAGTGTCTGACTCTTGATTTCGGCTTAGGTCATGATCTCATAGTTCATGAAATCAAGCCCCAATTGGGTACAACGCTGACTGCACAGAGCCTGCTTGGGATTACCTCCCTCTCTCTCTGCCCCTCCCACATATTGTTAGGAGTCAGCCATTTTTAATGATTTCTGATGACCAAAGGAGCCTTCAGAACATCCTCTGTCCTTCGGACTCTACTTGTGGTGTGTCCATGTTCATTATAATCTCAAAGGAGAAATAAAACCTTATTTAAAAAAAAAAAAAACAACACCAAAAAAACAATCTTATTCTCTGTATGCACTTACCTGTACTTTAAGTAGTTGCTTTGTATGAGATCATTAAAAAGGCTAAAGTTATTTTTTTTTTGTCTGTGAAGCTGTTGCTTAGTTCTTTCTTTCTTGGGCCTGTTTCATGTATGTGTGAAACAATGTTGTCCAACAATAAACCAGAATTTTATAGTGTTAAATTGTTCTAAAAAAACAATGAACTGAAATGGATTATAGATTGAAATGTAACATGCAAAACTATAAAAGTCTAAAAGGCAACATAGGAGATAATCTAGGTGATCTTGGGTTTGGTAATGATGTTTTAGATACACCACCAAAGCATTATCCATGAAAGAAAAAATTAATAAGTCAGATTTTATTAAAATTAAAAGGCTCTGCTCTGTGAAAGGCTAGCTAAGAGAATGGAAAGAAAAACTACAGGCTAGAAGAGAGTCTTTATAAAACATATCTGATAATATACAAAGAACTCTTAAAACTCAACAGAAAGAAAACAAAAATCCAATTAAAAAGTGAACAGAAGAGGGCACCTGGGTGGTTCAGATGGCTGGTGTCCAACTCTTGATTTTAGCTCAGGTCATGATCTCACAGTTCATGGGTTCAAGCCTTGCATCAACCACCACATTGAGCCCCACATCAGGCCCTGCATCGGGCTCTGCGCTGGTGCTGGCAGTGCAGAGCCTGCTTGGGATCCTCTCTCTCCCTCTCTCTCTCTGACCCTCCCCCACTTGTATGCTCTTTCTTTTTTAAAGAAAAGTTCAAAATCAATATTAACAGGTCTGTTTCATGTCACTAAAAACATCCCCAACAAAGCACTTTCAGAGGCTAAAATTTAATTAACATGACTTCTTGTTAAATATTTTTGATACTTGTAAAATGTACCCTTCCTTAACTGAAACAGTTGTATTCTCAATACATTAAAAGTCATTTTCCAAAACTTAGAGCTCTTATTCTGGAAACATTGAGTTTTAGCTCTTACTTCTAACAGTACTATAAATAGCAGCGCCAGCCTCTGTTAAGATAATTACTGATGTGTGACAATGAATCATGTTGCCTGCACATGGAAGAATGCTTATTGTTTTGTTCTTTATGCATTCAGCTCATCAGAAAGTGATTTCAAGTCCTTTGGGTCCAGGGGACCAGGGAACACCCTGTAATGTTTATCCCAGTAAACATTGTTATCAGACATAGGTGAAGAATGTTCCCACAGGTCCCATACTGATAAGGAGCTAGTTCTCTATTAAAACCAATAACAGGGGTTATATTTTAATTCAAAGAGCTTAATTCAAAACAGTACTTGATACCAGCCTATGGCATCAAAGGCTGAGTAAAGATCAGCAAAAATGAACAAACTTTCTCCTTTAGCAGAGTTTTCTATGAGGTACTACTAACAGGACAGCCACAGCTATTAGTTTAAGCCCAGATTTACAATTTATTAAGAAGGAAATTCATGTAGACTTTACCTTGAATGTCCAATGTGCCATTGGTTAAAATATGGGGATGTAGAGATTTACCTAGTTTTTAAAAAGAGCTTAGAGTGCACTATGTCCAAAAAAATAATAGCATTAGAGAGTGGATGTATGTTCTTTTTAAAAAAAAAAAAAGTTTATTTATTTATTTTGAGAGAGAGAGAGCGAGCACATGAGTGAGTGGAAAGGGGCAGAGAGAGAGGGAGAGAGAAAATCCCAAAGAACAAATCTGACAGTGCAGAGCCTGACATGGGGCTTGATCTAAGGAATTCTGAGATCATGACCTGAGCCGAAACCAAGAGTTGGATGCTTAACTGATTGCGCCACCCAGGTACCCCTAGATGTATGTTCTTAAAAAGATCTGGAGGCAGAAAATACATCCTGGGTACTTAATTTTTTTAGAGGTTTCCATACAAACTTGGGAGAATTTTTGAATCTAGTCAGAAAGAAATCCTAGATATTTAAAAACACTTTTCAGCATTTCATCACTGTTAGACAATAAAAAGAGTCATCAAATATCATTACCATTTTAATTCAATCTCCCTCAGTTGAGTCAGCGTGGACTTGTGACCTGAAAAAGAGCTGAAAATGTTTTACCAGCTTTGAAAAGTGACAGCAAGAGCCATATTTATCCTAGACATCATGAAGGCTGGTGCTTACTGTCCATGGATCTGGCATTAACCTGGGCACCCTGCATACTTTTCTCATTCAATCCTCAAATCACTATGTGGTCAGGGTTGTTGTTATTCCTATTTTAATGTTTTTTTTTTTTTTTCTGAGAGAGAGAGAGAGACAGCGTGAGCAAGGGAGGGTCAGAGAGAGAGGAAGACACAGAATCCGAAGGAGGCTCCAGGCTCTGAGCTATCTGTCAGCACAGAGCCCGACACGGGGCTTGAACCCACGAACTGTGAGATCATGACCTGGGCCAAAGTCGGACACTTAACCGACTGAGCCACCCAGGCACCCCCGTTATTCTTATTTTAAAGATAAAGTTGAGAGCCTTCTTGGTTGAAGATTTCACTCCCAAATCCAGAGCCTGGCATTTTCACCAATTCTAGAAATGAACAAATGTAAAATGTGTATCTGTGCAAGACAATGGATATATGGGAGACGTGGAGATATTTATCTTCTATCTGTCCTGTGGTAACTGACTCCTTTGAAGGAGCTCAAAGGTCAAAGGTGTGGTTTGGAAGAATTGGCACATTCTTCTCTTTCTTTTCCAGATTTCCCATGTATGTCTGACCATAACCAATCAGTTAACACCCAGCTCCTTATGGAGCATTATTTAGATCCTCATCGATCACTACCATCTCTTTGTTGTCCTAGCCATTGGCCTACCAAACAATTTGGCAAGCACATTGGATTCCCACTCTCATTGAAGGATCCATAGATAAAAAAGGCAGGATGCCTGTGTACTTGGGAGATACTATGTATCTAGTAAGATAAGTGATACATTTAAATATAATCTGTTGGTGGTGCAGTGCTTTCTCCTTCCTAAACATGCATAGTGTTCATTTGGGGTTCATACGTGCCTTGTGATAGATCGTGAAGTATTTACATTTTTAAGTGTGTGCATCTCTTAATCTCTTAGATGCTGTAAACCTCTTCATGTTTAAACAAGGTGATACTTTACTCCAGAAGATGCTTTTTCCAAGACTAATCATCTTCACAGATCTGACTAATGTGGCATCATATTTACAGATATTTCTAGCAATGTCTAGAAATGAAAATAATTTATTCTAGGGTTTAAAAAAGTAACAGCTTTTGATGGTTGCAATACTTAACATTACATGATCAAGAGACAGCCACAAATCCAAAATATTACATTGAAACAAAAAAACACATCAATTTGCACCAAATTACAAATCTAAACTAACGTAATAATTTCATTGTATGTGTGATAGAATGAATAGCTTAGATGTTTTTGTCTCAAGAATTACTAGACTTATTTATAAATGACATTTTATAAACAGGACAGGTGTATGAATTTTCACTATTACACTGTTAGAAATGTCAGATTCTTACCAATCAGCATCTACTTTTCAATAAAACTGTCCTAAAGAGAAAATCAAATATGAGAACAAAAACTTAAGTATAGGCATATTCAACATAGTATTATTTATATATTACTAAAAAAAGAAACCCCACAAACTTTGGGATAAAACCAAAATAACCATCAAGAGAAGAATGGACTATAAGGTAGGCATACAAAATGTTTTCATGAAATAGTTAATAATATGGAAAATTTTCAGTTAAGAAGAAAAGATAGGACTACCAAACAACCATGATAATGATCTCAATTCTGTAATAACTATACCCCCCTCCCACCTGAGCTGCCCCCCAGAAGCTGTATTTGCTTTCTGTGACTATGACTCATTACCCACTGAATTTTGGATTAGAGTTGAGATAGAAAAATACTTTTCTCTGCTGGTCACAAATGTAGCAAGGTGCACATGGAGGTAGAGAAAAAGAATAAGAGAGAGACAGAGACAGAGACAAAGACACGAGTAGATGCCTAGATTCCTGATGGCTTCGACCTCATATTCCTTATAAGCTCCCTTGGGTATTGGTAAAATTGTATTTTAGGCATACCCAGTAAATGCAATGTAATCCAATTATAGCTGGCACACAGGGGTGCAAGAGCACCCAGCTCTGGGGGCCCAAACAGACCAGGTTGGGTCCCTCTCATCTGACAAAATCCAAAGGCAGAGGGAGAGTGGGGGTAACACAAGAAAAGTTTATTTCAGTGAGGCCAACACCAGGAAGACAGCAGACTAGCATCTCAGTCTGTCTCCAAAGTGCCAAGAATACTACCAGGGTCATATAAGGAAAATGTGGGACAAAGGTGGGTGGGTGCGTGCAGGTAGACAGTGAACGTTTAATCCATCATTGTCTTGGAGTCGATCATGGATGGGGTCTTGCTGGCTCTGGGCAGTCCTTGTTGCTTGAGGGAGTAGTTTCCGTTCCCATCAGGGATGCTTTGCCCTCAGAATCTTCTGCCTGGGGAAGACAACAGCAGAAAAGAAAAACTCAGCTAAAAGATTTGAGGTAAAATGGAGGCAGCTGAAGTCCTCTTTCAAAATGATTTAAAGAGTCTCTGCAGATAACTCATATACTATGGATAACTTAGTATTTTTATATTTTGGATTAGCTCCCACTCACTGTTTCTTCCAAAATGGTGTCTGAGTATTCAGAGGGCTTACAACAATTCAAGGTCCTTCTGGAATCCATTGCTGAAACACACAGCTAACATAGCTCTGTCTGTTCTGTCATGGTTTAGTTAACCTGGTAAGCCCTACATACTGACCCATCTCTTCTTCAGCTTTGTTTTTGTTGTGGGCCTCTGATATTTGTGTCTCTTATTCTAGTGGTATATTCCTCAGTTTCAGAGTTTCTTTGTCCTAAAGATGGTGATCTCTTCTACCAAACATCTAACTGCTGGCTTATTTCTGAATAGCCTTTGGGTGCATTCAGGAGATTCTGGGATCCCATTCTATGCCATATAGAAACTGAAGATGGCTTGAGAGAGCCAAATACAGGTCCCCTCTCTGTTTATCTCAGTAGGTGATGGGGCTCACCTGGGAGATAATCTCTCCTATACTTCCAAATGGAAAGTAGGCAATGGCCTCTGCCCTCAAGTCCTCTCTCCTGGCTCCTCCTCCTAGGACTTCGGCCACAGATGAGAAATAGCAGTATGTCTCACCATGGACTTACTTCCCTTTTCCTTTCTTCCTCTTCTCACAAGTTACCAGAATCAGAATGGGTGGGCTATCTGCCCTTCCTCCTTCTCAACATCCTCTTATATCTCATGCTATGCCTTTTAGTGGTTGTAATCAACCTCTTCCCTTCCCTGGGACGATGGGAGCTGACGAGACCCGGAGATAAAGGAGAAATCAGTCTCCTGATAAAGGAAGTATCAGAACCAAAAGTACATATAAGAATAAATGAAGTGAGCTCTTATTGGTGGAGAACCAAAAGACTAAGATACCAGGATACACAACAGCATGCAGAAGATTATTGCAGATCTGTAAAGACACACACACACACACACACACACACACACACACTAAGACTCTTTAGCTCACTATCTATGCTTTACTTAGATTTAAAATATGGCTGTGCTCCTTATTAACTAAAGTCTTTGTTATAAGAAGTTCAGTAAAAATACCATAAGGTGAAGCTTCTCCATGCTTTGAAATGTGCATTTCCTCTTCTGAGACCTCTTCACATCACTCTTGGCTAGGCTTTCTGCCAGTGTTTTGTTGCAATTACTTGACTCCTGTAGATTAGATAATGACCTCAGCTTCTTCACTGAAGAGACAAAAGATTCAGCAATGTGCTCTGAAAGATCTTTATAGCTACATTGCTTTGTGATCCTACAAAGTCTGATTCTGGGGAAAAGTGGGAGAAAGGAGAAAATCATCTTTCAATTCTCACTTTCATCTTCCCCACAGTTTTTTCCCTGAATGAATCTGGTCACCCTTCCTCTAACTGAGAAGGGCTTTAAATGCTTTTCTCAGTTTTTCTTCCTAGTCCTGTCACATTAAGGGAGTTATTTAACCCCTCAAGTGTAAAATGATGACTATAATAGTGTATATGGCAAACGGTTGATGTGAAGGTTTGATCAGAAGTAGAAAAGCCTTCAAAACCCCTGAGAGACTCCAGGCACCACGGGGGGGACTGTTCAGGCAGGATTTCTTGCCAGAATCCCCAAACCAGACCCTGTAGGGGCTCCTCACTTTGCTTGCTTAAATAATCTTCCCTGATCAGGAAGTCAAGTATGGTGAGATGAAAAGGGTTAAAATTGGTTGAACAGTGCCCTGAGAAGCATAAGAATTGGGAAAGGGAGATGATTTGAATTGGGAGAGGGAGGACAAACTCTTTCCTGGAGTTCTCACCAGTGCTTTGAGCTAAAGCAAGTCACATGGCTTCTCAGAGTTCTATTTCCTAAGTGCAAACAGTAACCCTGCTCATTCTGGGAAGATCATTGCAAAGGAATAGACAAAGAAAAAAAACACAAAACACAAAAAACAAACAAAAAACAATAAACTGACAACAACAAAAACCCCAGAATCCCCTGAATGGTGAATGAACATATCAGACAATAACCAACTGCACTAATAAGTACACACAATAGGGGCGCCTGGGTGGCTTAGTCGGTTAAGTGTCCGACTTTCGCTTAGGTCATGATCTCGCGGTTCGTGGGTTCGGGCCGCGTCGGGCTCTGTGCTGACTGGCGGCTCAGAGCCTGGAGCCTGTTTCAGTCTGTGACTCCCTCTCTCTCTGACCCTCCCCTGCTCACGCTGTCTCTCTCTCTCTCCTAAAAATAAATAAAAACATTTTAAAAAATTAAAAAAAAATAAGTATACACAATAAAACAACAAGATATGCCTCCAATTGGCAAGGATTTTGAAGTACGACTATATTGAATTCTGGTCAACATGTGAGGAGATAGGAATTTATATTCACTGTTACAGAGTTTCATTGATATGATTCCAATGAGGATCAATTTGTTTATATTGAGAAAATTTTAAAATGTATTCTCTTACAACCTAACAATTCTACTTCATGTGCATTCTAGAAATATCTTTTATATATAAACACAAAGAAACATGTATGAGAATATTTACTTGAATACTTCTCATAATAACAAAAATTTGAAACTCCAAATATATGGAAAAAGAGATAGATATTCATATAACTAAATACAGCAGGTAGAAGGAATGAATATGATTATATATAGTATTTATAAAATAGTGTACTTTGACATAGATAAATTTTTTAAAGTTTTTTTTAAAACGATAATGTCACAAAGAGCACAAGGAGTGGGAGCAGAGAGAGGGAGATAGAAAGAATCCAAAGCAGGATCTCCACTGTCAGCACAGAGCCTGAAATGGGGCTTGAACGCATAAACCACGAGATCATGACCTGAGCCAAACTCGGACCCTAACCTAACTGAGCCACCTAGGCAACCCCACAAGGATAAATTTTAAAAACTTAGTGTTATTGCCCAGTTATAGGCATAAATTACAATTTATGTAAGTTAGAAATACTATTTCATACAAAACAATACTATATATTATTTATACTATTAATGGATATGTATACATATATGTGTATAAACTAAAATGTATATACATGTACACACACATACACACACAGCTGAAAAACAGACTGCTAATATGTACACATATGAAATGATAATGGTAACGGTTGGCTCTGGGGAGAAAGAGTAATGAGATTGGAAGTGAGATAAAGCAGATTTCAAGTATATTGTAATGTTTTCTTCCTTTGATAAGAAAGAAAAGCAAATATGAGCATATGTTAACAGTTCTCAACTGTGTACTTGGCTGTATTTTTAATTTTCTTAAAATAAAGATTATCATTATCCTTGACTCATACTTAGTAGTCATTATTATGACTTCAAACAGATTTATGAAATTAAAGAAAACTAATTCAAATGAGCCTTGCATTTATGTAATTAATCTATAGAAGCAGCTTCAATCTCAAAGGCTTCCCACTGTCAGATTTTCAGGAAGGAGGAACAAGCAGGAAGGCACAGGAGCAGGTGGTGGCATTGGCCGTACCCCATGATGATGTCACCAAGAGCACAGGGCCAACCTTTCCTCATCTTTCTTTTCCAGTCTTAAAACTGCTTATTTTACTCCTTTGTGATGTCTTTTCGCCCTCCTTTCTCTTTCAAGACCACTTTGGATGGTCACATTTAAGTGACCTCATCTGGATAAAGATGTTGAGTTGGGAGGGGAGGGAGGGACGCTCAAGATTGGCTTAGCATCCCACACATCCCTGGATACAGACTGAGAAACACCACCACCCACTCTGCCTCCCCAGCTAAACAAACCTCATATTTATTTTCTTATTAAATAAGCTTGCAGTGCTCCCTGGTTTCCAGGTTTGTCAGCCATTCTATAAAGAGTTTGAATGGTGTCACTCATGGATTTGGTATTTAATGAGAGAAATATTGAGGCTAAGCATAAAAGAAAAACAGCAATTTCAATAGGTCAGTCATCACCTTTATTAGGCCATGTGGCTTCCCAAAGTGATTTTTTAACCAAAGCTGTCTTTTAAAAAAACATTTATTTATTTTGAGAGAGAGCACAGGGAGGGGAAGGACAGAACCTGATGCAGAGCTCCATCTCAGGAGCCATCAGATCCTGACCTATGAGCTGAAATCAAGTCAAATGTTGAACTGTGAGATCATGATCTCAGCTGAAGTCAAGGGTCGGATGCTTAATTGACTGAGCCACCAGGCACCCATCGACCAAAGCGGTCTTTTAGTCCATCAATTATTAAGTAGATCAAGGAAAGGAGAGAGCGGTCAACATTCCAGAGAGATAGGTGAACCTGAAGTTTCCTCGTCCCTCAAACACAGCAGTGTTGAGGACAGAGGACTTGGAATTCCAAGAGTCTGGGCTGCAAAGCGACAGAGACATCTCCAAGGACTCACGGGGACAACTTGGCAGGCCATAGGTGTGTGATTGCAAACTGGGAGAGATAAAGCGGGTGATATAGGCATGGAGGGGAGGGATCCCCTTCTGAGGAGAGACAAAAGGAAGAGAAAGAGAGGCTGTGGAAGTGTAGGATTGTATTTGGACATGAGAAAAACCATGGACCAGGGATCGAAAAAAAAGAGAAAGGTCCAATGTCTAACTGCAAGGCTTTCCCTGGGCTGGGGCCGGCTGCCCCAGCTGTTCATACACCTGCAGAGGAGGGGAGCCAGCCCTGGGCTCAGTAACTAGTTCAGAGGTGCAGTCCACACTGGGAAAAAGCAACCCCCTCCCTTGAGTGCTGTCAGGTGAAGGCATACAATCATTCCAAGAACAAATAACCCTGTCTGCACCTGCCAGCTAGAGGCCCTTTATTGGTGGGGCAGAGCAATACTTCCTCAGAACCAGGGTGCATGCAGCAGGACACTGTAAGACATCGGGGTTTGAATCCCAGCCAAGTACTTGGGAGGTGTGGGAGACTTGGAGTGAAAAATAAAAAGGCCCACTGGCTCTGCTCAGCACCGTGAAGATGGCCTCAACAGAGTGGGTTGGGACACCCCATCTGGGGAGGAGAGACGGGGTGTCACCATTTTTCTCCCAATCACCAACAAGATGGGTTTCAGGGAACTGACAAGGGGCCCACCACTTGTCAGTGGAGGCAGGACCCGCCTACACCAAACCACGCCTCTCTGAGTCTGGTAACTGTGAATCTACTGGAGCAAGATTGACACTGACCTTACAGCCCCTCCACCAGGCCAGCGCTGCCACCAAGTCTAAGGCCATGCGTTTTCTGATTTAATTCTTGGTCAGTTCTTATTATACAAATATGTATATGTTTTTTTTTTCCTTTTCTTCTTCTTATTTCTTCCCTTCTATTGTCTGGGCATTCTGGTTGTTGGTTTGTTTAAGAAAACATATTTAGTCTTTTGTCTTTACACTTGTTCTGTATCTCTTTCTTCTTTATTTTCCTATCTTTTTCTGGATTATGCTGCATAGTCTCTCTGATTGGTCAATTTTCTTTTCTTTTCCCTCCCTTGTCATTTTTCACTTTGTAATGCGATAAGGCTTCTTCCACCACCACCACCACCACCCCCTTTTAAAAAAAGTTTTTTTCCAGGGTTGCTTCAACAAACAAAACAAAGAAAACAAAGAACCACTATGAGTAGGGAGATAAAGCAAACAGAGTCACAACAAGAGAGAGCATGTAACACACTTCAAAAACACCTCTTGAAGGACCAGTCCCTGGACAGTCTATGAACCCTTTTTAATATAGTAGTGCTCATTGGTGCAGGACACATAACAAGACTTTAAAATGCATAAGGGACAGAAAACTAGCCAAAACGATGAAACAGAAGAATTCGCCTCAAAATAAATTCCAGGAAGAAATGACAGCTAAAGAATTGCTTGAAACAGATATAAACAATATAACTGATGGAGAATTTAGAATAATAGTCATAAGATTAATTGCTGGGCTGGAAAAAACCATAGAAGACAGCAGAGAATCTATTGTTGCAGAGATCATTCAATAGTCATGACAAATTAAGAAATGCTATAAATGAGATGCAAAATAAACTAGATGTGGGAACAGTGAGGATGGAAGAGGCATAAATGAAATAGAAGATAAAATTATGGAAAATGATGAAGCTCAGAAAAAAAAAAGATTTAAAAATACTAGATCACAAGGGGAGAATTAGAGAATGAAGTGATTCAATGAAAAGTAATAATATCCGTATCATAGGAGTTCCAGAAGAAAAAGAAAGAGAGAAAGGGCAGAAGGTTTACTTGAACAAATTATAACTGAGAACTTCCCCAACCTGGGGAAGGAAGCTGACATCCAAATCCAGGAGGCACAGAGACGTCCCTTCAGACATAACAGGAATAGTTCTTCTGCATGACATATCATAGAGAAACCGGAAAAATACAAAGATAAAGAGAGAATTCCAAAAGCAGCTAGGGACAAATGGGCCTTAAACTACAAGGGTAAACACGTAAGGGTATGAGCAGACCTGTCCACTGAAACGTGGCAGGCCAAAAGGGAGTGGAAGGAAATATTCAATGTTCTGAAAAGGAAAAATATGCAGCCAAGACTCCTTTATCCAGCAAGGCGGTCCTTCAGAATAGAAGGGGAGATAAAGGCTTTCCCAGACAAACAAAAACTGAAGGAGTTCATGACCACTAAGCCAGCCCTGCAAGAGGTCCTAAGGGGGACTCTGTGAGTGGAAAGCTGCAAAGACTACAAAGGACCAGAAACATCACCACAAGCATGAACCTACAGAAAATACAATGACACTAAATCCCATCTTTCAATAATAACCCTGAATGTAAATAGGTTAAATGCTCCAATCAAAAGACATAGGGTATCATAATGGATTAAAAGAAAACAAGATTCATCTATATGCTATCTACAAGAGACCCATTTTAGACCTGAGGACAACTTCAGATTGAAATTGTGGGGATGGAGAACCATCTTTCATGCTACTGGAAGTTGAAAGAAACTTGGAGTAGCCATACTTCTATCAGACAAACTAGATTTTGAACTAAAGGCTGTAACAAGAGATGAAAAGCATCATTATATCATAATTATGGGGTCTATCCATCAAGAAAAGCTAACAATTACAAATGTATATGCCCCCAATTTGAAAGCACCTAAATATATAAATCAATTAATCGCCAACATAAGCAATCATGTTGATAAGAATATGGTAATTGCAGGGGACTTTAACACTCCACTTACAGCAATGGACAGATCATCTAGGCAGAAAATCAAGAAAGAAACAATGGCCGTGAATGATACATGAACCAGATGGACTTGACAGATATATTTAGAACTTTTCATCAAAAAGCAGTAGAACATACATTCTTTTTGAGTGCACATGGAACATTCTCCAAGATAGATCACATACTGGGTCACAAAACAACCCTCAATAAATATAAAAGAATTTAGATCATACCACGCACATTTTCAGATCACAATGCTATGAAACTTGAAATCAACGACAGGAAAAAGTTTGGAAAACCTCCAAATGCATGGGGGTTAAAGAGCATCCTACTAAAGCATGAATGGGTCAACCAGGCAATTAAAGAAGAAATTAAAAAATATATGGAAGTAAGTGAAAATGAAAACACGACAGCTTACACCCTTTGAATGCAGCAAAGGCAGTCCTAAGAGGAAAATACATTGTAATCCAAGCGTATCGCAAAAAAAAACAAGAAAAATCTCAAATACAAAATCTAACAGCACACCTAAAGGAACGAGAGGCAAAACAGTCAGGAAACCGAAGGCCGTCAGCAAAAGAGAAATAATAAAGATTACAGCAGAAACAAACAATATAGAATCCCAAAAAACAGTAGAACATATCAATGAATCTAAGAACTGGTTTTTTGAAAAAAATAAACAAAACTGAGAAACCACTAGCCACACTTCTCAAAAAGAAAGGGGAGAGGACCCAAATAGATAAAATCACAAGTGAAAAAGGACAGATTTCAACCAACACCACAGAAATACAAACAATTATCAGAGAATACTATGAAAAATTATATGCTAACAAACTGGTCAATCTGGAAGAAATGGACAAATTCCTAGACACCCACATACTACCAAAACTCAAACAGGAAGAAATAGAATATTTGAACAGACCCATAACTAGTGAAAGAAACTGAATCAGTTATCAAAAATCTCCCAACAAATAAAAGTCCTGGGTTGATGGCTTCCCAGAGGAATTCTACCAGACATTTAAAGCAGAGTTAATACCCATCCTTCTCAAGCTGTTTCAAAACATAAGAACGGAAGAAAAGCTTCCAGATTCATTCTATGAAGCCAGCATTACTTTGATTCCCAAACCAAAGAGAGACCCCACTAAAAAGGAGAATTACAGGCCAATATTCCTAAGGAACATGGATGCAAAAATTATCAACAAGATACTAGCAAATCTAATTCAACAGTATATCAGAAGAATTATTCAACTCCATCAAGTGGGATTCATTCGTGGGCTGCAGGGATGGTTCAATATTTGCAAATCAATCAATGCCATACATCACATTAATAAAAGAAAAGAACCATATGATACTGTCAATAGATGCAGAAAAAGCATTTGACAAAATACAGCATCGTTTCTTAATAAAAACCCTGAAGAAAGTCAGGATAGAAGGAACACACCTTATAATCATAAAAGCCATATATGAGAAGCCCACAGCTAATATCATCCTCAATTGGGAAAAACTGAAAGCTTTCTCCCAGAGATCAGGAACACAACAGAGATGTCCACCCTCACCACTGCTGTTTAAACTTTTTTAAATGTTTGTTTATTTTTGAGAGAGAGAGAGAGAGACAGCACACACAAGTGGGGGATGGGCAGAGAAAGACGGAATCACAGAATCTGAAGCAGGCTCCAGTCTCTGAGCTGTCAGCACAGAGCCTGACATGGGACTCAAGAACCAAGAGATCATGACCTGTGCTGAAGTCAGATGCTTAACCGACTGAGCCACCCAGGCACCCCCTCACCACTGTTCCTTAACATACTGTTGGAACTCCCAGGCTCAGCAGTCAGAGAGCAAAATGAAATAAAAGGTATCCAAATAGGCAAAGAAGTCAAACTTTCAGCTTCCACAAATGACATGATACTCTACATGGAAAACCTGAAAGACTCCACCAAAAAGCTGCTAGAACTGATACACGAATTCAGCGAAGTTGCAGGATACAAAATCAATGCACAGAAATTGGTTGCATTTCTATGTATCAATAATGAAGCAACAGAAAGAGAAATCAAGAAATAGATCCCATTTACAATTGCACCAAGAGCCATAAAATACCTAGGACTAAACCTCACCCAAATGTAAAAGATCCGTATGCTGAAAACTATAGAAAGCTTATGACAGAAATGGAATAAAACACAAAGAAATGTAAAAACATTCCATGCTCATGGATTGGAAGAACAAATATTGTTAAAATGTCAATACCACCAAAAGCAATCTATACCTTCAGTGCAATCCCAATCAAAATTTTACCGGCATTCTTCTCAAAGCTAGAACAAAAAATCCTAAAATTTGTATGGAACCACAAAAGACCCTGAATGCTAAAGTAATTTTGAAAAATAAAACCAAAGGCATCACAATTCAGGACGTAAAGCTGTATTTCAAAGCTGTAATCATCAAGACAGTATAGTATTGGCAGAAAAACAGACACATAGACCAATGGAATAGAAGAGAGAACCCAGAATTGAACCCACAAGTGTACAGCCAACTAATCTTTGGCAAAACAAGAAAGAGTATCCAATGGAAAAAAGACAGTGTCTTTAGCAAATGGTGCTGGGAGAAGTGGACAGCAACATGCAGAAGAATAAAACCGAACCACTTTCTTACACTATACACAAAAATAAACTCAAAATTGATGGAAGACCTGAATGTGAGACAGCAAACCATCAAAACCCTAGAGGAGAAAGCAGGCAACAACCACTTTGATCTCAGCTGCAGCAACTTCTTGCTTGGCACGTTTCCAAGGGCAAGGGAAATAAAAGCAAAAATAAAACATGGGGACCTCATCAAGACATATCGGATAAAGGGTTAGTATCCAAAATCTATAAAGAACTTACCAAACTCTATACCCAAAAAGCAAATAATCCAGTGATGAAATGAGCAGAAGTCATGAATAGACACTTTTCCATCCAGATGACCAACAGACACGTGAAAAGATGCTCAACATCACTCATCACCAGGGAAGTACAGATTAAAACCACATTGAGAAACCACCTCACACTAGTCAGAGTGGCTAAAATTAACAACTCAGGAAACAACAGATGCCGGTGAGGATGTGGAAAAACGGGAACCCTCTTGCACTATTGTTGGGAATGCAGAACGAAGTAGCAGCTCTAGAAAACAGTGTGGAGCTTCCTCAAAAAATTAAAACTAGACCTACCCTATGATCCAGCAATAGCACACTAGGAATTTATCCAAAGGATACAGGAGTGCTGATTCATAGAGACACATGTACCCCCAATGTTTATAGCAGCACTTTCAACAATAGCCAAATTATGGAAAGAGACTAAATGTCCATCAGCTGATGAATGCATAGAGAAGATGTGGTTTATATATACAATGGAACACTACTTGGCAATGAGAAAGAATGAAATCCTGCCATTTTCAGCAATGTGGATGGAACTGGAGGGTATTATGCTAAGTAAAATAAGTCAGTCAGAGAAAGACAGATATCATCTGTTTTCACTCTTATGTGGAATTTGAGAAACTTAACAGAAGACCATGGGGGAAGGGAGGGAAAGATAATTAGAAACAGAGAGGGAGGGAGGCAAGCTCTAAGAGACTCTTAAATACAGAGAACAAAATGAGTGTTGATGAGGGACAGGGAAGAGGGGATAATGGGTGATGGGCATTGAGGAGGGCACTTGTTGGGATGAGCACTGAGTGTTGTATGTAAGCAATGAATCATAGGAATCTACCCCCAAGAGCAAAAACACACTGTATACACTGTATGTTAGCCAACTTGACAATAAGTTATAACAGATAGAACAAGATAGATCAAGTTATAATAGATCAAGGAAAGAGCACTAAAGAAGATGAAGATAAGATATTTTGAGGCATTTTATGTTCTTGAACTTTCTATTTTCAGTTTGGAGTGATAGTAAGGGATTGGAAGAGTCTGGGGAGAAAACAAATTAAACTCACCATTACAAGTAAAATGATGCAGGCTTCCAGACTTCACAGAAATCACTGAGCTAATGATCCAAATTAGCCATGGCCCAAAGGGTCATTTTGGAAAGAAATATTCTAGACCTACAAAGAACCAGATAAGAGATTAAAAAAATAATCAGAATATGTATTTACAATGATAGTAATGGTCTCTGCATTAAGCCTTCCTTTTTTGAGTTACTCATTGATTCAGTCTTGGAGTATATTATAATTCAACTCAGCACTTTCCCCTTATTTGTCTGAGATACACACAAAAAATGAATTTCACATGGAAAAATGCTATTTCACAGTTGCCATTCATATTAGTATCGATGGTTTGGATTTTATTAACTGCATCTGTAGCATACCAGCTGCAATTATGCTCATTGCTCTTAGGAATGAAAACTGGAATGTGTGTAACAGTATTATTGGATAACTTGAATTTGTTAGAATTTATTTCTAAAAGAAATCATTGTCCAAAGCTGGCAGTTTGTAACTTGTAACACATGGCTGGTGTCAGACATCAGAACTGATCATTAAAAGCCAGTTTCCATCAATAGGAGATTAATAAAACTTGATTTAGATTTCTGATTGCCAGCCTCAGATTTTGAAGCAAGTAAGGAGAGTTTCAAAAGAGTAAGAATAAGCTCACAAAGACTTGTTTGAAACTACATTCTAGAAAGAATATGTTGCTGCTAAAATAACAAAAAAATCAGTATTTTAATACATGTTACTTTTACAACATAAAGAGCTAAGATGGTTTGATGAGAAGCGCACTAAGCTTCTTAACACATAATCTAGGAAACATTTATGAAAGGTTATAGGATGAACTAGAATTAGTAAAGAGTATGGGAAAACTTTAATCTTGTTAATAGTTCAAAATATGCAATGAAAATAACAAGGAGTTACTCTATTTATGGCCTTGGGATTAACTATTAAAAAAGATTAAAAGAGACATGCCTAAGTGGCTCAGTCAGTTAAGTGTTCGACTTAGGCTTAGGTCATGATCTCACAGTTCATGCCTTTGAACCCCACATCTAGCTCCACACTGACAATGTGTGGAGCCTGCTTGAGATTCCCTTTCCCTGTTTGTCTGCCTCTCCCCCACTCTCACTTTCTCTCTCTCAAAACTAAATAAATAAACTTTAAAAAAAGTTAAACGATTATTCCCTGTTTAGGTGGGAATGCCAGAGTGGTACACTTTGGGGCAGACTGCTCTTGGTTCCTAGAATGGTTTGTTTAGTCATTAAAATGATACCTATTGAAGACTAGGTAATTAATCAAACATCATACTAAAGTAATATCAAGTTAAAAAATTAGATCTACCTCTGGATAGATAAAATTGCTGCAATTTAGATCAAAAGACATAAAAAGCCATAGAAAAAACAATGGGAGAAAACATATTTAAAAAATTAGCTTGCACTGGAAGGTAAAATATGTGCCCTGCCAGTTATCAGGCTGCGATAACAGGCACAGATCAAGATCAAACCAGGTGCTAAGTTAACAGGAAACAATATTTCTCCCAAGGCCGGGCTAGAGCTATATAAAGTGTCATAAACATCCTCTTATTTAAGGGACTCTTAATCTCTTACTCACTGAGAAATCTTGTTTTCTAATGTCTAGACAGTCAAAAGCTTGCTCTTTGGAATCATAAGAGTGAAGCACACCACCCTGTTTGTTGGGAGGATTTCAGTCCTTTGACACAGAGAAGCAGCCTTGATTTCCAACCCATGTACATACAGTAATTCAGGTAAGGGATTTCTGGGCACATCATTTCCCATTTAGCTCAACTTTGTGGTCTTGCAGGAAAAAAGGACTCTGGGCCCCTTTTGCAGTGCAGACTTCATGTTGACTTTTTTAACCCCAATCCTGCTTTGCTCTGAGCCTCTAAAAGCACTGCTTCTCTTAAAGTCTGTAATAACCACAGTTCTTTCTTTCTTCCATGAGACGGCCCATGGTTGCTCTGGCTTGTGGTCTGTCTTCTTACAGAAGAGTCAACAAATGTGATCTTTCAAACTATCGCTTTGTCTGCTAATGGCCTTGGTTAATTGGGCTAGAACACATCAACAGGGTAATGGGGAGTGTCTTCATGTGATAGGACTGTTCTACGTATATTAAACTTTTCCACATATTTCTCAACGAAAAACTATTTCTTTCTTAATGCAGAAAAGTTAGACACCAAGTTGACTAAAATTAATCACATAAGTCTCACACAAACACATCACAATACTAATCATAATTATATTTAGATGGTAAAATTATGGGTAATTTATTTTTCCTTCTTTGAGCTTCTGTTTTCTTTTTTCTCTAAAATCGTTACAATAAAAGCATGCTGTGTTTTAAATAAGAAATACACCAGTAATTACTATTTCAAAATCTTTGACAAAACTTCTGCTTATTAACAAAATGAAATCTATGTGTCTTGATAATTGTATGGTGGTGTGTGAGACTGAAATGACAAGTTCAGAGCATGGCCGCAGTGGGGAGAAAGAAGTAGTGTTGCTTCCAATAAACCAACCGGTGGACCTCTGTCAGGTCTGGGAAGCTAATATGGCCTCTTTCCTGTTTGGGCTCTAGTAATCTGGATGCTATGGTTTTGTTTTGACTTTTGGGGAGCACAGTTTATGTTAAGGTCTTAGCAAAAAGGGCTGCAAGTCTTTGACTTAGGAATACCGAGGTAGGGTCAGGTTCTTCAACTCTTCTTAATGTTCTAAAGATTTAGTAACAACCTCAGTCTGATAACTAAGGCCTAAGAGATGTCATTCTACTGTTTTGAACACAAACCAGAAACGAACATTTTTAGAAGTTCTCTTGACAGTCTCACTCACTGTGCAGCTTTTTTCAAGTCCATCTTCTGGTATTGTGCGGTGTTTTGGAGGCTTTTTTGAGATCCTCAGTTAAAATGAAACGCTATGTGGAGGAAGAGGATAAAGGAAACTTTTCAAAAATTGTGCTAGGATATATAGAACATGAAATTTTCCACTTAAATAATTTTAAGTGTATAATTTAGTGGCACTAATTACCATCACACTGTTGTGTAACCATCACAGCTATGTATTTCCAAAACATTTTTTTAAAGTTTATTTTTCTATTATTTGTTTTGGGAGAGAGGGAGTGAGACCAGCAGGGTAAGGGCAGAGAGAGAGAGAGGGAAAGAGAGAAGCAGGCTTCACACTGTCAGCTCGGAATCTGACTCGGGGTTTGATCTCACGAACTGTGAGCTCATGACAGCAGCCGAAATCAAATTAGATGCTTAACTGACTGAGTCACCCAGGTGCCCCTCCAAATTATCATCCCAAACAGAAACTCTGTCCCCATGTAGCAAGAACTCCCCATCTCTCCTTCCATCTTAACCCTTGGTAGCTTCGAATCTACCTGCTGTGTCCATGCATTTGCCTATTCTAGGCATTTCATAAAACGACAATAGCTGTCTGTCTATGTCTGGCTTATTTCATTAGCATTATGTTTTCAAAGTTCATGACTGCTTCATTCCTTTTTAGTGTTAATTAATATTCCACTGTAGGTATATACTTCATTTTGATTTTTTAAATGTTTTTATTATTTATTTTTGAGAGAGAGAGAGAGAAACATCATGAGCAGGGGAGGGTAAGAGAGAGAGAGAGAGAGAGAGAGAATCTGAAACAGGCTCCATGCTCTGAGTTAGCTGTCAGCACATAGTCCGACACAGGGCTCGAACCCAGGAACTGTGAGATCATGACCTGAGTCGAAGTCGGACACTTAACCAACTGAGTCACCCAGGCGCCCCAATATATATATACTTCATTTTGTCCATTCACTTGTTGATAGACACATGGGTTATTTCCACCTTTTGGCTGTTGTGGAAAATGCTGCTATGAGCATTGGTGTACATTCATCTGTTCGAGTCCCTGTTTTCAATTCCTCTGGATATATTCATATGAGTGGGCTTCGAGGGATCAGATGGGAATTCTATGCTTAACTTTTTAAGGAACTGCCACACTGCTTTCCACAGTGGCTGCACCATTTCTTATTTTATCAGCATTTTATTGGGGCTCCAATTTAGTGGTGGAGATAAATTTGGAACCTGATTTTCAATCTCAACTCTTCTAAAGGATTTGGTTTATTGTTAAACCTAACACTTGCTCGTGGCATACTTTATTCTATGATATGCTGTTTTATTCTACTTTTTCTATTGAACTACAAATGTCAACCATTTCTGAAGACAGATAAGGAGATATATTAATCACTTGCCTTCACATCGATGCTTGTGGATTACACTTTGAGTAATTACTCTGGTGTTTGAATAGCTAAAATCTTATGGCTAGATGTCAAGATAGACCTTCCTCATGCTCAGTTTAAAATTTACAAATAAGATTACAGTGATATATATTATGTAATTATATGTATTATTATATATTATGTAATTATGCATTTAATATATTATAAAATATGTTAAATATACAATTATTTAATAGAATAATATATAATTAAATATATAATTATTTTATATGATTAATATATTTTATCATTATATGCTGTTATATAGCATATAATTTTTTTTTTTTACAAATAGTTTATTGTCAAATTAGTTTCCACATAACACTCAGTGCTCATCCCCAAAGTGCCCTCCTCCATGCCCATCCCCCCCTCCCCCCCACATCCATCAGTCCTCAGTTTTTGTCAGCATTCAAGAGTCTCTCATGGTTTGCCTCTCTCCCTTTCCCCCACCATTTCCGCCCTTCTTCTCCCCCTTGTTCCTCCGTCAAGTTCCTCCTAATCCTCCTATACGTGCAAACATATGATATTTGTCCTTCTCTGCCTGACTTATTTCGCTCAGCATAACACCCTCAAGGTCCATCCATGTTGCTACACATGGCCAGATTTCATTGTTTCTCATTGCCATGTAGTATTCCATGGTATAGATAAACCACATCTTCTTGATCCATTCATCTGTTGATGGACACTTAGGCTCTTTCCATGTTTTAGCTATTGTGGAGAGTGCTGCTATGAACATTGGGGTACATGTGCTCCTATGCCTCAGCATTTCTGTATCCCTTGGGTAAATTCCTAGCAGTGCTATTGCTGGGTCATAGGGGAGTTCTATTGTTAGTTTCCTGAGGAACCTCCACACTGTTTTCCAGAGGGGCTGTACCAGTTTACATTCCCACCAACAGTGTAGGAGGGTGCCCCTTTCTCCACATCCTCGCCAGCATCTAGAGTTCTCTGATTTGATATAGCATATAATTTTATTATATTACATTATAATAAAAGTAGCCTAGAAATAAAGGTGACCTGCTCTGTATTGTCTTGGTTATTACTATCTGGTCATCCTGGTTTTGTGAACTTTTAGGAAGGATACTGGTAAGGCTTCATGTTTCTCAAGCACTGGCATCCCTGGAGAATTGTGATGTTTTGAACGATGAATTGCCTGGAAGAAATCAGCATCCACATTCTCTCACACTGCCATTCCAAAGGCAAAGTGTCAGAAATTTTCCATTTCTCCCTCCAGAATTACCTTCCTTCTGTTCTCTGCCTTGAGACCTCTGTACGCTATTTCTGTAGATCCCCAAACATCTGGCTTCCGGTTTGGTTAGGTCAAGAAGGAAAGGAAAAGTCAGCATGGACATCAAAGAGAGAAGAGTGAGGATACTTACCAGCTTCCTGCTTGAGCAATTTGCCTCAGGCTGGCTAGTGTTTTCATCAAAAGTGGCTAGTGTTTCCATCTCAGGGCACCTGGGTGGTTCAGTTGGTTGAGCATCTGACTTTGGCTCAGGTCATGATCTCACAGCTCTTTGGTTCAAGCCCTGTTTTGAGCTCTGTGCAGACAGCTCAGAGTCTGGAGCCTGCTTTAGATTCTGTCTCCCTCTCTCTCTGCCCCTCCCTCGCTCGCACTATGTCTCTCTCTCCCTCTCTCTCTCTCTCTCTCTCTCTCTCAAAAATAAATAAATATTTAAAAAAAACTTTTTAAAGTCACTCTCAAGGAGTTGTTTTCTAGGCAATTCTCTGTTTCTGGCTTCTAGTGTCTCCGGCACTACCTGGGTTCCTGCACAATTCCTATGGTTCTTCTACTTTTGTAATAAGTTCTTTTGTAAATAAATTCTTCCTGAGTTAGTTTAACTTGACTATCCATCTGTTTTCTGCTGGTACCTTGAATTATACAGGCGAGAAAATGGTTTTGATATTGCTACTTCTTTCAATAAAGCTCACCCTAGCTAAACTAGTGATTTTTATCTTCCGTTGTGACAGTTCTGGGTGACACTCTTTATTTCAATAGGTGTCATGAAATTCTCAAAACAGTTTCAATTGTAATTTGAAACCAAAAACTTGACATTTAGCACCTTGTAACAGGTGGGAGTGAAGGAGTGTGATCGTTAAAGTCACTGACTCAGTCATTTGTGAGTTGATAATTGGCCATTAAAAGAGGTACATTCCAGGAGGCTGGGCATGAGGCCAAGGAGTGACAAACACACATGCTCATGGACAAGTCAGGGGAAGACAATAGAACATATTGAATATTGTGAATTAGAGAATGGATGCTTTGCTTAAGGGCATTCAAACGCAAATTCGTGTTTTTTTTTTAAATACCTTGCAAACCTAGCAAAACTAAGCTCTAATCTTCTGGATGCAAGAACAGGTGTCATCTTTTGGATGCAAGTACAGCTGCAGTAAAAAGTGATGACATGTTTACTAATGACTGTACGTCAAGTGACTATGTCTGAGGTGGCAGGGTCCTTCTGGGATGCTGTAGCAGTGTGCCGGGGCTGCCATAGCAAAATGCCACAGACTGGCTGTCTTAAACAACAGAAATTTCCTCTCTGACATTTCTGGAGGCTGGAAGTCCAAGATGAAGGTTGTTGGCAAGTTTGATTTCCTCTGGCTGTCTTCTCACTGTGTCCTCACATGGTCTTTCCTCTGTGCAGGCACATGTTTGGTATCTCTCTCTGTGCATCCGAATTTTCTTTCCTGGTAAGAACACCAGTCATATTGGATCAGGGCCCACCTTAACAACCTCATTTAACCTTAGTAATCCCTTTAAAAACACTGTCTCCAAATACAGTCACATTCTGATATATTGGGGGTTAGGGCTTCAACACAATTCACCTCTTAACAGGTTCTGATATTCTGTTTCTTGACATGTGGGTGATATCAGTGGTATTGAATGTATTATTATTTACTAAGCTACACACTTGTATGCTAGGCATCGTTATGATTTTTATGTTATACTTCACAACTTTTTAAGAGTTAAACTAATCATTGTGCCATGCTGGCCAAAAGAACAGTTTGGGGTCACCCTTTCAGACTATAATAGCCTAATAACATTTATTTCCAGGAAGATTGTCAAAAATTAGGTATGTACCAGGATAAGGCAATGCATCTTCTTGGCACTGTTTTTCTTCCTTAAGAATGCTACAGTATGAAGTATTTCAGGACACTTATTTAGCATACCTCGTACATAAACATTTTGCCTGATTTTATTTTTGACCTCTTCTGAATATTAAAACTGTGTATGCATGTACGTGTTTAATACAAACCCTGGTGTCTGTCTAATCCCCACTCCCCTAAATCTGCAGGCAGAAGACAGGCTGTCCTACTATGAATTATGCTTTGAATCGTCCACTGGGCTATAGATGACCTTGTGAAACTGATGGCTCTGGCAATGAAGTTGCTCTATTAAAAGAGAACAGCATTTCTAAAAACAGCAGCATATTACCATTCAGAAGGAAAAGAGGTGTTTTGTTTTCCATGTTCTCCTAGGAAAAGGGGTGCTCATCACAAAGCACAAGTTTATCATTCCCACACTGTGTGGTTAAGATAACCTAAAATGTAATTGGATTTTGCATTTTCTGTGCTTAGTAGGAAAGGTCACAAATTAGGTTGTGTGGTGTAACTTGAAAGGTACCAGACTTTCTCCCTACAGGGGAGCGTATTTGTCAACCTGCTATAGAATAAGAGATTCCCAACATTCCAGTTACTTCTCTTTTCATCTTCCAGCAATATGCCAGGTAATGAAATGCAAAGATGAAACAGACGCATTCCTTCCCTTCTAGAGCTACTAGTGCGAGAATCAGATAGGTTAACTATTAATTATAATACAATACAGTGAAGCAATAATAGAGCTCTATACTGGGGAATATAGAAATAGAAGGGGATACTGAAGGCAGTTTGGAGGTTCAGGGAATACAAAGGAGGATTAGCAGTTAATTAGGTTACAAGTCAGGTGACCATGTCCTAAGGAGATGGATTCACATTAAAATGTTACAGAGCCATGAGCCATCTCAGGGCGTAGAACTATGGTCATTTCTATGTTCCAAAGGTAAAAATAGAAAATGTGGTTGGAGAGGTGAGAGAGAAAGGAACTTCTATTCATGTTAAGAGTGATGATGTCATATTACTTTTAGATGTATTAATCTGGCTGCTGTGTGAAGGATGGACTTGAAGATGAAAACAGAAGACAGAGTGATCAGTTAAGGGAGATGATGAGAGCCTGGACTAAGGCGGCAGTGATGGGGACAGATTTGTAAAATTGGCAGGATTTGTAAGTGAGTAAACATAAAGGTGATGGAAGAACCAAAGTCGAGTCTCCAAATGACTCTAGGATGACTTCATAAATGACAACAGCACTAGGAGAACACAGGAAGGTTTGGGGAAAGGCGGATCTTTTCAGTCTGGGACTGGGTGAGTTTGTGATAATAGGGTGATAGAAGTGAGTAGTGAGACATACATGGGAGAAGATCAAGAGAAGAATCTTCAGTACAGGTAAAGGTTTAGAAGTTGTTAGTATACTGGTACCCTTTGGAATCATGAAAGTAGGTGAGATCACCCTCTCAAAATTATTGTGTTGAATAAAAGCAGTGGACAAGGATGGAATCCTAGGAAATGCACTATTTTAAAGGGTAGGCAGAAGAAGATAAGGCCAAAGAAGAAACAGGGAAGGAACTAAATATAAGAGAGGAAAAAACAAGGAAAGTGAAATGTAATAAAAGCCAAGAAAGTAGAGATGTTCAAAGTAGAGAGAAAAATCAATATTGCCAAAGTAGCCTGCTAATTCAATATGAAATAATTGAGAAATATCCACTGGATTTGATAATTAAGTGATTATTTGTGACCTTAGCTAAAATGGTTCCAGAAGACTGATGGAGGGAAAAGCCTGAGTACCAATAAATGCATTGAACAGGAGATGTGAGCTAAGCTAGAGGCTGTTCCACTCTTTTGAGATGCTCAGATGGGAAGGGCAAGGTGAAGACTAATGGTAATCCAAGCAAAACATGGGGTCAGAGAAGGGCATTTTCATAATATGACCTGATGTGTTCATAAGCTGTGGAGAAGGAATTACTAAACAGAGAGAAGTGGGGATGACTGAATAAGGACCATGAAGTAGCAGAAAGGGATGGATTCAGAGGAAGAGATAGAGAATATATCAGTTTCCTAAGGCCACTGAAGCAAATGCCACAAATGAATGGCCTAAAACAACAAAATTTAATATCTCACAGTTCTGGAGGCTAGAAGTATGAAGTCAAGGTGGACCATGCTCTCCCAGACTCTGGGTAGAACCTTTCCTTGCCTGTTTCTAGCTTCCGATGGTGGCCATTAGTCTTCACCTGTCGCTCTTCTCTCTGTGTGTGTATCTGTGTCCAAATTTCCTTCTTAATAACCTCGCTTTCACTTGATTTCATTTACAAAGACCCTATTTCCAACAAGGTCACATTCACAGGTTCCAGATGTTAGGACATCAACCTATCTTTTTGGAGGGCACCATCCAACAGAGGAGTTGATCTTGAGAAAACAAAAAACAAAAAATCCTAACAGAGAGATTGGATCTTGACAAAGGTATCTCATCTTCTGAGAAAAAGGTAGGATGGGAATGGATGTAGACAAGCTTGTATGTAAAGAGGGCAGGAAGTTGACATAGTTCATGCCTAATAGTATTAATTATCATATACTGAGAGTAAACTGAGGCAGAGTTGAAAAAGGAGCTTAAAGAGAGTGGCAAAGATCTCAAAAAGTTATTAAAGGGAATGGACAAGTGAAAAGGTTGATGGATGGAGGCGGTGAGGGTTCACTTAAGGCAAGAAAGTGAAGTGAGTGAAAAAAGAGTCAGAAAAGTCAGAAGTCAGAAAAGGAGGTGGGGGGGTGTTAACAGTAGATCAAAGAATCCAGCAAGAATAATGCAGAGGAGTGGAAGAAATCCACATTAGGAGGAGTCAGCAGGAAGTAAGAGCTGGAATGGTAACAGAGGGTGAGGCTGCCTTCCCTTGACTGAAGACGTATGTCTGGAAGAAACTGGCTGCATATAACTTAATTCAGACACATATTGGAATAGACTATTCATTCCTTGTAAAATATGGCCAAGACTCAGTGAAGACAAAAAAAGTGTTTTTGGCTGCTTTACAATTTGTAAAGACTTTTCACATAGGCTGTTCTATCTAAAGGCAAGAATCACGTCTTATACAAATTTCCATAGAACTTAGGTACATGAGGGTCTCAGAATAAGCTTGTTTCTTGTGGATTCACATATTTTACTTGAAACAAATAAAACAGTCCATTACGTCTGTGACAATGCGTGGAAATCTAAGGGAGGAACGAGGCATCGACAAGTACATTTTAATGAGAGATAAAGGGATAGAAGAGACATAGCTGATAAGAGCTGCAAGGTGTCGGAGAAAAGGGCTTGGAATCTGGAGTCAGATACACCTCTGTCAGGTTTTTTATTTTTGCGTGTCTTTGTATGATTATAGCGGAAGCCATAAGTCAGTTTCATATCTCAAAAATGATGACCAGGTTGGCACACTCGCAGGGAGGCCAAATGCAACCTGAGATGTGTCACATTTGGCCAGCATCGAGCTTTTTTAAAAGTTGAGTTTGAATGCTTTTAGCCAGGGTCCTATTTATTTGTCATAAAAGAAAATGGAAAGGGGAAAACACTACGTCATTGTGAAATTCTGGACAGACTGTTGCAGAAGTGACCAGGTTGTTTTCCACCATCTAGTAGAAATGGTAGCCAAGAAATGAGTTAACTCCAACTACAGAAAATTACAAGTAGCTACATTTCTTAATAACCTCAGTTTTTAGCCTATGAAATTAATACCCTCTGTGCTAGTTAATCTGAATGATCACCATTGAGATTTTCTCATCTCTTTAGTAGTTATGGTGGTGTGTATAACACTATAGCTTTATTTTTCTTATTATTCTTGCTATGAACAAATCTACTTCATTCAAATATCCTGTTCCTTTCCACATTGGCATTTATGCTATAACATTTGGTTTGGTCACTACAATTGACTGAAGCTTAGGACCAACTTAGAGAGGGGTAAGGAAAGAAAATGAGATTGATTTTAAAAATGCATTTATTTCTAATTGTTAATAAAAAGAGAAATAGTTTCTTTATTTTTTTAAGTTTATTTATTTATCTTGAGAGGGAGAGAGAGAGTGAGTGAGCAAGCAGGAGGGCAGGGGGAAAGAGAGAGAATGAGAGAAACAGAGAGAGAGATGGAGAATCCCAAGCACTGATAGTGCAGGGTCTGATGGGGGGCTCAAAATCATGAATCGTGAGATCATAACCTGAAAACAAGACTCAGTCACTTAACCAACGAAGCCACCCAGGCACCCCAACTTCTTTAAATATGTAAGAAAAACTGTTCTCTACTAAAGCAATCAAAGTCTATTAGAATGGCAAAACCTCCTTCTTCAGTCTCCAGGTTGAAGAACTCACTTAAAATTCCCCCTAAAAACTACTGCAGTCTTTCAGGACAGCAAAGAATGATGGTACCATTGTTACTATACCAAAACGCAGTACACCAGAGGATAATTAAGAGTTTCAAAGCCAGCTGGTGTAGGCGGAATGGACTCTCCTTTTAGGAGCTGAATATACTTGTATAAAGCTTCAGCTCATCATCTGCAAAATGGGAATTGTGGTGGCTCCACCTGAGCACAGGGCAGCAAGCTCAGCAAGTGAACTGTCCCTGCCTCCGTGGGCGAATCTTGATCTATTGGTAAAAATGTTGTTCCTTTTGCCAGCATTTTCCAGTGTGTATGTAGAATACTAATTCAGTGAGGAGTTCATTATTATATAGTTTTGAGAAATACCACATTTTTTCTGATCATTTTCTTGAGCCTCAAAACATGTATTTTTATATTAAAGTTTCAGAGGTAGTCCTCGCTAAGATTTTTTTTTAGTGTTTTCCATTTCTTCTTGGTCACAGAACTGTTTTTTTTAATTATCATTCATTTTAATGGAAGTATAGTTTACACACAATGTTACCAGGTGTGTAGTAGTGATTTGGCATCTCTATACCTTATGCTGTGCTCACTACAAGTTTAGCTCCCATCTATTGCCATACAGTGCTACTAAGATGCCATTGACTGTGCTGTACCTTTCATCCCCTTGACTTAGTCATTCCATAAGTGGAAGCCTGGATCTCCCACGTCCCTTTACCCATCTTGCCCATTCCCACAACCCCATCCCTTCTGGCAATCAACTGGCAATCAGTTGGTTCTCTGTATTCATGGGTCTGTTTCTGCTTTATTATTGTTTGTTTGCTTTAGCTTTTAGATTCCACAAATTAGTGATATCATGTGGTATGTGTCTTTTTCTGTCTGACTTATTTCACTTAGAAGAATACCCTCTAGGTCCATCCATGTTGTTGCAAATGGCAAGACCTCATTGTTTTTTGTGGATGAGTAATATCCCATTGTATATATATACCACATCTTCTTTCCCCATTTATCTATAAATGGACACTTATGTGGCTTTCATTCTTGGCTATTGTAAGTAATGCTGCAAAAAAAGAACTCTGTTTTTACATTCTACTTATTACCAACCATACAGTTAGTGTTTCAAGAGACACGTTTTGGGAAACGTTACGTGAGTATCTATTTATTGCATCTTATAACTTTCAAATAAGTTATGTTGAACTTGAAAGCACTGAAAGACTATTTTGTGATATATTTGCTTCTTAATTATTTACAACTAAATTATACTTTTTAGGCTAATACCAAAATCATCCTTAGCATCTTTATCTCTTGGTGGAAATGATTTAATAAAATTCTGTGCCAAAAGAAATTGGCTGAGTTTTAAACACTCTCTTCATGAGCTACACAGAGTAAATAGTCAATAGTGACTGTACACAGACACTTACGGGACACTTTTGAAATGCTTACATGATTTTAAACTGTGATAATGCCATATAAACAGGCAATTCCTAACATTTTTTCCAAGATAGACTTAAATATAACTGCAATATTGTATTATCCATCTGTCAATATGATTTCTCAACCTATTATAAATTTACAATATAGCATTTTGGCTACTGAAAAGTTTTGTAAACTGCATCCTTCTTTCATTTAACACTGAACCACAGCTTTATAAACAAATGCTCTATCAGAAACATACAATAAATAACACATGTATACACATGTTTGTTTTATATTTAATGCTGACAATGAAATTCTACAATTATAACTGAAGAGAACAACACATGACTTGGAACCCTCATTCTTTTAACTGGTGTTATAACAATGTGGTGTCATGGCAATTAGAGGCTGTTACTTCTGAGAAGACCTTAAACCTCATATTGGGCAAAATGCTGCCAGAGCCACTAAATGGAAGTCAGAAGACAGAGACAAATCTGCATCCTTGAAGGAGTCAGTCACCCAGTTGGGACAGGGTGCACCTACGTCACACAGGTATGCAATATTCTTCAACAATGCCAACATGTCCATGCCTTACATATTTTAAATTCATTTCTCTTTTCAGCCTCTTACTGATGCCTCAAATAATGGATGTTTATTTTCAAAGCATTTTATCTAGATGAAAAAACATCATGGTAGGTTGAATAATGGCCATCTAAAGATACCAAGTCCTAGTCTCTTGAACTTGTAAATGACATCTTAATAGTACTATTGGAACATTTCAAAAGGGAAAGGGATGTCAAATGGAAAAAGAGTTTAATCTTAAGCAATTGTAGTTACCATAGCTTAATTTTACAAATGTTACAAAACATAGAATTAATTGAATACATTGCTAAGTCCTCCCCCAGAACCTTGAAAAGGGCTCGTGGATGTGAGGAATGCCCTATCTTAAGCTTCATTAGCCTTGTGAATCCACCTGTGCACTCATGCAATCCCATTTCTTCTAATGCAAAGAGGAAATATTTCACTAAGCTTGTAAGATATGATCCCAGACAGACTCCTTTATGTAGAATTCTACTCTATAGCTGATGGTGACATAAAGATTGCCAATTCTCGTTGCAAGCCATTATTTCCTCCAATTAACAGTAGATTCTAAAGGAGGATGACTTTTGATTGATATCTTCATCTGCTTTAAGCTTTGAAAAAGGAGATAAAGGTAGTGCATCTGCCACTCTCCCAGTTGTCTATTGGATCTAAAACCCCCATCATGTGAAGCAGTAATAGTACTTTCGGGAGCATTTCAAAACGAAGGCACTTGCAACAAAATCCTTCACACATTAACAAAAAATCTGTCATCACGTTATTTTCATCTAAAGGTTTCAAAGCACTTAAAACATGGATTATCAAATGACGTCTAGGCTGATAAAATATGTTATTTTAAAGGACATTTCTGAGAACAACTTACTGGTTAAAAACTGAAGGAAGTAAAGCTTTCTGCAAGTCTAAGACACCACTGCAGGGTGTAAGCAATCTGTTTTTGTTTTGCTTATCATGTTGCTCTGCTTTTTTTCTTTTTGCTGTCTGAAAGCATGAATGAAATAACAGTATGAAAATTGAATTATCCTTGAATCTGACAAGATGGCAAAACCATAATATCACTCAAATACTTAATTGGTCGTGCAAAACACGTAAGAAGCTTTAATGACTTTTGAAAATACTGAGAAGAAACCAGAAGAATTCAATTCGCACATAATACATGGTCAATAAATATTTGTTGATTTATATTCTAAAAGTAAAACTGCTTTTGAAGAATGGACTTTTGTAGTATTTCTTTTTGTAGTATTTCTTGATGTGAGGTTACATATAGAAACAAATGTAAAGGAAACATTCTCTTTTTTGGCTATTTTGAAATTGACAGTACCTCAAAAATATCTTGATTTAACAATATCTAGTGATATGTAAATTTATTCATTCTATTATGATTATAAGTTTGAAACCTATTATTACTAAATGTTTTTAAAGATTGAACTGTTTTTATGCCTGAACTGTTAAGACTGCAAATTTATAATTAACTTTAATTCATCAATGTGTTGTCATGCAATTTTTAAAGAAGTGTGGAATACATATATAACGGCCCATATTAACATATAAAATAAGTACAAAAGTATGAAAAATACAAAAGAAATTTGCTAAAGAACTCTGAATGGAGAAAGTAAATAAAATGTTACCACTAAATAGAACTTAGTAAGTAAAAGAGGTAAGATAAGAGCTGAAAAAAGATGGCTGCTCTATGACTGCTCTCTGCCCAATGTCTGTATGCTAGTTGCTCTTTTCCTTTGGTTGCTGGTCTTTCTGGAGCCTCTGCTTTTTAAGCCCATGATACCTAGCCACTTGTATACTCTAAACATTCACTTTTTAACTTATTTTAGTGAAATAATTCCTTTACAAGTAATCATTGTAAAAATCATGAAAAATCTGAGATTTCCTGGAAATGGGAAGTCTTGGGTTAATTGTTTGACTCTCACTGTTAATTCTATATACATGCTTAGCTAAGTCATTCAATTACTTAGTATATAGGCTTCCTATCTGTGATATTAATAATCAACTCAAGATGGTGATGATGGTAGTGATGATGATGATGATAAACTCTAGGGTAAAATCCAAATCTGTGCAATAGATGAGACTAGTTTCCCCTCCTCCCCCACTCACCTGGACTGCTTTGTTTGTTTTTGTTTTGTTTTGTTTTGTTTTGTTTTGTTTTGTTTTGTTTTTGCCAGTTCTCTTATTATCTCAGACATAAAATAGGCTCTGGCCAGACAGGGAATTCACCAACCCTTGAGTTCACCGTGAAATTTCTTAATTCTGGTACTCTACAAATGCACATTCATGCTCTTCTAGACCAGAGATTCTCAACCTTGGGTGCACATAGCATCACCTGAGGAGCCTAAACTTCACCCCCAAACCATTTAAGTTAGAATCTCTAGCATCAGTATTTATTTAAAATCTTTCCAGTTTGCTTCAAAATGCTAACATGATACAGAGGAGAGGGTGGGATGCTATGAAGATATAGATGAAAGAAGTTTAACCTTAATAATTATTGAAGTTGGGTGATGAGTACAAGGGAGTTCATTATACTCTTAAGCCTACTTTGCAAATGTTTGAAATTTTCCATAATAAAATGTTTTTTATGAAAGTGTCCTAGGTGATTTTAATGTACAATCAGTCCACTTCCTAGGGATCCCAGCCTATAATAGGAACTATGAAATTAGACTCTTCAGTCTCTTTCCTTTTTAATCTCTGCATCAACTAATGCTTTATAAATGTTTATTCTGGGCTGGAATAGCCCTAGTCCATGTTAGTTTCTGGGGACTCCTTAAGGGGATTACAGTTAGTTAGATGAGGTATACCGTTAAACAAATAAGCTATAGGTCCTAGGGTAGATGTATGTTCAGAGAAGAGTAGGGCATAAAGGAAGTGTGTGTGTACACGCATGTGGTAGGGGAGGTACATTTTACTTCAGGGAAGTATCAGGAAACGTTTCATGGAAAGGTGACTGTGAAGACAAGTTTGGTGAAATCCTACCCACCCTTTTAAGATCCAGCTCAAATTTTACTTCCTACATTCTTCATTTCTGTTACCAAACAAAAATAATTTCTTTCCAGTCCGTATTACAACCCTTTGTTTCTACATGTTATTTCAATTACATTAGGCCTCATGTTATTATATTGTAAGTTCTTTAAGATAAAGAATCATTTTATTATCTTTGCATCCTTCAAAACCTTCTAGAAAAGTGTCTTTGAACATTATAAGGACTCCACAAAAGTATGCTGAATTAAATAAAATAAATTATCTTTATACTTTGTTGCTATATTAAATAATGTTGTCATATCACTTGACATTTGAGTTTACACATCTGTTGTAATTGGCAATCAATATTAATTTAGGAAAGAGTACTGGTCTAAAAGAAAAATATGTCAAGCTGGAAAGAGAACCTTTTTTTTTTTTTTGGATCAAAAATGGACACTGCTCTTTTCAAAGAGCTATAAATAAACACCCTAATTTTTCTGCTCACTGAAAGAGGCACACTATCTAGCCAAGTGCAGCCTTGAATGTTAATTTTGTTCTATTGAAAGCACCTGGGATTCAAAGGCTTTTCCTTCTCTGGTTTGCACAAGAGCTGTTTTATCTGCTGCATAGAATTCGGAATGACCCAATTCTGTCACTTTGGTGGGAACAAATAATTAAAAGAAAGTTGTTTGACAGAGATAAAAAGCACAGAAAAGGAAAACAGCAAAGCACAGGAAAGTATCAGTGAAGTGCTTTCCTGGCACTTTGTTAGTTTCAAATGAGGTACTATTTCTTGCTTTGAACTTCATAAATTCAAGGCCAGTCCTAATCGTTGGTTTAAAAGTTCTGGCATAGCTAATAAAATTCTTGAAGGCTCACACCAGAGAGTGTACTAGTAAACCCACTAATCAAGAGTGGCAGAAACACAAGGAATCACTGGGCTTCACCTGCCTGTCAGGAGACTGACTGGATCCTTAAGTCTGCTATTTCTTTGGACACTTAAACCTAATCACTTTGTGGGCAATGCACTGGAGCAAGAAATTTGGAAATGAACTCTATCATGACAAATAAACAGAAATTCCCAAACAAGTATTGGTGGTATGGAGAAAAGGATTTTTACTCCCTCACCCCCCCCCCCAACTCCAGTGAGGGCAGAACCATGACATGGTGAATCAGGTTTCAATGTAAGTACAACTCACAGAAGAAAATCTGTTTTTAAACACTAAAGAACTTGTATTTTGAGAAAAATCACGAGAAATCACAAATAACAGCAGGCATATTTTTTATTCTGTTAGCTTTATGCTCATGAACACTCCTCTCAAGAACAACTAGAAACACTGGATAAAATATCATAAAATATCTACTTGAAAGGATCAGACACCTACCAATGCAGATATAGGGCTTAGGGGGCCAAACTCCCAGAGAGAAGAAAGGCACTATAATATGAGACCAACAGTTGCCCAGCTTTACCTTTTACAGCATTTGCCAATTTACGAACATCACTGAGAAACTGAAATCAAGAGCTTACAGTCTTATGATACTGGCGGTAAAATATGGATTCCAAATCTACCAATGAGGACAGCCCCTAGCTTTCAGCTGAGACCTAGAAAATGCTATATGTGGCAAGCAGGAGCAGCTGGAGATGGAGAAGCCCCAGTTAAGGTGAGCTGTCCTTACTCTAATTGTTTGCCAGAAGGAAAAGCACCATTACAAACCTTAAATTTTATTTAGATTTTTTTCATATCCAACATCTGACGTTCAGTTAAAGAACATTATCAGGAATAATAAGAAGTAACATGAAATGACTTAGTGCCAAGAGAAAAAACAGAAAATACAAACTGACCCATAACAGATCTATAGTTTTGGAGTTCTCAGACACAGAATTGTAAATATCTGTTATTAATAAGTTCAAGGAACGATATGATGTAATAGAGAATTTCAGGAGAGGACCAGGAAGCTGTGTTAAAAAAATCAAAAGCAGGGGCAGCTGGGTGGCTCAGTTGATGAAGAGTCTAACTCTCGGTTTTGGCTCAGGTCATGATCTCACAGTTTTGTGAGTTCCAACCCCACATCAGGCTCTGCACTGACAGTGCAGAACCTGTGTGGGATTCTCTCTCCCTCTCTCTCTCTGCCCTTCCCTTGCTCATGCTGTCTGTGTCTCTCTCAAAATAAATAAATAGACTTAAAAACATCAAAAGTAAACTATGAAATTGCAAATTTTAATAACTTAAATAAAGAGCTCAGTATGGAGATTTGACAGTGTTTTAGACAAACTGAAGGGGATAGTGCTTACCTCTGGAGAATAGAAAGGGGATAGAGATGTGGGGTATAAGGGGTCTTCTGGGATTTCAGTTATATTCTCTTCTTTTGTCCAGTAAAATGAATGTTTTAATTTCATAATCTTTAAAGTTGTATATATGTGATTTAAATTCTGTTATGTATGTGTGTTAACTGATGAGACTCATTCATTAAGACATATGAAATATCCTCACAGAGAAATGAAATTTTTGGAGAGATGGAGTATTTCAGAAAGCTGAACTCCTGCCTGTGGGGTAACAGCCAAGAAAAAATAGATACTAATATTTTCAGTGTTAGAGTCTTAAATGACTTCCTTTGATCTGACTTACTGAGTTAACTGACACACACCACTCCCTTCATTCACTCTCCTGATGGATGCCCATTGAGCGTTGGACACTCTGCTAGTAAGCTCAGCATGTGTTCCCTTCATTAGAGCGTGTGATTACAAGTCAGTTGTATTTGCTACCAAACCTGAAACTAAACTTATTGTACTTGTTCCTTTAATAATTCAAGGTTTAGTTAAGTATTATGTAAACTAATGACATTTGAGTGCAAAAAAAGAATGGTTTCTGTGAAAAGTTGAACACTTCCTCAATAAAGGTGAGTCAGTAGAGAAGGAAAATAAACAGACTGCACAATGAATAAGGAAGGCCATTGGGAAATAACCTTTGAGTGTGTAGCCAAAATTATGTATTGTCCACTGAGAAGAATGTGTGTACCCACATGAACATATAAATATGTGCAGACAGATATAACCTAATAATTATTACTTCATAGGGTTGTTCTGAGAATCAAATTAGATGATATATGTAAATGACTTAGAAAACATAGACTAAATGGTCGCTATTGTTATTAGTCATTAATACAGAATTTGGATTCAAGTCCTTAAACAGAAATAGCTGTGCTTTATGAAGATTCATTTTTTTTAAGTTCTATTGTGTTACAAAATAATTTGCTGACTTAGATGATCACATGCTTACCCCCAAATGACCATACTCTGGCAATATAGAAATAAAGTGGGTCCCTACTAATAATGAGAAGTGTATGCAAATCATATAGGTTAATAATATTTAAGCACTTTTTTCTGTTGAAAATGGACAATCAGAAAAAAATTTTAAATTATTATAGTTGACCACTAATATAACCATAAACTGAACGAGTAAAATCCATGGGTTTAGTTAAAAGTAACTTTATTATTAAATTCCATGGCTTTGCATCTTCCCCTGTCTGACAGAAATTTAGGGTAAGTCATACTTACCTTGAAGAAAGTCACAGGCCTCTCTAATCATATTTGGGCAATAAAGACAACCTTAATTCCATGATAGAAATATGTGGTGGTTGAACGCCAGGGTGCAGCTTCCCTCTTTCCCCACATCAGGGCTCTTGAAGGCTGGCTGTGAACAGTGGGAGAGTGGCTGGCCCACTCTCTCCTGGCTGGCCTTCTCCACGTTCCCATCTTGCTGCCTCCATTTCAGACACCTCCCGGATCGCAGCTGTGTAGAAAAAAGGGGAAAAGCGTTACTTCACACAAACTTTCCCTGAGTTTGGGAGGTATTTGAGGCTGTGTCTCTCCCAGGACCATCTTCCCCCATCACTGGAGACATCTCTACCACAGTCTCTGTTGTGGGGCATTGTATCTCCTCTGGCTGCACATCTGTGGTTTCTTCTTTAGCCTCTGGGTGTAAGGTAGTCTGTGTCCCTGTTAGGGTCACTTTGGACAGGCTCCCTCTCATAGCCCACGTGCAAGGACACACTCATGTAATCATTTCCCCGAAAATATTTGAGAACACAGGTAACCTCCAGTGCAGTGACCTCTGGGCTGCAGTATCAGAGCAGCTGGCCAGCCTGCTTCTTCTCATCTGATACTAGTTGGACACCAGATCTTGGGCGGCACCCAGTGTGCAGGGGACACTTGTTAAACTCCCCAGTTTTCCTTCTTTAGGGGTGGGCCATACAGCATATTAACCACCAAACCCCCAAATGTTCTCTCTGTTTCCAACCCTTCCTGGCCTCTCCAGCCTCTAGGCTGAAGGTAGGAGGGAGATCAATTTGGGTTCAAAACACTTCATTTTCATAAATCCCTTACTCAAAACTTGCATAGTGGTTTCCTACCTTACTTTGCACTGTGACATCTGTTGTCTTGGATCTTCAACCCAGATGAGATGTAAATCACCCTTTCCCCTTGAGTCATTTTGTTTTTCTTTTCTTTTTCTTTCTTTCTTTTTTTTTTTTTTTCACAACTGAAGTGGCAGCAAAAGTCTACCTAATTCATTGGTTTGTGTTTGCATGTGTAGGTGCTTATTAAATATTGATTGAATGTTGAATAAATGTGCTCATACGCATTTCCTGCTTGGAGACACAATTTGATTAAGTGGTTATGATAGATGATGGGAAATTTTTCCATGGAGCTTTCGGATTGGGTTAGGTTGTCCTGTCAGAAGGGGTCTGGGTTACCTTCCCTGAGATCAGTAGCAGGGAATAAAGGCTGTTACAGCATTTTCTAACCTAGTCTCTAGAACCAATGGTGCTAAACTTGTGGGGGAAAAAAAAATCAGAGCTTCCTGTTCCAGAACTAACTCTCTTTATCTTACTTTCCCCTGAATTCTGTAAATCATTCATCAGAGCATTTTAGGCTCTGAGAAAATGGATTCAAAGCCTGACTCACCATTTTTTTGTTCTGGCTCCCGGCTGCTAAATAACCCTCCAATCAGTTGGTAAAAGGGAAATTTCACTTAATAATCAGGCTTGTTCAGACCCCTACTGGAAAGAAATCAGGGCATTGGAAGGGTGCTGAGCATGGGATCTAAGGACATGTCTGGTCCGCATGCAGCAGTTTTTGGAACTGGGAGTGGTAACCGACATGCGTCTCCACAGTTGGGATGAGGTGAGCTGCTGGGTAAAGAGAAGGAATTACCTGCAAATGACTTTCCTGCTGGAGATGGAGGCTGGTCCCTACCCCACCACACTGAGAATGGATTCAAAGACCCTACTGTGCCTCAAAGTCCATATCCCTGTCATCCCCAACCTCTCTTTCCAGTTAGGGCCACTCTGACCTACCTGGTGTTATGCAAACAAGACAACTCATGTCTGCCTTGACCTTGCCACTTGCTGGCCTCCCTACCTGGAAACCATTTGCCCCAGATGTATGCCTGGCTCACTCTCTCACTTTTATCAGGTCTCTGCTCTACTACTGTGTCCTCAAAGAGACCTTCCCTGACCGTCCTACTTAAAGTAGCTCCCAGCATCCTTACCCCATCCACTTCAATGCACCGATTGTTGGGAGCCATCCTGAGCCCACTAGTCAAGAAAACTCCTGGTGAGGTTAAAGCAAGTTTGCACGGTCTCTTGCCAGTCAGATGACGACCGATATCCACCCCCACTCAATTATCTCTGCTTGAGCACCGACCCCCAAGGTACCTTGTTGTCAGTATCGAGAGTGACTTGTCCCCTTATTCCGGCCCTGATATGATGATTGCACCCTGTGAAGGAACTTATTGTGGGAACTTCTTCTTTTGATTGTGGGAACAGACATCGTGTCTCCGGCAGGTCCTGTTTCCCTCCATACTTTCCCTTGAGCTATGAACAGGCTAATGACCCTTACTCATAAAAGATTGACCTTTACATGTACAATGCTGTTTCTACCATTTCGTTAATTCAAGAGGTTCATAGAGCTCACATGTGAATCAGCTAACCAAAAATGTCTCTCGTGCCCTAGCTATTCAAGAAATCATAAAACTAGACACAAAGGTAAATATACTCGAAGAGTCTATTCTATGTATTGGAAATGAGCTAAACTCTTTAAAGGTATGGTTGGCTTTCCAGTGCCATAAAGAATATAACTGGAAAATCAAGTCTTGCCTGGAGACAAAGAGCCTAACTTAGAGAGAAGGAACAGATAAGGGCAGAACATATGTTACCACATATACCTTTGCTAACTGATGATGTATAGCAGTCCTTTCTCTAAGTCTTTTATTCCTTAAACATCTTCCTTTATTTTGGCATTTGTGATTAGGATGGATATGAGTATCTACAAATCTATGACTTAATCTTAGTGTTATTAAAATGTGAACACCCTGTTATTTTCTTAGTTACTCAACCTCACTATAAGTGGGGCAGTTTTGCAAGAAGACTTCTGTAAAACCTGTTTCTGTACATTTTCCAAAAACATCTTATCACAGAGAACTATCCGTTGTAAAAATTCCATTCTCTGATGCCATGTTAACATTTGATCTATAAATAAAGACACCCAAACCTACAGAGCAGAGATGCTTGTCTGGTGATCAGAAAGAATCTTGGGGCTCTCTCACTCCCTCCCTTGCCAACACTGTCCATCCTTCAGGGACCTCTGGACCCGGCTGGAGCTGGTCTCTGGCAACAGCTTCTACTTCTGCATTTCGGTGCACCAATTCCCAGCTGATGTATTAACTTTTATCTGTCTATTTTCTCATTTTCTGGGGTCCTCACTTGATTGGGATTGGAACTTTATGGCTTTTCACAGCACCTTGAACACTTAGTAGGTCTTCCATAAATATTCTTGAATTAATGAGTATTATTCCACTTGCTTTTCATTTTTGTTTGTATCAGGTGGTGTATCTTATAGGCACAGAAGTCTGATAGTGTGAGTTACAAGCTAAACTGTGAGAAAGTCTTAAAGCCAATCTGGGATCATCAGAATTGATGCTACAAAAATCCAGTGTAGTGCCTTTCTTCAAAACTACACAAACGATTAGGAGTTGGTTTCCTATGGCTACCAAATTACCACAAACTCAGTGGCTTAAAACAACAAAAATTTATTCCCTCACAGTTTTGGAGACGAGAAGACCCAAATCATGGTGTTGACAGGACCACATTCCTAAGGGGTTCTAGGGAGATGCCTTCTTTGTTTCTTCTGGCTTCTTGTAGCTCTTGGCATTCCTTGAATCCAGTGTCTGTGTTTTCACATCATCTTCTCTTTTTTGTCTGTGTCTTACTGCTATAAGGACACTTGTTTTGAGACTGAAGGCCCACCTGAATAAACTAGGGTGATCACCTCATCCATCTCAAAACCCTAAATTTAATTACAACTGCAAAGAGTTATTCCATTAAGGTAATAGTCATAGGTTCTGGGGATTAAGACATGGACATACTTTTTAGGGGTCCACAATAGATAATAATGCTAAATGTTCAGTGTTTCTGATTCATAGTTAAACTTACTAAGTCCATGACTTCTATTTAGATACTAATATTTCAAAAACCTACTTTTTAAAGGAAATATTAATCTAGGCCACAGGGTACAAATGCAATTTGATATTTAAGCAACTGGAGTAAACTTAAGCTGACTTTTTTAAAAGTTTATTTATGTATTCATTTTGAGAGTGAGAGAACACAAAAAAGGGAGGAGCAGAGACAGAGAGAGGGAGAGTGGGAGAGAGGGAGAATCCCATGGAGGCTCCACACTGCCAGTGCAGAGGATGACATGGGGGCCAGAACTCACTAACTGTGAGATCATGACCCAAGCTGAAATCAAGAGTCAGATGCTCAACTGACTGAGCCACCCAGGTGCCCCAACTTAAGCTGACTTTTCATCATACACACTAAACATTCATCTGAACCCAGCCCTTTGTAAATGTATGAGCAGGCAGTCTGCCTCTGCCTCTGCTTTTTCTCGTTATCCCACTTCCTTTTTAGCAGCACACCTTCCCTATTCTACACTGTATGAATCTACTGGCAGCTTTTCAAAACCGTATTGCATGTTTTTAATCTTGCCATTCATATTCATTGAGACATTTTTTGCTTTTATTTTCTTCCTTTAGTAGTGTTTATTGGTGTGGTATGGCTATATTTTTATTTCTTTTTTCCTCCCTTTCCTTTCCTTTCCTTCCCTCTCCTTTCCTTTCCTCTCTCTCTCTCTCTCTCTCTCTCTCTCTCTTTGCAATTCGGATTTTTATATGGTAGAGATTGACATCCCTGTTATGGGTTGAATTGTGTCCCCTCAAAAAGGTATATGACTATCACACCCTTTGTATCAGAGTATGATCTTATTTGGGAATGGAATCTTAAGAGACATAATCAAGTTAAAATGAGGTTATTATATAAAATATGTTATAAAATAAGTTATATTAGGTTGGGCCATAATCCAATAGGATTAGTATTTGTATAAAGAGAAGAAATTTGGACACAGAAACAGGCATGTGCAGAGAGAAGAAAACCATGTGAGGATGGAGGACTGGAATAAGCCAAGGAATGTCTGGCTACCGTGACTACCATAAGCAAGGATTGCTTAACTACCATAAGCTAGGAAGAGGCAAAGAAGGGAGCTAGTCCTGCTGATACTGTGATTTCACAGTGTACAATAAATTTCTGTTCTTTTACTCCATCAGTTCGTGACCCTTTGTTATGGCAGCCCTAGGAAGTGAATACAGCCTTAAGCTACACTATCTCCTTTCCTTTGGCACGCAGAATCTCTCATCTCACCACTACCTTCCTGGTTGCTATCTGTGTTTTCTTCTCAGTACTTTAGCAAAATATAAAATAATGCAACAAAAGGCTAATCATTTGCTTGAGCTCCAGAAAAGCTTTAGGAGAATTTTTTAAAATTTGAGGCAGGGGAAGGCATGAGTAATAGTTTAAGATAAGGGCTTATTTATATTATCTCAAATTGGCTAGTGACTATGTTAGTTCCTATAAAGAAGCTATATAATTATTTATTTAAACATGATTTAAGAAGACAGGAATCCTGCTGTGAGAATAATGTACATAGGGTTAAGACTGGAGTAACTGTCTCACATGAATTTATTAATTATGAAAATATGAGTTTTCTATATTTCATCCTCCTCCTCCTTCTCACTGGTATGTACCCTCCCCCACCAACAGGGCACCATCCCTGCTCCAGGTGAGGCATGTTCCATCTTAGAGCAGAAGGAATGCTTGGTAGCACTCTCCACAATAGCTAAAACATGGAAAGAGCCTAAGTGTCCATCATCTGATGAATGGATCAAGAAGATGTGGTTTATCTATACCTTGGTATACTTCATGGCAATGAGAAATATTGAAATCTGGCCATGTGTAGCAACATGGATGGACCTTGAGGGTGTTATGCTGAGCGAAATAAGTCAGGCAGAGAAGGACAAATATCATATGTTTGCACGTATAGGAGGATTAGGAGGAACTTGACGGAGGAACAAGGGGGAGAAGAAGGGCGGAAATGGTGGGGGAAAGGGAGAGAGGCAAACCATGAGAGACTCTTGAATGCTGACAAAAACTGAGGACTGATGGATGTGGGGGGAGGGGGGATGGGCATGGAGGAGGACACTTGTGGGGATGAGCACTGAGTGTTATGTGGAAACTAATTTGACAATAAACTATTTGTAAAAAAAATAAAAATGCACATCTAAAAAAAAAAAAAAAAAGAAGGAATGCTTGGTAACCCCCAGGATGCTGCAGGAGGCTGGACCCCTCCTGGGGGTTTGAAGGCTGCCCATGTCTCTGGCTGTGGAAGGTGCTTCTCAGGGGGTGCTACTATTATTATGGGTTCTCCTCACCATTTTATATTGTTTAGGTAGGAAAAGATGTCTTCACAAAACGTAGTTAGTAGTTTTATGCTATTTTTAACTCTGAGAAGAAAATTTTCACTCTAACATAGCCGCTCTTGATATTTGATCATCTAATATGTGCATTTAAAAATTTCCAGTCTATATGAAAGTAAATTGATAATTCAAATTCTTTAAAGAAAGGGATTATTGGGGCCCCTGGGTGGCTTAGTCAGTTAGGAATCTGACTTTGGCTCAGGTCACAATCTCTCCATCTGGGAGTTTGAGCTCCGCGTCAGGCTCTGTGCTGACAGCTCAGAGCCTGGAGCCTGCTTCAGATTCTGTGTCTCCCTCTCTCTTGTCCCTCCCCCACTCTCTCTCTCTCTCTCTCTCAAAATAATAAATAAACATTAAAAAAGGGATTATCTTCCTAGAAAATATAGGCATTTTACCAAGGGCCTTGATCCAAAGACATCAATACTGTATCTCTTATACCCTGTGGGGTTGGTGAGGGTGGGTTTTTTGGCAAGATTCTTGCCTAATGAGTCTCAAAGAACACAGCAGAATGGCTGCTCACTCTGTCTTTGTAAAAAGTTTGACCTGAATGCTTAGCCAAATGAAATTGGAGGTCTGTGTGCAAACTCTGATGGTCAAACAGTGTACGATCTGCAACTCATAGGGGTAAAAAGGGTCATACCGAGTTCCCCAGTGGAGTGCATGTCAACGTTTCTTTATTTAGGACACTGGATGATTGCCCCTTGCCCCTGAGTTGAATACTCCACCATACTCCCCACAGATGATATTTCTATGACCTTCCTTAAGTAGCAAACAAGCAGTGTTGGGTCAGTATCACCATCTGGTAACTAGTGCTACAAACCACCTAACCTGAAAAGTTGTTCACTACTTTCTTGAGCAAATTAGACACAACAAAAACCAATCTTAATAATCTGCTTTTCCTCAAGGGCCAGCACTCACAATAAAGAACAATAAAAGCTTGGCTCCAACTTTTCCTTCTTTTATTTAATTACCATATTGCAATAATATTTTCCATTGTAAATATATAATATTTTACAGTAAATTTTTTCAATTAAGTATAGAGAAATGCAGTTATAGTTCCATAGTATTTAATTATTATTAGAATTGGACTTTTGGTTTGCAATCTCCTAATAATCTGGAAGAAAAAAAATATATACACCACCACATAAATCCTTTACTTCAACATCAAGATGCAAAATGTGTCATTTTCTTTCATTCTTTAAATAATGTATTTTCTAAATCTTTTTGCTGTAATGATGGGAAATTCAACCTTACTCATTATTAGATTCCTTTTCCTCTAGTGCCACTAGGGTTACTCAAAGGTCTAAAAATTCTTATTCAGGCCAGGTTTTAGATGAAGGGCTCCCTGGTCTTTGATCTTCCTGGTCACTGTTGAATATAGTGGTAGCACATAGAAGGCAGATTATTTGTTCTGCTGTTCTTTTTTAAAAATATTTTTAATTTTTTTAATTTATTATTTTTGAGAAACAAAAAGAGAGAGAGCATGAGCAGGGGAGGACAGAGAGAGAGAGGGAGACACAGAATCTGAAGCAGGCTCCAGGCTCTGAGCTGTCAGTACAGAGCTGGACGTGGAGCTCAAACTCACCAACTGTGAGATCATGACTTAAGCTGAAGTCAGATGCTTAACCAACTGAACCACCCAGGCGCCAGGATAGTTCTGCTGTTCTTAACAAAGGGGCTAGAGGTCTTCACCAAGAATTGAGGTTCCCCTGGAAAACAGTGTGGAGACTCCTCAGGAAACTAACAATAGAACTCCCCTATGACCCAGCAATAGCACTGCTAGGAATTTACCCAAGGGATACAGAAATGCTGAGGCATACGAGCACATGGACCCCAATGTTCATAGCAGCACTCTCCACAATAGCTAAAACATGGAAAGAGCCTAAGTGTCCATCATCGGATGAATGGATCAAGAAGACGTGGTTTATCTATACCATGGAATACTACATGGCAATGAGAAATAATGAAATCTGGCCATGTGTAGCAACATGGATGGACCTTGAGGGTGTTATGCTGAGCGAAATAAGTCAGGCAGAGAAGGACAAATATCATATGTTTGCACATATAGGAGGACTAGGAGGAACTTGACGGAGGAACAAGGGGGAGAAGAAGGGGGGAAATGGTGGGGGGAAGGGAGAGATTCAAATCATGAGAGACTCTTGAATGCTGACAAAAACTGAGGACTGATGGGTGTGGGGGGGAGGGGGGATGGGCATGGAGGAGGACACTTGTGGGGATGAGCACTGAGTGTTATGTGGAAACTAATTTGTCAATAAACTATTTGTAAAAGAAAAAAAAAAAGAACATATAAAAAAAAAAGAATTGAGGTTCCCTCCCCAGGAGTCCTGCCATATCTCTAGAATGCTGAAGTAGCTGTTCCGGCTCTGTCTCCTCATTGCCCAATGCCACTGCCCAGGTGGGGAACATCCCTGTTCCTCCTTCAGCCCCACCTGCTTTACTGGTCAGAGAAAGCTCGTTGAGTGGAGGCCATTCTGCATTCCTACTCCCAACCCCATAGATTTCCATTCCTCACCCACCACCCCCATAAGGCAGATATTTTCAAAATCTTTTAATTCTACAGCAGGAGTGAAGGAAGCCACAGATCTTCTAGACTTAAATCCTTGTTTGTTATCAAGGATTGTTGGGAAAGGACTAATCCTCCTCATTCCTTCTGATCTTTCATAGGCAAACAAATAAATTGAAAGCAAGCAAAAGTAGCAAACAGACAATAAAGCACGACAAAAGTAATCTCAATAAACTGCCCTTCAACGTATATGTAATTGTGATTGATCTCTGATTTTCTTAATCTTACAAGGTGTTTTTCACACTATGAGCAGTTAAATGTCACACTTATAAAATTGTGTCATTGAGGCCTTGAAAAAGGCCAATAAAAGATGTTGTTTGGATAGCATTTTATGTGACTCTAAAGATAAACATCATTCTGATTTTTAAAACTGGGTTTATTCCTGACAGGTCTGGCAGGTTTGGGAAAGGACACCAAAATGGTGGGTCTGACGGGTCTGGAAAAAGACACCAAGATGGCAGATCGGACTCCATTTTATGACTGTCTCAGGACTTTCCCTCCACCAGCTTCCTGCTCCCAGTTTCCCGCCACTGGTTTCTCAGAAGACACGTCACCTCAGCAGAAATGAGACCCAACCCAGGAAAAGTGAGACCAAATAAGGAAACTACAGTCCTATATATGCCCCTCTCCCCAGTCTTGGGGTGCGATTTCCCCAGATTGCTTCTACCCCCAAGCCACAGAACATCGCCTGAGAGCTCTTTACAATAAAGGTGTGCTCAGCCCATTCCCTTGACTCCTTTGTCTCATTCCTTTCCCCTTGGCTTCTTTGTCTCGTTTTTGAGCGTCTTTGGTTCATCATCCTCTGTTATCTCAACATTACAATTCCAGGAAGGTTTCACCTTTATGTGATATGCCTACTTAACTCCAAAAATTTAAAAATCATTTTTGGGATGAGAGGCCAGGTCTGTGGGCACAGTTGTGGTGGCTCCCCCGAGATGCTTCCTATGGAAACGGACAGATTCAGTTCATGCTTTGTTCTCATATCATTAGCATAGTCCCAAAGAGTTAAACATCCATAAACATCTATGATTTCTTTTCCTCCAAGGGGGATAAAGATATGAATGTTGGATAATACCTTTAAGACTTGAATAGCTATATTTTAAATGTATTTTTTCTTTGAAAACCAACTTCCTTTAGTTTTCTTGGAAAAAATTTAAAACGCTGCAGAGCTGGTGATGATAAATACAACCCTTGGCCAGCTTTGCCTGTGTTGGAGGTGCTGATGGAGTTTCCTTTTTTTAGTTATTTCAGGGAATTGAACTCATTTAAATTTCACCACTTAAAAAAAACCCACCCCCTAAACAGTGCTGTTCCATGTTGTCTGAATAATTCACGAATGGGCAGATGGAAGTGCACATATAGCTATACAAACTGAGTGTCCCTTCATATAAGCGTCCTTCTGTGAAATATTCCCTATTCAGTTCCATCATGGTTAAAGCCACACATGGGAAGAATCAACACAATCAACTTCTCCACTAAAATACCACATTTACATGGATTTATTAAAACCGTTCTCAGCAAAGCGATATGTCTCTGATACCTTACAGAACAAGGACAGAGTAATTAGAATCCAGGCATTGTGTTACAAAATAAGCCTCCTGTCAAAGAATTAACTCCTGGTTCTGAGTTTCTTTATTTCTTAGAAAAGTTTTAAGATAACAACCATTGTTTTACCCATTCAAAAGCATGAACAGAAAAGTAGAAATCAAGCTAACCATCATGTTTTCCTGAGGTTCAGCCCAGGTCTCTTGCAGAGCAGCAATGAGGAGGTGGGGTGCTGTGTGACTCAGGGAATCAAGCATAGGGCTCAAGTCCCAGAGCCTGCATCTAATTTTTAGTGACCTTGTGAAAATTACTTCAAGTGTCTGTGCCTCTGCTTGTTTTCAAGGTGAGAGGATAGAGGTCAGCCTCCTATCAAGAGAGTATGGGGGTAAATAGCAAATGAATACAGTTGAAAATGCATTGCAAATACTGTGTGAAGAGCCTTATGAAGCACCCACTGATAACCCTACTCAGTGTAGGATGACTGGAAGGTGAATTGATGACAGCCTGCCGTATATCTAGGTCTATAGTTCAGCCACACTGCAGCTTGGAAGTCTTTTGAAGGCTTTACCATGGGCTAAGATAATGAATAACTAATTTTAGTCCTAAAGCAATGAGACATTAACACTTGCATATTCAGGCATTTCAATAAGAATTTGGAAGAAATACTACTTCTGGTTTAGTCTAAGATCCTAGAGGCCTCATCCCCCAACACCTGGAGCCAGTGTACAAGAGCCACATTCTTTACTAGGGCCATTTCCCATGAGGTGAGATATTCACCACCTCCTAGTGAATATGTCAGGCAGCAATTCTTCCTGATACAGAGTTGAACTCTGATTCATTATAGCATCTATCTGTTGGCTCTAGTCCTATTATCTGAAGTAATAAAATCAGTCGATTCTTTCTTTTGTGTGACAGACTTTCAAATTATTGATGTCTGAACTCCCATTTTTCTTGAATTTCTGTCTTTAGCTAAAATATTTCCTTACATGACATGGTATATGTAGATTTTCATTGTCAGAGTTATCTTCTTGCAATCAAGTCTAACTTGTTACTGTTTCTCTTAAAACGTAGACTTCAAAATGAATTTTTAAAAATGTTTATTCAGTTTTGAGAGACAGAGAGAGAGAGACAGTGTGAATGGGGGAGGGACAGAGACAGAGGGAGACACATAATCTGAGGCAGACTCTAGGTTCTGAGCTGACAGCTTAGAGCCCGACATGGGGCTAGAACCCACGAACCTTGAGATCATGGTCTGAGCCGAAGTTGGTCACTCAAAGGACTGAGCCACCCAGATGCCCCAAAATGGATCACTGACTTAAGGGGTGGGTCTAATAGTTTAAAGCACAGTTAGACCTTTTTTATTTAAATTTTAATCAAGCAGAAATTTATTAGGTATTTTCTATGTGTTTGGCACTATGGATATAATGATGAACAAAATAGACATAATTCTTATCCTTATAAAGCTTATGTTTGGGAATGGTAGTGGTGCATGGAGAAGACTCTTCCCAAAAGAAAGTTACAAAAATCCAATAAAATAATTCAAAGCCTTGAGATATATTGTGGTGGATATGGCTGACTGGACTCTATCCATTTTCACTTTCTTCTAGTTTCTTTTCTGCATAGCCAGGAAGGTAACACTACACTTCCTAGACTGTCTTGTAGGTAGGATTCTGGATGAAATTAGGTTCTACCAAATAAATACAACTCAGATAGGTGTTTGCTAATGAGTTTTATCAAAGCAATAACAAGCCATTGAAGTATTTTAACAATGTTCTAACATTTATAACTTTAACAGGTCTAGATATCTGATAAGGCCAATCTCCCCTCATTTCTTTTTTTTTTTTTTTTTAAAAGTCTTAAGCTCATTTTTGCTCGATTCATATTAATTCATATTATTCTAGATTAATTTTTGAATAATTTCATCCACCCTACTGCTGATGACTATATTGGGTTAAGCTTTAAAATTAATTTCAGAAGAAATGACTTACTTTTCCTATTCTTGGCATATTCTTTCTCTCCACTTAAACAAATTACATAGCTCTCAATAAATTGAATAGTAGACAACACATATGAAATATTTCTAGGCAAACCATGAAAGACTCTTGAATACTGAGAACAAACTGGGGACTGATGGGTGTGTGGGGGGCATGGGGGAGATGGGCATGGAGGAGGGCACTTGTGGGTATGAGCACTGGGTGTTATATGGAAACCAACTTGACAATAAACTATTTGTAAAAAAAAACAAACAAACAAACAAACAAAAAAGAAATATTTCTACAATTGGGAGTTACTGGGATACTGTGAGAATTTATTACAGTGGAATTTAAGGCATATTCATGATTATGGCAAGTCTTTCCAAAAGTGATATCTCAGTTGAGTCTGAGAGAATGAACAGAAGTTTTCTGGGCAGAGACAGAGATGGGGGAAGAGACTTCAAGACAACTTGATCAAATTATAGGAAGGAAGCAAAACGGAGTATGAGAAGGTGCTTTAAGGCACTGAAAATGTTTAATACGGTTGGAACATAAAATCCAAAAAGAGAAGGGGACAAAAATGGAACAATCTAGGTAAATAGTGGCCAAATTATGAATAGCTTTGTAAGCTATCTGTGGGAGTTTAGCTGCGCCTTTGGAGTTTAGATGGCACAACCAACCTGCTGTGGCAAAGGAAGGGTAGGGATGGTGATGGAAAGGGAGGTGTTAAGGAAAAGGCCCAGCCTCCTGGCTTTGAAAACGGGAGAACGGTAGTGCCTTTCACAGAAACAAGGAAAACAAGAGATGAATCATATATGAGGGAGAAAAGATCATTAAAACACCTTTGTACCTGTTGAATCGAACTCCTAAGTAGATATTTCTAGCAGATATTTGAATCACAACTGAAGATAAGAACCACAGAAGAGTCATGTAGGTGGAGAGAATGATTTTTGAATCATGTGATAACTGAAGGCATGGAAGTGGACCATATCAGCCAAAGACAGTGTGAGGATCAAGAAGAACAAGAAAAACAACTACGTAACTTAGACCCTTTGCTCTGAAGCCCAAGGATGACCTCAGTGAAGTGAGAATTCTCATTAAACTCGTGATTCATACTGTACTCATGTAAAACTTCTGGTCTGTTTCACAAAAACTCTAGAGAAGCTACCTGGTTGCAAACAGTAGATACCCAACTCCAACTAGTTTAAGGAGAAGAAAACAGGAACATGGACTCAAAGTAGGATATCCAAAGTAGACTTTAGACATAAGCACATCCTGGGGGCTCAGAAGCATATTCCTGATTTGCAAATTTCTATAGAGAATCTCCTATGTGGTGGATGAGATGACCCCCAGCCACCCAGCTCACAACCACAAACCTTAGTAATATCAGTAGCAAGAATATTTCTCTCTTCAAGCGTACATACATTAATCCTAGAAAAGTTACCAACTGGCCCTGCCTGGGTCTTATGCCTATTCAACTGCAGTGGCCAGGATGATACAGCAGTATCATTGGGCATCCTGGATCAGGAGCTCTAAGAAAAATTAAAATTCTTGAAATCCAATCCAATCCAGACCTCCTGAAGCAGAATATCTGAGGAAGAATTGCAAGAGATAGTATTTTATTTTACAAGCTGCTAGAGTGATTCTTATTGAGAGGGTTCACAGATTGTGTTTTAGGAAACACTACAAGCTCCGAAACTGTCTGGGACAGGATGCTGCCTGAAAAGCCCTCAGATGTGTACCCTGTCAGTCTTGGTGAGGTTGGAAAACGTTCAGGTTCTAAAGCAAACTTGAACGGACTTGGGGTCAAATCGAGTCTGAATCACTTTCTTAAGTGTATGACCGGGAATCACTTACTCCTCTGACATTTAGTTCCCTCATCTCAGCTCCCAGGGAAGACTACCTAGAAGGGTAGTGTATGGTTAAATAAAACAACATTTGTGAGGTATTATTGCCCACTAGCTTTTACCATGGCTCAGACCTCTCAGCCCCATGGCTAACGTTTCAGCTTTCCATTGTTCCGTGGATGGGTCCTGTCTCCTGTATCATCTGCTATTTGTTGCCTAAGACACTTCTCACTGTTTCTCCTTCCTTCTTTTCTAGTCCCTAATGCTGCATTTCTGGGATTAAACCCTACCTTCCCACCTAGACCCTTACTGTGTCTCCACCCCACCTTTACTTGCCTTTTCTCTACATGACCCAAACTCCACACTCGGCCTGCCCTTCAAACCTCTTTCATCCCCATATTCTAAATGTTTGAATCCAAGCTACAGGCTTGGAATATATTTTCATGTGCAATTTAGTACAAGTAGCATCGTCTGAAGGTGAAAGCTAATCTGGGCTTTTAGAGGGTGCTTGACTGCAGGGGGAAATGCAATGATCAGATCTCTTTTTCAGGAGAAAACATTTCATAAACAGGACTTGAGAATAGATACGCTCATGAGACTCCACCTTACAGAGCCATACTTGGATAAAAATAGACAAAAAACTACAAATGACATGTTACATTGTCCATATATTTGGTCCTTCATCATTTTTTAATATTCTTTATTTCCAGCTGCCATTTTGGGAGAAAGAGGAAAGCAAAGAGGACACAGAAAATTGACCTGTAATTTAAAAAGAAAATGACTCCTGATGGGGTTGACACAGCCCACATTAGAAATGGGACAATGAATTAAATGGTGTCAGCACTCTGCAACCTCAAGCCGCAAGAAAGTGTTTCACCATGTGAATAGACAGGCTATCCGAAGGCGGCCCAAAAATGTGCTGGAAAGAGGCTTGTGCAATTGCCCTTATGTGAAGATGCTGTAACAAAGCACAGATTTTTCAACTTTTAACTTTTTTGCATATTAAATTTACTCTGCCGTATTATGCATATTCTGCCCTCCTGTGCAGTTTTTGTGTTTGTGCCAGAAAATAAGTTAGTGGAGCTCTCACTCAAATCACCCAAGGACCTTTGTTCCATACTTCGTTCCTTACAGTTGAGTGGCATTTTTATTTTAAAGAACTCAAAGTGACCTATTTTGGTGATATTTTATTCTTTATTATCATATTTTTTTCTTTTCTATATTTTCTTTGTTGAAACAGTTCATAGGTCTGTCCCTCCTTGCCTCCAGAGAGGAAGGGACAGGATAAACTTGGGAATCCTGGCTTTTGTTTTCCAAATCCTAAACCCTGGAGGGATTTAGGATTTGTGACCCCAAGAAAAGTGATCTTAATAAGTGTGGCAGGTGAAGGATTCCTCAAGATAAGAAATCTTCCCCAAGGCCCAGGGCTATAGAGAAAGAGATCTGATGCCTCATGCTCTGCTTCCTGGCAGTGGTACCAGAAAGGCAGTAAGACCTCTGAAAATCTTGGGTCCCAAGAACAAAAAAGAATGAAGGTCTGGACCTCTGCAGTAAAACCATGGAGATCAGAGCTACACGGGTCTTCAAACCAGGGTCATTAACCCAATGTGTCTGTGTTCTCAGTGAGTAACAGGAGTGTGAGGTTTGGAGTGGTGTAGCTGGTGGACTAGTGGTGTTGGTGCAAAACTCTAGTGTGTGCCCTGCCCAAAGGCAATCTAATCCCAGGTTTAAAACTACCATGAGGGCAGAAGAAATAGATCTATTGATTTCATCTCAGGTCGTGATCTCACAGTCCTGAGACTGAGCCCTGCATTGGGCTCTGTGCTAGGCATGGAGACTGCTTAAGTCTCTCTCTCTCTCTCTCTCTCTCTCTCTTTCTCCCCCTGCCTCTCTGTCAAGGAAAAAAAGAGAAAGAAAGAAAGAAAGAGAGAGAGAGAGGGAGGGAGGGAGGGAGGGAGGGAGGGAGGAAGGAAGGAAGGAAGGAAGGAAGGAAGGAAGGAAGGAAGGAAGGAAGGAAGAAGAAAGAAAGAAGGAAGGAAGGAAAGAAAGAAGGAAAGAAGAAAGAAAAAAAGAGTAAAAAATAAAACTGTTGCTCAATCTCACAGGTCTCCCTGCAGTCACCTCTCTATCTCTACCTCTCCCTTCAAAATTAAGCCTTTTGAAAATGAGGTGTCTACTTCCTTTCTCACTTTCTCACCTTTCTGTTATTCCTTAGCCCATGAGGACCTGGTGACCATCCTTGATGTATGCCCTTGCCTTTTCGCAAAAACTGCTCCTTCCTGACAAATCTGATGGCAAGTTTTGAGTCCTCATCTTCATCCAGTGGTATGTTTTTTTAAATTAATATTTATTTATTTTTTATTTTGAGAGAAGGAAAGAGAGTGGGGGAGGGACAAAGAGTAAGGGAGAGAGAAAATCCCAAGCAGGCTCCACGCCCAGCGTGAAGTCCGATGTGGGGCTCAGTCCCACGATGGAGAGATCATGACCTTAGCCAAAATCAAGAGGATGATGCTCAACCTACTGAGCCACCCGGCCGCCCCCATCCAGTGGTATCTTTGACACTACTGACCCTTACTTGTCCTCTCACCTGTCTGGGGGCTCCTTTGAAATCTTGGAGTACTTCTCTCTGTCTGGCCTTTATACATCTGTGTTCTTTGAGGTTTTGCCTAGAACTTCTGTCAGTCTTCGTTCTCTCTGTGACTGAAAAATCTAATCCTGTGCCTTCAATTATCATCTTAAATTTTTTTTTTAAATTTGAGTATAGTTGACACATGATGCTACATTAATTTCAGGTGTACAATTTAGTGATTCAGCATCTCTATACCTTATGCTATGCTCACCTCACATGTAGCTACCATCTGTCACCAAACAACACTAATATGTTATCATTGACTATATTCCCTATGCTGTACCTTTTATTTTAGTGACTTATTTATTCCATAACTGGAAGCCTGTATCTCCTGCTCCACTTACCCATTCTTCCCATCCCCCAACACTCCTTCTTTCTGGTGACCACCAGTTTGTTTTCTGTATTTATAGGCTGATTCTACCTTTTTATTTAAAAAATTTTTTTAATGTTTATTCATTTTTGAGAGACAGAGATAAACAGAGCATGAGTGATGGAGGGGCACAGAGAGAGGGACACAGAATCTGAAGCGGGCTTCAGGCTCCAAGCTGTCAGCTCAGAGTCTGATGCAGGGTTCAAACACACAAGCTGCATGCTTATGACCGGAGCCGAAGCCGGACACTTAACCGACTGAGCCATCCAGGCACCCCATGAATCTGCTTTTTTGCTTTTTAGATTCCACACCCAAACTGGACCACTTTCTAACACCATACACAAAAATAAATTCAAAATGGATTAAAGACCTAAATGTGAGACCTGAAACCATAATACTTCTGGAAGAACACGGGCAGTAATTTCTTTCACATCAACCATAGCAATATTTTTCTAGATATGTCTCCTATGGCAAGGGAAACAAAAGCAAAAATAAGCTATTAGGACTACATGAAAATAAAAAGCTTTTGCACAGTGAAGGAAACTATCATCAAATCTAAAAGGCAACCAACTGAATGGGAGAATATATTTTCAAATGACATACTAATAAGAGGTTAATATCCAAAATATTCAAAGAGTTTATACAACTCAACACCAAAAAACCTCAAACAATTCTATTAAAAATGGGCAGAGGACCTAAGATAGACATTTTTCCAAAGGAGATGTACATATGACCAACAGACATATGAAAAGTTGCTTGCTCGACATCACTAATCATCAAGGAAGTGCAAATCAAAACCATGAGATATCACCTTACACTTGTCACAATGGCTAAAATCAAAATGACAAGTGTTAGCAAGGAGAAAAAGCAACTTTTGTGCACTGTTGGAAGGAATGTAAATTGGTACAGCCATTGTGGAAAACAGCATGAAAGGTCCTCCAAAAGTTAAGAATAGAAATACCATATGATTCAATAATTCTACTACTATTTACTTAAATAAAGTGAAAACATGAATTCGGAAAGATAATATGCATCCTTGTTTATTGCAGTATTATTTACAATAACCAAGATGTGGAAGCAACCCAAGTGTCCATAGATAGACAAATGGAAAAAGAAGATATGGCATATGTATTTACACACACACACACACACACACACACACACACACGCAGTGGAATATTATGCAGTCATATAAGGTTGAGATATTGCCATTTGTGCCATTTGTGATAACAGGATGGACATAGAGGGTGAAATAAGTGAAGTAAGTCAGACAGAGAAAGATTTCCTTTCAAATTACCGTATTTTAAAAAATCTAATAGTGTAATTGGGTCGTATTTTACCTTTCCAGTTCCTCAGCTCACCTTCCAGTCTCCAAGTCCTTTTAAGTCTTCACACCAGCATATTTTAAATTATTGCCATTGTCCAAAATTAGCCTCAGAGTCGTGTCATCTCTTACTAAGATTTTTGGGGTGTACATCTGGCTAGGCTGACTGCCTCTCATCTTGTTTCCCTCTAATCAACGTCACAGCCAGAGAAAGCTTTCTAAAATAGAGGCCAACAAACTTTATGTAAAGGTCCAGATACTAATTATTTTAGGATTCTTGATTCCTATGGTCTCTGTTGCAACTATTCAAATCTATCATCGTAGCATGAAATCGGCCATAGATAATCTGTAAATAAATGGGCATGGATGCGAGTCAATAAAACTAGTTAGGAAACAGACAGCAGACCAGATTAACCTGAGCCATAAATTGCTGATCATTTTTATCGGCAATTATAATATTTATATTTTATTTATATAAATAAAAATTATAATATTATTATCCCTGTTTTGAAACATAAACTTAAACACATTCTTCCCATTGCCTTTAGGATATGTTACAAAATCTTGTAAACAGCTTACAAGCCCAGCCAGACCTCTTATCATCCACCTCCATATCGACTCAGCTCCAGCTGTATCGAAAGACTTACATTACTGCCTTGAGTTTTGATCCACAGATAACTATGTGGGTCTATTTGGGGCTGATAATTTAAAGAACACAAATTTAAGAGACATGAAGTGATGTCTGACTTACAACTCTATCCCTACTGAAATTGTGATCTTAGGCAAGCTTCAACTTCTTCATTTATGAAAATAAATGGGGACACATATTATCTGAGAATATTATCTATCTCTTACATAATTCAGTTGCATAAAAATAAATGGTACAGTGAAGATGAAAAACATTCACAAACTATAAAATGTTATGTAAATGTCCATGTTGCCTAACCAGGCTCGGCCAATCTGCCTCTCCCGTTTCCCTTCGGATCTGGCTAGCGCTCTCTCTGCTCTTGCTGTCTACATCTATTTGCTTCTAGGCAGTGCAGGTCAGCTGCAGCAGCTCCGTGGAGCCCTGGAGGATTCAGGCCGAATCTGCCCTCCCCAGATTAACTCACTTTGCTAAAAAGCAGCCCACTCCTACTGTTCTGCCCGGCCCCAAATCTGGTTATGGAAGCTCTGTGCCTAGCCTCAGCCCCATTTCTGGAGCCATCTTTCATTCCCATTCCCATGAGGGCTAATTAGAAATGACATGTGTGTGTATGTGCCTGTGTGCTTGTGCATACGTCTGTGTGTGTGTGTGTGTGTGTGTGTGTGTGTGTGTGTATTGGGAGATGTGGTGATAGACAAGGGAAGAATCAGCCTACTCACTATATCTGGCCCTCCCTCTCTTACTATTCCAGGGAGAGGACACTGCCTTTCCAGATGGAGGAACCATGGACTGAGCAGATTTAGTAAGGAAAGAAAATCAAACCAGTATATATTTATGGATCATATAGTCCATTTGTGAGCCTGGGGATTTTTCCACCCATTTGCAGCACCATATAGTCCATACTTAAATATCAAAGGGACCTTTTATTTTTATATTTTCTATTTAAAAAAACGGATATAATATCTTCTAACTTTGGTTGTCTTCTTATTTAAAGATTCTCTGACTCTTTTAGGCTTCTTAACTAACCTATTGAAATTTTATGACAGGCATTAAAAGCATAGGGAACTAATCTTCCATATTCTTTAAAGTTTTGGAGAAATAGCAGCCCTCACATCTGGGTACTGGAATCACGTACATGGGAGAGCACTATAAGGAAACAGCAAAGGAACAGAGCATAGTTGTTTGATATTTGCTGCCATGAACTAGATCAAATTACTTTCTCATGATAGACAACTAGGGAATGTACTTTATTATATTCTTTAGAATATAAATCACTTTTTTGATTAAAAATTACTACGACCATTGTGACAGGCTATAAGTAAATTTATGTACTGGGATTGGTGCCTCTTACAAAGAATCTTTTGAGTATGTATACATAAAAATTGGATTGTGTAGCATTTTTCATAAAGGAGGAAGTTCTGCCAGGCTTTTGTAATTGATTTTTATTTCTAATGTGATTAGAAATCCATTTCATTGTCTTAGTCATTCTTTTTTTTTTTTTTTTTAGATTTTTTTTTTTTAAATGTTTTATTTATTTCTAGGAGAGAGAGAGAGACAGCATGAGCAGGGGAGGGTCAGAGAGAGAGGGAGTGACAGACTCTGAAACAGGCTCCAGGCTCTGAGCTGGCAGTCAGCACAGAGCCCGATGCGGGGCTCGAACCCACAAACCGCGAGATCATGACCTAAGCGAAAGTCGGACGCTTAACCGACTAAGCCACCCAGGCGCCCCTGTCTTAGTCATTCTTTTTTCCTGTTTTAAGAAATTCTATATTCCTTCATGTGAATTCATGAACTATACAAATCTTTCTAGAACCTGCATTGTGGCAACTACCGTATATATCCCAAATATTATATTAGATATTAATCTGTAAAACAGAGGACTGCCTAATCTATTATTACATTTCCGAAGTACCTTGGGAAAAAAGTCATGGTTCCTTTAAGTTTCTGAATGGATGAGAAGAGGCTTTCTCATTAAGCACATAGAACAGTTATGAATATCTACACATCTGACAACAGGGCCCTAAAATCTATGAAGCAAAAATGGACAGAGTTCAAGGGAGAAATAGGTAGTTGTACAATAATAGTTCACTTCTTTCATACCCTACTTTCTTTAATGAACAGAATAAGTAGACAGAAGATCAGTGAAGATACTGAGGCCTTGAACAGCACCATAAATACACCCAACCTGACAGACATATATATAACACTCTACCCCAAACCAACAGAATACACATTTTTCTCAAGTGCACATGGAACGTCCTCCAGAATAGACCATATGTTAGAATACAAATGTTCGTATTCATCCAAATGTTTGAAATCATCCAAAGTGTCTTTTCTGACCACAGTGGAATTAAACTAGAAATCAGTAACAGAAAGAAAACTGGAAAATTGGCAAATTTGGGGAAATTAGTCAACACACTCTCAAACAACACAGTTGAATCTATAGCAGGAATTATTTTTTTTTCTTCTCAATCCCAGTTAGAAAGCAAACTGGAGACTGACTCTAATGGCCCAGATTGAGACAGGTGCTTCCTGGGCCAGTCATTTGGGACCAGTGTACTGGGTTGGGATAAGAAGATTGCCAAGCGTGCTAGAGGTGCAGAATGGGGTCTATGTGATTTCCTAGGAACTGAAGGGGACCTGGTCAGATAATATTATAAGTTCACCACATTAACAGTTGTTCATATAAAGTCAAAAGAATTCTAAGGAGATTAATATTTAAGATACATATGGAGAAAGGAGACTGGTAAGATAAAGGTCATCTATTGCTCTGCTGGGTGAGGGGGAAGCTGTGTGCTTCTTTCCCAGGTAACTTGAGCCTCTGCATCTGGAAGTAGCAACTGGCAGTGAATCTGCCTGAGTACTCTGGCTTTCTAAACCAAAGACAATCAAAGTATATCTAAATGTATCATTAGAACAACTTCACTTGAGCTAAACATTGAGAGCTGAAAGAACAGAGGGATCTGGCTGAAGAAGCTAGGAAACATAAGGAAAGTGGTGTGAGTCCGATACATGCCAGAGATTGGGCTGTTGTCCACAAAAGTATATGTGCACATTTCTAAAAGCATATGGAAAGGGTAAACTGGATCGGATAGTGATGATTTTAAGAATATATTTTCTGGGGCACCTGGGTGGCTCAGTTGGTTGAGCATCAGACTTCAGCTCTGGTCATAATCTCATGGTTTGTGAGTTCGAGCCCCACATCAACTTGCCAGTGCAGAGCCTGCTTAGGATCCTCTGTCCTCTACCTGCTGCCCCCTCCCTTATGCTCTCCCCAAAATAAACAAATATTTTTTAAAAAGAATATATTTTCTTATTCTTATTTTTAAATTTGTGTTTCTTTCCTTCTCTAGAGATGGAGTGGAAAGGACTACTGCATTCTAGGAATAAAGCTTTATGTTGTTACTGTCACTTAAAGGGCAAGGTGGTATATCAGATCCTTTTCTCGCTTCAGGTAATCTCCCTGAGTGTTGTCGCATGCCCCTCATTTAAATGTGCTCATTTACTTACCTAGCTGTAGCAGAGTGGTAACTCAGAGCACCAACAGCTTATATGGCTGGTTTTCAAAGCCAAATTGTGTGTGTGTGTGTGTGTGTGTGTGTGTGTGTGTGTGGAAACTGCTGAGCTGATCTCTGTTGCTGATAATTAACAGACTCTTTATCCCTGCTCAGGAAGACTTTCCTTTTCTTTCTCGCCCCTGGCGGTGACCATACTTCTCTTCAGCTTAGTTAAATCACCAGGGGAGAAAGAATAAGAATAGCTCTCAGCAAATTTATGGCAAGAGGAAATTCTTTTGTAAGGAGTTTAAATTAGGAAATATATTGGCTTTAAATAATGTTTGTCCCATTTTGAAAACTTAGTGAAATGTCTTCAAATATTTTAAGTTAATTTAAATTCATTTGGTACATAAACTATATTGACCTCACCAAAAGAAACCTTCCTAAGTATTCTAAAATACGAAAATTAAACTTAGAATACTGAAAAATCTTGGATTTTCTTAAAGGTATTCAAACTGTACATAAACTTAGTAAGATTTCAGTTTGAAATCACAAGTCCAAATTAAGTACTCAATTATACATTTTAAATTGCAATTACATGGGGCGCCTGGGTGGCTTAGTCGGTTAAGCGTCCGACTTTCTCTTAGGTCATGATCTCGCTGTTCTTGGGTTTGTGCCCTGCGTCGGGCTCTGTGCTGACTGCCAGCTCAGAGCCTGGAGCCTATTTCGGAGTCTGTGATTCCCTCTCTCTCTGACCCTCCCCTGCTCACGCTGTGTGTGTCTCTCTCTCTCTCCTAGAAATAAATAAAACATTAAAAAAAATTGCAATTACAAGGCTGATCTGTTCCTCTCTTTGGCCAAATTCTTGTAAACATCACAAGTACAAAAATATTAAAAATGTATAGGTTAACTAACACAAATATTAATACTACAGTTTTGATTACTTGCACATTTCTATATCTAATTCTAAATCTTTACAGAATTGAGAAATGCTTAACTATCAAGGAAATAATTATACCATTGCAATACATTTTGAAAGATATTTTCTCTGCCAGTTGAAATTCCTGAGAGTAGAAGATTTAGGCTGGAACATTGATTGGATTCTTATTGATAACATTGATGGACATGTTTTCATCTGTTATAACTTTCAAGTAGGGAGGTCTGATGGCTCTCAAGGTCCATATTCTCATGCTTAGGCTCTATGGAACCCAATTCTTGTATTTGCTCACAGAATATGAGATTATTATTCAGTAGCTACATAAATTATTCTCTTATGTTCTTTTTGTTCTTTTAGGTGGTGCTGGCAGAGGTGTCTTGTTCCAGCTACATATTTCTATATAATAAGCTAGGCTGAAACTTAGTGCTTAAAAAAAAAACCCCATCTTATTATATCTCAAAATTTTGTGGGTCAGGAATTTGGGCAGGAATCAGCTGGTTCATTTTTCTGTTATACCAAGTGACCCTCATTAATACCATGTGAAATAGAAGGATCATCTAGCTGAACCCTGTAGTACTCCTGACCTACAAAACTATGAAATAGAATAAAATGGTCTGATGGTTCAAGGTGGTTTTATTCACGTGTCTCATACTTTGGGAGAATGGCTGGATGGCTGGGCTTAGCTCAGACTATCCATTGAAGTGCCTATATGTGGCCTCTCTAGCAATGTGACTTTAGGGTAGTCAGACTTCTTACATGGACACTCGAGGGCACAAAGTACAAGTGTTCCTATAAGCAAGGTGGAAGCTGTGTGACCTTTGGTGATCTAACCTTGGAAGTCACATAAGGTTCACTACCACTAGATCTGATTAGTTGAAAAGTCATAAGCATCATCCATATTCAAGAGTAGGGGAGGGGACACAGTCCTTCTTTTCTATGACAAAAGTGTGAACAAATATGTGACCACGTTTTGCCGCAAATCTCTTAAAATATTTAAAGATCTTTTCCATTTATATCAAAAGATCTTTGAGTTTGATGTGCCTTCTCAAATACTTCTTGTATTTTACAAGCATTTAGTTTATCAAAACAATATCTGATTAAATTCTAGATATATTGCAAGGCAATATCTGACAACCTGGTCATGACTTTGAAAGGTCATTCTATTTGGGGAAAATGATCTTGAAAGATGATTCTACTTGATGGAATCATTTATAAGAAAATTTCTGTATTTTATTCACTGATGAGCCACAGTTGCTATCTCTTGAAATGAACTCAGAGTGTGAAACATCCTGGTTTTACATGAATGATTTCTTGAATTTTCTTAAATGATAAATGTGCTATGAAAAATATTTTATGCTCTTATATATTCAATTCAACAAATACAAAATAAGTATCTTTGTAAGTGAGGTGCATATTCATGGAAGGTTTGGATTTTATCAGGTGTTGGCGGTTAGGAACTCATTGAAGATAAATGGAACAAAATGAACAATTGAAGTAAGAAATCACTCAACATGCTTGAGGATGAATATGCTAAGAAAAGATGCAACCTGCTTCAGTCTGGTTTGGGGTCCAAGTTCCTTTTGTGTCTTATTCTTTGGTTAACTCCTGTAGAGATCTTAATCTTGATTCTACTATTTGGGTGATTATGTCCATTGCCCCTCATTGGAACAAGAGTCGGTATGTATCAAATAAGTATTTGTTGACTGAATAAATGAATGACCAATTTTCAAAGAATTTGAATCTGATAAATCAGTTCTTCACAGTAAAATTATGCTGCTCCAAACTGGTGCAACCACCCTGGAGAATATTGTGGAGGCTCTTCAAAAAACTAAAAATAGAACTACCCAATGATCCAAAAGTTGCATTACTAGGTATTTATCCAAAGGATACAAAAATACAGATTTGAAGGGGTACATGTACCCGATGTTTATAGCAGCATTATTAACAGTAGCTGAACTATGGAGAGAGCCCAAATGTCCATTGACTGATGAATGGATAAAGAAGATATGGTATATAATGTAATATAATTGCTTGGCCATCAAAAAGAATGAAATATTGCCATTTGTAATATTATGGATAGAGCTAGAATGTATTATGCTAAATGAAAACAGGTCAATCAGAGAAAGACAAATACCATGTGATTTCACTCAGATGTGTAATTAAAGAAACAAAATAGATGAACAAATGGGAAAGGAGGGGAAAGAGGAGAGAGGGAAACAAACCACAAGAGACTCTTAATGATAGAGAATAAGCTGAGGGTTGATGGAGGTAGGTGGGTGAGGGATGAGCTAGATGGGTGCTGGGTATTAAGGAAGGCACTTGTGATAAGCACTAGTTGTATGTAAGTGATGAATCACTGAATTTGAACCCTGAAACCAATATTGCACTGTATGTTAAATAAAGTTTAAATTAAAATTAAAATAAATTTGTACTGCTCATGATTTAATTTTTCAGGAATCAGAAGGGATTTTAGGTTGTCTAGTATTGCCTTGAGGTCATCATTATAAATAATCAATTATCATTGTTTTCCCTAGTTGACTTACCTTGTTTTTCTGAATATTTTGATTCCAGATAAAAAGACATGTACTATAATTCTTTCCTACTGGGTTTTCTGTCTAAGTAAGATGGTAGAAAATCAGGACTCCAAGAATTCAGAGTGAGCTCACCAACCTGCAAGCCATCACCAGCCCTTCCCAGTGGCTATTATAGTTAAATAGAAATAAAATATCCATAGGAATAAAGTCTTGCTCATTTCCAGCAGAACGCACTGAAGAGAGCACAATATTTGATGTACAGTGTAGGCAAGATAGTATTACAAAATCGCCCTCCCCTAAATTCAGCTGCTTTTGATCTCACTCAGCTGTGTCCTATGCTGTGCGTCTGGAGAGAGATTTACTTGATCTGCCAGGGATTTATATAAAGTTGTGAGATTGCCCTACGTTTTACAACTCATTGGTTGGTTCTACCTCCACATTAATCTCCTCTTTACCCTCCAGATACAGAGTTCTCTCTGCTTTGTCTTTGGAGCTCTCGAAAATAACCTATTTCCATTTAGGGGGCCCAAGAGGAAAAGCTATTCCCACGATTTAGAGTGATGATTTCAATTCTCAGATGCCCTCTAAATATAGTTTGCTTGCTTGAAAAAAGGTGTTTACAATGGGATCCGCTGTGACAGGCTTCTCGCTTTCAAGAGTCCAGAAGGAGTGCTGAACAGAGGAGGAATAAATGTGAAATGAGCTTCACAGTCGTCTACCTTGGCAGGAGGAGCTGTGTCTCAGTTGGAAACAATTCAGGGCAAGCAGCATGGGCGGATGGGTATGTTTTCTCCTTATGCTATTGCAGATAAGTGACTGGGGTGTCAATGTTCACTATCGTTTAAAATGAAAAAGGGTTCCTGGTAGGAGGCCCTCTAGCTATTTTTGATTTATTACTTAATTTTCAGACACTAGAAATTAACAACGGGAAGAAATGAAAATGGGCAGAGAAGAACAGTAGCTCTACAGGATGATTCATTCGTATGCATAAATAACATCAGTTTTAGCATTAAGACAAACTAGGTGTGGCCATTTGGAAAGCCCAAAGTCTCTGCTGTCTTCTATTTCCTAGAATTTCATCATTGTAAATTGTACAGACACCTGATCATGAACATTTTTTCAAACTGGTCCATGGGGTTTTAGCAATCAAGTTTTTGGGGGAGAATAAAACTCTTTTATTCCCCTCCTTGAAGAATAATGTTTGACACAGGAGGATTGCTGATCTAGTGTGCCTACAACTGTAATATATCTATTAAGTATTTTCATGTCCAAACGTTTTAATCCTGATCTTGCCTTCTTTCCCATGGAATCTGAATTTGTCTGATTCAGCTAATTTTCCAGATGGTTTTTACTCAAGTAATGCAGCAATAAATTTTTAAATTTAAATTTATTTCATGATGCTGCATTAGTTAATATTGTTCATATCAGTGATCACCGTCTTATTTCTGATTTCAATGGAAATGGATTCAGTATGTTTTTATTTAAATTGATGTTTCCTTTGCTTTTGGATAGTAGATTAGATAACCATTCCTAGTACTTCCTCCAACCCGGGTACATGTCCACACCGGATCATGGTGGTAGAATGTACTTCCCTGCCCTTGGACTTGGCTATGTGATCTGCTTTGGCCATTGGAATATTGACGTACATGACTCGTAAAGTCTTCGGAAGTGTTCCTTTGATCTGCCCCAGGTAGCTAGCACCCCCTTGTAAAGGTCTGAGAATGAAGACACTTGTAACAAAATAAAGTGGATCCAAAAACCTGACGCTGGACTTGGCACCACCCAGCCTAGACTAGATCACCCAAACCACTGAAACGTGCAGACCCCATGATGATGAAAATAATTGTTCACTGTTGAAAGCCACTGAAGTTCTGAGTCTATTAGGTAACAAATATTGACTAATACAGACAGTGGCACTAGAAGTGGCTTGTTGCCTTTCCATGAACCTAATATATGTGGTATTGTTTATGGGCCTAAGGGCCAGGTGGTATGAAAACCAAAAAAGGAAGTTGGAAAACTTATGATCTGAGTTATGTACTGGTGAAGCATTTGGCCAAACTATCATCTGCCATACACTAAAAGGCAGAAAATGGCCTATTGAACTTGTGGGATTAGAAAGGTATTTCTAGGCAAAAGAGCATGAGCACATTGTTGTCAGAAAGAAATGACCTCTGGGGGGGAAACTGGCTAATTTACAAGCATAACTGAAAGGAAACTGCATGCAAACAATGCAGGTTGGATAATGGAAGTGCTTCTCACTGAACCATAGCTATGGCCATTGGGACACAGGACAAAGACAAATCAAAGATGGGTCCTACAGCACTCTTTTTTGAGACCTGAAAAACATAGAGTATTTTTATTTTTATTTATTTTATTTATTTTTTAAATGTTTTATTTATTTCTAGGAGAGAGAGAGACAGCGTGAACAGGGGAGGGTCATAGAGAGAGGGAGTCACAGACTGAAACAGGCTCCAGGTTCCGAGCTGGCAGTCAGCACAGAGCCCGACGCGGGGCTCGAACCCACGAACCGCGAGATCAGGACCTAAGCGAAAGTCGGACGCTTAACCGACTAAGCCACCCGGGCACCCCACATAGAGTATTTTTAAAAGATCCTTATAGATAGGGAAGTTTTGCTCTCTTTAGGTTTAATTTATTCTTCCTTTTCTAGATTCTGAGGATGGAAGTCTACATGACTTGTATTAATGCTCTTCCTCCCTAATTTATATATATTTATTACTATAAATTTCCCTTTAAGCACTGTTCCAGCTGCATTTCAAAAACTTTGCTGTGATATATTTTAATTATTATTCAGCCGAAAACATTTTCTAAATTTCATTATTATTTTGTTTTTGACCCTCAGCTTACTTAAAAATGTGTTATTTACTAGCCAAACAGGGAGTGTTGGGAGATTTTCTTGCTTCTGTTTCTTTATAGGTTTATCGTGGTCAGAAAACATACTTTCAAAATGTTAATTTCTCCTTATGACCCTTTCCCTGGTCTGCATTGCTATTATGTACCTTATGAACTTGAAAACAATGTATATTCTGCAGCTCTTTGTTGCAGTGTTCTATAACATCAATTAAGTTAACTTGTTTAATGTTGTTCAAAAATGCTATATTCCAGATGATTTTGCTTACCTGTTCTATCAGTTACTGAAAGATAGAGACAAAAAACTCTGATGCCTGGATCTGTCTGTTTCTTCTTCCTCTTTTTATTGCTTCATTTCTTTTGAAGCACCGTTATTAGATGTATACATAATTAGAATCGCTACGTGTTTCTAATAAATTGACACATTTATAATTTTGAAATATCCCACTTTATCTCTGGTAATAGCCTTTATTTTTAAAATCTATTTTATCTGATATTCATATAACCACGCTAGCTTCCTAATGATTGGTATTTGGATGATACAACTTTTTCAACTTTCTTCTTTTATCCTACTTGTGTCCTTGATTTAATGTGTGACTCTTTGTCCAAATATTGGTTTCTAAATCTTTGCCTCACTAAAAGGAAGCAAATACCCTTATAGAATGACTGAATTCATGGCTGGACAGAGAAGTCCAAAAAAGGTGAGCCTGGAGTATTCTGTTTTGCCACAAATTAAGGAAACAGTTAAAATAACATTAAAACTTATTTTTTAAATAGGTTTAAATATCTCATTATTTAACATTAACATTCAAATAACATTAAAACCTATTTTTTAAATAGGTTTAAATAGGTTTAAATATTTCAACAATATTTGCATATTCTCACTCATGTAAACTTGTATTTTCATGACTTAATTCCTTTCAGTATTGTTTGCAGTAGTAAATGATTGGAAATAATTTGTACATCTAAGTATAGGGGGCTAGTTAATTAAATGATGGGGCATCTGTACAGTGGAATACTATCAAAGTATGAAAAAAAAGGGAAAGCTCTCTATACAAAGACTTGAAATGATATACAAGACATGTAGTTTAACTGGAAAAAAAATAGGTACAGAGCAGTGTATATTATGTGCTGCCATTTATATAGGAAGGAGACAATAATATGTTTTGGTGTTTATATGCATTATGTTACATAACTACAATATATGCATTTGCTCAGCTATTTGTAAACCATCTCTAGGAGGATAAACAAATAAATCATGACCTTTTTTGCCTTCAGGGAGGGAAACCAGGTAGCTGCAGCAGGAGTCAGAGAAGATTTGTACTTTTTGAATTTAAGCACAAAAATATTTTGAAAAATAAACAGCACAAAATTTAAAAACCCAAATAGCCAAACAAATATATATTTATATATACACACATATAGATGTGAAAACAATTTGTTAGTAGTTTTTAAAAATGGTTTTAAAGAATTTATTTTAAGAACAAAGGAGCCCATGTGCACTGTTGGTGGGAATGCAAACTGGTACAACCACTGTAGAAAGCAGTGTGGAGTTTCCTCAAAAAGTGAAAAATTGAATTACCATATGATCCAGTTCTAATTCCACTACTGGGTATTTACCCAAAGAAAATGAAAACAATAATTTGAAAAGATATATACATCCCTCTGCTTATTGCAACATTATTTATAATAGCCACGATGTAGAAGCAACTCAAGTGCCCATCCTTAGATGAATGGATAAAGATGTGTTACGTATATACCACGTTCATATGTTCACAATGGAATATTTTACTCAGCCATGAAAAAGAATGAAATATTACCATTTACAACAACATGGATGGATCTATAATACTAAGTGAAATAAGTCGGTCCAAGGAAAACAAATACCATATGATTTCACTCATATGTAGAATTTAAGAAACAAAACAAAGAAAAAGAGAAAGAAAAAACACTCTTAAATACAGAGAACAATTGGTGGTTACCAGAGGGAAGGGGGTGGGAGGATGGGTAAAATAAAGAGGATTAAGAATACACTTATCTTGATTTTTAAAAAGATTTAGAGTTTTTTTTCTACAGCTACATATTCTGTAGGTGTGTTTCTTGGTTAAACTGAGATGTACATTCATATTTGTTGATTCAGAAAGATGCCACATCATATATCATACAAATATGCGTATATCATACCATATATGTATATGCATATATGTGCATACATGTTGGTATACACACACATTTAGAGAAAAAAGAGATGTATGCATATACACCCTCCTAGAGAGATGCTTGGAAGTATCATAGGTATTAAATATTATCTGTAATAATCTGTCTGTAGGCAGTAGAGCTTGCATGCTTTTTGCTTTCTTCTTGGTAGTTTTCTAGAGATGAATTTATTTTACAATGAATATGTATCTTTTTTCCCCAAAGAATAAAGGTTTTTTAAATAATACAAAATATTCATATGCCAGAAAACCTTATGCCATAGTGAATCATAACACACAAAATAGTATTTTTTCTAAACTGTCACTCAAAAGGAGAATAACAACAGCCCACTTAAAATTTTTTAAAAATGTTTTTTATTTATTTCTGGGAGAGAGAGAGACAGCGTGAGCAAGGGAAGGTCAGAGAGAGAGGGAGACACAGAATCTGAAGCAGGTTCCAGGCTCTGAGCTAGCTGTCAGCACAGAGCCCAACGCGGGGCTCAAACCCACAAACCGTGAGTTCATAACCTGAGCCGAAGTCAGACGCTCAACCAACTGAGCCACCCAGCCACCCCAACAACAGCCCATTTTAAAGTAAATACCGCTGGTTTCCTCCATTAATAGCATGCCAGCCTATGGAGAGCAGTATTTTTCTAAGATTCCAGAAATTTCCAGGTTTCACCATCCCACATGTTTCCTGGCAGTGCTCTCTTTCCTAGATGCAAAGTCGCTTTCTCTTGCAAAAAAAAGATTTACACAGAAAAAGTTACAAAAGAAAGGCACTAACTCACCAAACATTTTAAACTCTTTTATCAGATAGGATTTGCAGATTGAACACAACCAGCCTTACCTTAGCCTATTACATAAAAGAGATTGTTGCCCTGACATCTATTACCCTCATCTCCACCCCCAAATAACTGCTGTGTTATTTCTCCTCTTTACCCTCTCCTTTGGCACTGATCAATTTTCCTAAAGTTCTGCTTCAGGGCTCCAAGGTGCCAGCAGGTTGCTCCCTACACTAACTTGTTACATAACCTTTTAATCCAGTAACTCTCTTATTATAATCACAATACTGAATGAAGCACAGACTTTCCAATGCCCATCACTTGTGTAAAACTCAAACAGATATACGTATTAACACACACGAAGTAAAACATTGTCTTATTCCAGTGTTGTGTCTGTTCTTCAGGATTAATGGGCTTAAACCTGCTGGACTATCCAGATTAAATATATTCATATGCTGGGCTACCCAAAGTAAATCATCAAATAGTCAGTGACTTTTTAAAAATTAACAGATCTATAATCTACTCAACAAGCACTATGGAACCACACATTGTCGTAGGTATTTCATGTTCATTATTTTTAACCTGCCAAGAACCTCCATACTGTTCTTCATAGTGGCTGTACCAATTTGCATTTACCCTGGAGTGCACTAGGGTTTATGTGGGAATTCTTTATGCTAAGTTTGCTGGTCAGTCGATCCCATCCACACCAAATCTATAAGAAGGGGCAAATGGGATGTGTCAACTGAGCATGTCCTTTTTTTTATTATGTAAGCAAAGGTTCCTAGATGTCCCACTCCACACACTTCCACTCATTGGTCAGAAATGTATAAGGAGGCCAGTCCTGGCTGCAAGATGTCCAGGGAAAAGGGCTGTACCTGGGGTAAGTTGACAAGAGTGTGGGTCAAGGAGAGAAAATATAAGAAAGGAGGGGAGCAGTGACAATGGCATGAGCAGAAGCTGGAGGAGAGGACCTGTCACCATCACTGGGGGCGGGGGTAGTTGGTGGGCATGGGAGATGGAGAGTGGGTGACATAGACATCTTTGGCCATCTTTGCCATGGCACTTCAATAAATCTAGTTTTTAATGTTTATTTATTTTTGAGACAGAGAGACAGAGCTTGAGGTGGGGAGTGGCAGAGAGAGAGGGAGACACGGAATCCGAACCAGGTTCCAGGCTCTGAACTAGCTGTCAGCACAGAGCCTGACACGGGGCTCGAACCCATGAACTATGAGATCATGACCTGAGCCAAAGTCAGACTCTTAACTGACTGAGCCACCCAGGCAACCCCTTTGCCGTTGCACTTCAGACTTGCCTTTGTGGATGGCTTATAGAAAATGGATTTGCCATGTCTCATTTTTATTCATTATAAAATAATGAATAAAAGAGTATATCAAAAGTATCAAGAGTATCATATCAAGAGTCTAGTACATATTCCCAGAAGGTTTTTAAAGGAACATATAAATTGACTGCATGGGCTATAATAAAAATAAAATAAACATATTGTACAGATAGTACCCGACTTGCCGTGTTTCAACTTTATGATTTTTTTGGCTTTAGAATGTTGTGAAAGTGATGCACATTCAGTAGAAATCATATTTCAAAATTTGAACTTTGATCATTTCCTGGGAGAGCGCTATGCAGTACAATACTCTCTCATGATGCTGGGCAGCGACAAGGAGTCAGAGCTCTTGGTCAGCCACGTGATCGCAAGGGTGGACCAACACTTCTGTATTCATGCAATCATTCTGTTTCTCACTATAAGTATAAGATGTGATCAATTACATGTGATATTCAATACTTTATTATAAAATGGGCCTTGTGTTAGATGATTTTGCCTAACTGTAGACTAATGTAAGTAGTTCTGGGTTGGCCAGACTAAGATGATATTCAGTAGGTTAGGTGCATTAGATGCATTTTAGACTTTCAATATTTTCAATGGATGATGGGTTTATTGGACGTAACCCGTTGTCAGTTGAGGAAGATCGGTATATTCTATATATTTGATCTTTGTTCTTGGTTTCTGGCACAGAGCTCCTAAAAGTCTTGGAATTTCCTGAATAATAGGAGGGTCTTTTGTTACACATATCGAACCTGAACTGATACTGAAGAAATGACTCAGAATGGAGTTCTTAGATAGCCTCAGAATAGGGGCACATCACCAGAAAGATTAAACCCATTAGGAGAGGGTGAAACATTGGGGAGAAAACGGAGCTAGGGATTGGGTTATAAAAACTCTTGGACAACAAGCTTTGGAGAACTTCTGGGTTGGTGAACACACAGAAACGCAGGAAGGGTGGTGTACCCAGAGAGGGCAGGGAAGCTCTGAATTACCATTCCACACCTTGCTTTATGTGTGTCTTCCACCTGGCTGTTCCTGAGTTGTATCCTTTATAATAAACCCATAAATGTAAGCAAAGTGTCTCCCTGAATTCTGTGAGCCATTCTAGCAAATTATTGAACATGAGGTAGGGGTGGTCTGTGGGAATCACCACGTTTAGAGTCAGCCAGGCAAAAGTGTGGGTAGCCTGGGCACCTCATTTATTGCTGGCATCTGGAACCTGGTGGTGGGACTGAGTCCTTCATCTTGTGGAATCTGATGCTAACTCTGGGCAGATAGTGTCAGAACTGGAGAATTGGTGTTGGAGAAGACATTATGTATGTGGTGTCAGAGAAAAAGCCAACAACATACTGCAAAGGTTAGAAAGGCAAAAACAAAAATAAAAACCCACAAACAACAATAAACTTTCCATCTTCTTCACGAATTTTCACATGGTAGCAGGAAATAGTTCTTAGCACTAAAAGTCCTTCCTTCAAAGTGGCAAGACAGGAATTCTTTCAAGCTGAGAGCGGCCACGTTGGCATCCATCTCGGAGTTCACAGTGCTGGGAGTTTAGGTCAGTAGATGCCACATAAGCAGTGAGTCAGGCCAATTGTTCTGTCGCCAGTGTAACCCATCCCCCATGAGTCATGTCTTTAAAAGAAATGAAGAAATGAACAGCCCAAAATGAACCTTGGTTTGCTAACCTTTTAGAACACAGAGAAGAAGCATGATTTTCTCCCAGTCATGTTGAATAAACACAGCCATATTGTGAGCTGTAGACCCTTGTTTTATGGGTTGAATTGTGTCCTCCCCCACCCCAGTATATTAAAGTCTTAAGCCCCCGCCCCTCAGTTTGTGGACTTACCTGATTATCTCAGATTGTGGACTTAAGGTGAGGTAATCCAGGTGTAGGAAGGACACTTTACCCAATATGACTGGTGTCTTTATGAGAAGAAGACAAATACAGACACAGGAGAGGGGAATTTCATGTGATGATGAGGGAGAGACTGAAGTGCCACAGCTATAAACCAAGGAATGCCAAGGCTGCCAGCTACCAACAGAAGCTGGGAAGAGGCAAGGAAGGAATCCCCCTTACAGGTGTCAGAGTGAGCATGGCCAGGCTGATATCTTGATTCTAGACTTCTTAGTCTCCAGAACTGCAAGACAGTACATTTCTGTTGTTTTTAAGCCACCACTTTGTGCATTTCATTATGACAGCACTAGGAAACTATTACAACCTTCATATATATATATGTGTGTGTATATATATACATATATATATATATGTATATATATACATTTTATCTTCTATTATATGCCATAGAAAATGTACCAGGAAAGATTCAGGTTCCTGAGAGAAAAGAAACTCTTTACTCTTCAGTGTACTAAGTGTTGAGTAACTGATTCTTAAACTAGCATTTCTTTCTGGATTGTGGCTTAGAATTTTATTCTAGTATTCTCTTACTCAAGGATTATCAGTAGGATATTTTACATCTTTGGCTAAAACACAAAAGTGATAAACTTGGGAACACCTGGGAGGCTCAGTCGGTTAAGTGTCTGACTCTTAATCTCAGCTCAGGTCATGATCCCATGGTTCATGAGATTGAATCCCATGTCCGGCTCTGTGCATTACAGAAGAGGGACACTGATCTTGGGGAAATTCACCACTTTTATAATAAGCCTACTCCTAGTCTGAGGGAGACATACCTTATCCCATAAGGTTGTTTCCTACGAACATGATCCTGAGAGTGGCCTGGTAAACAGCAGTCAGAGCTGTGCATTCATGGCTACCAGCCAACAATGTACAGGAATGCCCACTTTGCCCATGGCAAAATTGCCTCTCCCAGCATGCCAGAGCCTTGGCAAACTATAGACTGCCTGAAATCTGGCTTACCACCTATTCCTGTACAATCCATAAGGTAAGAATGGTTTTTACATTTGAACCCTAAATAAGAAAATTATGACATCCACAAAAGATCATTTTATTCTTCTCACTAGTAGACCTGTGTTACAAAAAAGTATCTCCAATTATTATTGAAAATCTTTTAATTTCTTCAATTAAAAATACTTCTTGTTCTGTAAGTTCCTATAAAGCATTCTTGATTTTTGCCTCTTGGCCTGAAACCCTGGCTCTTGACGGAAAATGTTTGCTGGCTCCTGATCTAGGTAATTGAGAGAAATATGAGGCATTTTTGTAACTGCTAAATTCACAACTAAGTTTAGAGGAAATGTGTGACTAGCCAAATTAGTTCGGATGTCTGCAGATTCTTTATTTAAATGTAGTTTTTGAATAGGTAAATGTGTACATTATTTCATTCAAATCAGAATTTAAAAGGCTCCTTATCAGCCTTTCTCCACCAGCTAGCTAGATCTTTGAACCTTCTAATGCCAGAGCTGAATTTTATCACTGAAAAACACCTTTGGTTTATATTTAGGCTGATAAAAAAGAGACTTGCATGCTTGAATTAGAGATACAATATTGCTTATCTAAACTTTTTTTTTTTTGGCATCCAACCTGTCTGGATTAATTTTATTTAGCATACAGTACAAATGTCAAAAGAGTTAGAGTTGAAGTTTCAGTTACGTATTGGTGCATAACAAACTACCCCAAAGCTTAGTGGCTTAAAGCAATAACAATTTATTATTTCCCCCACCTCTGTGAGTTGACCACGTGACTGTCCTGTGTTCTGAGGTGTCAGCTGGGGTGCTGGACTTTAGGAGGACAAAATAGCCTTACTCGCACTGCTGGCAGCCGGCACCAACTGCCCACTGCTCCGTTGGGACTGTTGACTGGGGACACTGGTTCTCTCTGTGAGTCTCAGGTGGCTGCCTGTGCTTTTTACTGCAATCAACTTGGATTCTAAGAAAGAGCATTCCAAATCCAGTCCAAGAAGCTACCCACCACCACTGAATTCTATTGATCAAAATATTGCAGAGAGATGTACCCTGGTTGTGTAAGGCGTTCACATTATGGGAAGCCAGATGAAGGGTATATAGGAACCCACTATATGATGTTTGCAAGTCTTCTATAAATTAAAATCATTTTAAAATTAAAAGTTTACCAAAATATAGGTCACAGGGTTAGCCCAGATGTAAGAGGAAGGGAAATGGACTCTAGCTTTTGATAGGGGATGACAAGTTATATTGCAAGAGAGCACGCAGGATGGGATGAGATACATTGCAGGATACTAGCAGGCTTCTAAATTCTGTTTGGGACATCTTAACCAGGGCATGATTTGGAGTGTGTGTGTGTGTGTGTGTGTGTGTGTGCACGAGTGCGTGTGTGTGTGTCTTGTTTCTAATGCTTTCTCACCTGATTTTGAGAACCCTCCCTTTTTCACTTTTGAACCAGCTCTTAAGAAGTACTTCTGTGTCCCTTGTGGGGATGAGCACTGGGTGTTATGTGGAAACTAATTTGACAATAAACTATTTGTAAAAAAAAAAAAAAAAAAAAGTACTTCTGTGTCCATATTGCCATTTACTCCTTCTGGGATCACATTTTCTGAGGATGATTCAGAAAAAAATAGATTGTCTGAGGTAAGGCTGAAGGGCATTCTCTGACTTGACTATTGTGATGTGCCAACCCCAAGCCTGAGAATCAGCCAGGTAGGTAGGTCCATCATGTGCACATGAAATGAGCTAGAGGACAGAGTATTTTCCCCCAAAGGCCTTGGTTTAATTTGGTTACATTGCAACTTCTAGAATCTATATGAACTTTACTTTGGGAGCTAATAAATCACAAAACACCCTTAGATTTTAAAGACTGGCTGTGATAATTCACAAGGCATTTGTAAACACCTCAGAACTTATTTATGACTACATCTTGGGTATATGTTGGTCTTTCCTGAAGTTCCAAATTCTACTTGCTTTTCCTTTAACCTTTGTTTATACCCCAGCATTGGAATACAGGATTTATGGGAGAAGAATAAGAAACCTGGGATTTTTGGACATGGAAATGCTATTAAAAAATGTCATTATTTAGGAAAGCACCTTCATCATAAAAATTAATCTGTTTTACTTTTTTGTATTATCTCTATCATATTTGGTATAAGAAATATGCTAGTTCTCTAAAATGAACTAGAAAGGTTTCTATCTTTGTATGTTCAGCAGTAATTTAATTTAAATAACAGGGGAGGCACCTGTTCTTCGAAGATCAGATAGAGGGGAACTATCTGTAAAATCACGTGGGCACAGCACATTTTTTAGAAGTAGATTTTTGGGAGTTTTTTCAATTTTTTCAGTCATAATTGGTCTATCCAGGTTTTATATTTGTTCTTCAGTCAACTTTTAAAATTTGTATTTCTAGAAAATCAGCAATTTCATTTAGATCTTCCAATTTATTGGCAAAAAGCTACACATAATATTTATTAATCTTCCAATGTATCCCTGTGTGTGATATTACTGCCTTTCTCATTGATAAATTTGTACACTTTTAGCCTCTTTTTCCTTGATTAATCTTAGCTTTTCTTTCTCTTTTTATTGCCTTTCTGGGGGAAGAAATAGCCCTGATTTTCTATATAAATTCTACTCCTCTGTTTGCCTTCTAATTCATTAACTTTATTAATTTCTTTGGCTTTGTGGATACTCTCCATCTACTGATAATGGGTATTATGGTTGCCCACATTGGTAGTAGGAGACATGGTGAAGATGAAGGGCTGTTGGATGTGGTTGGAGCTTCCAAAAGGTCACCAGGTGAAGTTTGAAGAGATGGAGACCACTTTTCATTTATTATGAAAGACATCCATGGATAGTCCTTTTGAGTGATTTCCCTGCAGTGTAATGAATAATTTAAAGATGTTTTTAGTAAGTGGAGCATAAAGAACAGAAAAGGAATAAAATGAGCACACTTAGTGGTGGTCAGGTGGGTCTACCCTGGTCTGATCACTGTCAAATTGCTTTAAAGCAATTAAGAACTTCATGGCTTCTAGGAGAAGAATCACTTAGAAGGTTAGATTTCTAAATTCAGATTTATGTAATGACTTATTATTCAGTGGTACTTTTTTCTTCCATCAGTGCTATGACCTTCCCACATCATGATGTGGAATCTCTCACTTCTTGGGACAAAGGCAAATTTCTAATGGACAGAAAGAAATGTTTAGGTCAGTAGGAAAGCAAACTATCCTCCCGCTAATTTTCATCACTTAGGGGGAATAACTGAGATTGAACTAGGATTGTAGGGCTCTGTCTTGGGCTTCAAAAGCTAAAATACTGGTATAGACAAGTAATTCCTCAGTTGCCATCTTCTAGGATCATAATATCTGTCTTACTGGATTTAATGCAGAGCAAATAAAACTTTTCCCAGTATTTCATGTAAACCAAATTACCATGCATTTATATGTACTGCTTTCAGCCAAGTCCAGCAATTTTAATTATATCCACCATCTTGAATCCCCTGACCCCAACCACATGGATATCTCTCAAACCTCTTACACTATTCTCTTCTACTCTGTTACTGTCCTGACACAGCACCTGGAAACTCCTCAGTGGCCCAATTTTTTAAAATATATTTTAATGACTGTTAAAAATAACTAGAAAAATGGCCAGATTTCATTGTTTCTCATTGCCATGTAGTATTCCATGGTATAGATAAACCACTCTTCTTGATCCATTCATCTGTTGATGGACACTTAGGCTCTTTCCATGTTTTAGCTATTGTGGAGAGTGCTGCTATGAACATTGGGGTACATGTGCTCCTATGCCTCAGCATTTCTGTATCCCTTGGGTAAATTCCTAGCAGTGCAATTGCTGGGTCATAGGGGAGTTCTATTGTTAGTTTCCTGAGGAAACTCCACACTGTTTTATGGACCTTGAGGGTGTTATGCTGAGCGAAATAAGTCAGGCAGAGAAGGACAAATATCATATTTTTGCACGTATAGGAGGATTAGGAGGAACTTGATGGAGGAACAAGGGGGAGAAGAAGGGCGGAAATGGTGGGGGAAAAGGAGAGAGGCAAACCATGAGAGACTCTTGAATGCTGACAAAAACTGAGGACTGATGGATGTGGGGGGGTGGGGGGGATGTGCATGGAGGAGGGCACTTTGGGGATGAGCACTGAGTGTTATGTGGAAAATAATTTGACAATAAACTATTTGTAAAAAAAATAAATAAATAAATAAAAATAAAATAAAAATAAAATAAAATAAAATAAAATTCAGAAGGAAAACAAAAAAAAAATAACTAGAAAAAGAAGAATATTTCATGACATAGAAAAATTACATGAAATTCAAACTTGTGTCTGTAAATTAAGTTTATTGGAACATGTCACACCACACTCATTTGTTTACATATTGGCTACTTTCAGGCTACCATAAGTACACTGAATAGTCATGAAGAGACGGTATGGCCCACAAAGTTGAAAATGTTTGCTCTTTGGCCCTTTAGAAAAAAATTTCTGGAGCCCCTGAGTGGCTCAGTCAGTTGAGCCTCAGACTTCGGCTCAGGTCATGATCTCACAGTTTGTGAGTTCAAGCCCTAGTTAGGCTCTGTGTTGACAGCTTGGAGCGTGGAACCTGCTTCAGATTCTGTATCTCCCTCTCTCTCTGCCTCTCCACTGCTCATACTCTGTCTCTCTCTTTCTCTTTCTAAAATAAATAAACATTTAAAAAAATTTTTTTAAGTTGCCAACACCTGGCCTAGACTATGAATTCACATTCATGCCTAGAGGAGTTCAAGTCCAATGTCGTATCAAAACTTCATCTCTTTGTCAAATGGAAGCTTCTTACTCTCTTCTGGCACATACAGGCTCTATGCTTCTGCATACCTAGTCCTTGACTCTGCTCTATTAGCTTGTAGAGCTGCTATAACAAAATACCACATACTAGGGTCTTAAACAATAATTTGGATTTCTTACAATTTTGGTGGCTGGAAGTCCAAGATCAATGTGTCAGCTGGATTGGTTTCTTCTAAGCTTCCTCTCCTTGGCTTGTAGGTGACCATCTTTTCCTTCCTGTTTCTTTATGTGGTTCTGCCTCTATATGTATCTGTCCCAATTTCCTTATTTTATAAGGGTACTAGTCATACTGGATTAGGGTCCCCCCCAATGACCATTTCAACTTCACCACCCCTTTAAAGAACCCATCTCCAAATACACCCACCTTCGAAAGCTCTGCAAGTTAGACTTCAATGTATGAATTTGTGGGGGAGGGGAGGTTGGAGAGACACAATTCAGCCCATAAGACTCTTCTACTCTTTCTATTTTACACGGTTACTTCTGACTTGTCCAGGATCAGATCAGGGAAAACGGATGAGAGTTGAAGAGCAAATGCCTTTTTATTTATCTGGTGCTGTTGGTCCTTCGAATGAAACTGTTGAAATGCCTCCTCCCAGGACAGACTTTGAACTGTTGACTTCTCTAGAAGTAATATTATAGTTTCTGTGGACACCCCCTCTTCAGCAATGGCCTCCAACCTGTACCTTGACACTAGTGACACACTCTCTAACTGATATCTCTTCTTCAACTCTTGCCCAGACAGTGGTACCTTCTACCCAGTTTTCTTGCCATCCCTTTGGCCCAACAAGCAGTTCTCTGGGTTCAGGTCTTTTTCAGCTGACTACAGCCTGGCTACCCTCCTAAGGACGACAGGAACAAGCATATAAGTCACACACCTTACTCCGTGTCCATAGAATTATAGTTTTTTCCCTCTACTACAATTTACTCTCCTCCTGCTGTCATCAGGGATGGCTCCAACCACCCTCTATCTTCATTTCATACACACTCATTTTCTTTTTTTTTTTTTTACAAATATTTTATTGTCAAATTAGTTTCTACATAACACTCAGTGCTCATCCCCAAAGTGCCCTCCTCCATGCCCATCCCCCCCTCCCCCCCACATCCATCAGTCCTCAGTTTTTGTCAGCATTCAAGAGTCTCTCATGGTTTGCCTCTCTCCCTTTCCCCCACCATTTCCGCCCTTCTTCTCCCCCTTGTTCCTCCGTCAAGTTCCTCCTAATCCTCCTATACGTGCAAACATATGATATTTGTCCTTCTCTGCCTGACTTATTTCGCTCAGCATAACACCCTCAAGGTCCATCCATGTTGCTACACATGGCCAGATTTCATTGTTTCTCATTGCCATGTAGTATTCCATGGTATAGATAAACCACATCTTCTTGATCCATTCATCTGTTGATGGACACTTAGGCTCTTTCCATGTTTTAGCTATTGTGGAGAGTGCTGCTATGAACATTGGGGTACATGTGCTCCTATGCCTCAGCATTTCTGTATCCCTTGGGTAAATTCCTAGCAGTGCTATTGCTGGGTCATAGGGGAGTTCTATTGTTAGTTTCCTGAGGAACCTCCACACTGTTTTCCAGAGGGGCTGTACCAGTTTACATTCCCACCAACAGTGTAGGAGGGTGCCCGTTTCTCCACATCCTCGCCAGCATCTAGAGTTCTCTGATTTGCTCATTTTAGCCACTCTGACTGGCGTGAGGTGGTATCTCAGTGTGGTTTTGATTTGTATTTCCCTGATGAGGAGGGATGCTGAGCATCGTTTCATGTGTCTGTTGGCCATCTGGATGTCCTCTTTGGAGAAGTGTCTGTTCATGTCTTCTGCCCATTTCTTCACTGGGTTGTTTGTTTTTCGGGCGTGTAGTTTGGTGAGTTCCTTATAGATTCTGGATATTAACCCTTTATCTGATATGTCATTTGCAACTATCTTTTCCCATTCCGTTGGTTGCCTATTAATTTTCTGGGTTGTTTCCTTGGCTGTGCAGAAGCTTTTAATCTTGATGAGGTCCCAACAGTTTATTTTTGCTCTTGATTCCCTTGCTTTTGGGGATGTGTCAAGTAAGAAGTTGCTGCGGTGGAGGTCAAGGAGGTTGTTTCCTGCTTTCTCCTCTAGGGTGTTGATAGTTTCCTGTCTCACGTTCAGGTCCTTTATCCATTTTGAGTTGATTTTTGTGCATGGTGTGAGAAAATGATCTAGTTTCATTCTTCTGCATGTTGCTGTCCAGTTCTCCCAACACCATCTGTTAAAAAGGCTGTCTTTTTTCCATTGGATATTCTTTCCTGCTTTGTCAAAGATCAGTTGGCTGTATACTTTTGGGTCCACTTCTGAGTTCTCAATTCTGTTCCATTGGTCTATGTGTCTGTTTTTGTGCCAATACCATACTGTCTTGAGGATGACAGCTTTGTAGTAGAGGCTGAAGTCTGGGATGGTGATACCTCCCGTTTTGGTTTTATTTTTCAGTATTACTTTGGCTATTCGGGGTCTTTTGTGGTTCCATACAAATTTTTGGATAGTTTGTTCTAGTTTTGAGAAGTATGCTGGTGCAATTTTGATTGGAATTGCATTGAATGTGTAGAGTGCTTTAGGTAGTAATGACATCTTAACTATATTTATTCTTCCTATCCATGAGCATGGAATGTTTTTCCATTTCTTTGTGTCTTCTTCAATTTCCTTCATAAGTTTTCTATAGTTTTCATCATACAGATCTCTTGTATCCTTGGTTAGGTTTATTCCGAGGTATTTTATGGTTTTTTGCATACACACTCATTTTCATGGGGACACATGTCAGAGTCTTCCAAGGTCTTTTTATATTCCATTCTAGGAGCTATAAAGGAGGCAGCGGCCATGTAGGCCATGCATTTCCTGTAAGACCAGGCTAACAGCTTTCTGCAGGGCAACAAGCACTCTCTGGGTACTCCTAACCAGAACAGCCCCTCTGTGAGGATTTCTCATTAGGCCTGAGTTGGAGATAATAAGAGAAAATGCTACAGTGCTTTACTGGTACAATTTTTCTTCAAAGAATCCTCTTTCATCCCTTATATCCTTGAGGTGGCTGGTGACATTTGAGCAAAGATTTGAAGGAAGTGAACAGCAAGGGAAAAAGTGTGAGCCAGGAATGCATCTGACATTCCAGAGTGGGATGAGTAAGGAGAAGACAGGCAAGAGATGACATTTTTTTAAGGTATTGTAAATGATAATATAAGATGACAACAGTAGGAAACTGAATGAGGATTTAAATTGTGTCCCCGTCCCGACCCGCCCCCCAAATTCATATGTTGAAGATCTAACCTCGTTGTGACTATATTTGGAGGTAGTCTTTAGAGAGATAATCAAAGATAAATTAGGTCATAAGTGGTCAGCCCTATCCCAATAGGACTAATGCCTTTATAAGGAGAAGAAACATCAGACTCCTCACCCTGCATGCACGTGTGTGTGTGTGTGTGTGTGTGCGCGCACGCACAGAGGAAAGGCCATGTGAAGACAATGAGAAGGTCCCTATCCACAAGCCAGGAAGAGAGTCTTACCAGAAACCAAGCCTCAACACCTTGATCTTGGACTTCTAGACTTCAGACTTGTGAAAAAATAAATGTCTGTTGTTTGAGTCACCCAATCTGTGCTGTCTTATGCCAGCCCTAGCAGGCTGATACAGGTATATGGGAGCTGTCTACTATCTTTGCAACTTTCCTATAAATCTACGATTATTTAAAAACAAAAAGCCTGGGTAGTTCAGTCCATTACGCATCTGACTCTTGATTTTGGCTCAGATCATGATCTCATGGTTCATGAGTTTGAGCTCCACCTTGGGCTCTAGGCTGATGGCATGGAGCCTGTTTGGGATTCCCTCTCCCTCTCTCTCTGCCCCTCCCTTGTTATTCTCTCTTTCTCTCTCTTTCTGTAAATAAATAAATAAAAACTTTAAAAAATAAATAGTCTATTAAGAAATGAATAGAGAAGGAGAAGAAAAAATGCCCAGAAGAACACATAAGCATTGGAGTGCAGAAATACAACAATAGGCTTATGTTGGGAAGAAATTTCTTTCCATCTCACTGTTTCAAGTCAACCACTGCTATTTTCTAGTTCATTCTTTCTATCTTTCTTCATTACCTCCCCTGCCTTCTTCATTGTGCTTCCATATGAATAGTCCTCTACTTTGTGAGCCCTCCTCCTGTCCTCCACCTCATATCAGTATATTGAACTTCCTTGGTTTGTTGAACAATAGATGTTATCAGAGCGAAGCAAGGATTCTGGATCCCATATATTTGGAAAATGTTAGGTGAAACAATATTAAGCAGGTGTGTCTCCAGTTTTAAAAAAAAGACAAACAAGCAAGTTAATATAAAGGATCCTGGTTATGGAACCAATTTTGCCCGCCTCTTAGGATGGGCAAGCCCTTTGTTTCAATGGGAGGGTGCTGTCACCTATTGTTATCACCTTGGAGATCCCCTCTGAAACCCAAAACATTCAAATCCAATTTCACGTCCTCTGAGACTTCCACTGCTTTGTGCTTGGAATGTGTTTTTTCTTGCTGCATGTTCCCACTTTGCCACCCCTGTTACCTACTCATTCTTGGCTTGGTTTCCCTGTAAAGCCTTTACATGTTCCCTCAACTAGAGTTTTAGAATTAATTGCTTTGTTCCCTTGTGTCAAGGGTCTGATTTATATTATAGATAATCGCGTACTTCCTTTATTAGATTGGAAGCTTTTGTTGGCAGAGAGTTGAGGAGGCGTGAAAATATGGAGGAGGAGAGATACTGAAATTAAATCAAGATGAGCTGTATTGAGCAAACTACTACAAGGCAATGAATTTTTCCCCGTAGTCTTTCTGAAGGGATCTTTTTGGGGTTTTTTTTGTGTGCTCTCTGTATTCTTTCAAATAGTGACTTTGGATAATTACTTTTGTAGGAGTTAATATTGTCAAAATTATGGTAAAATGTTGGTGCTTTTGTATGATACCTGAAATGCATGAATCTCGTCCTGGCAGATGGATCTTCCTGCCAGAGGATCTTCCTCCCCAGGAGTTCCGAGGGAATTAAACACTCAAATATCAGTAATAGTTTGTGAGTTGAAGCACCCCTGATAAGCACTTGCTTGGGCCTACTGTCCCAAGGCAAGTGCTCTGCTGAAGTCTGAGGTTGAAGCATCCAGACCAGGCTGGAGATATGAGAAGATCTTCATTTATCCAGAGAGGAAAAAAAGTTGACCTTTAATGAGATGGGAAAGATTTTGGATGGAAACAGTTTTGGGAGGAAGAGCAGGAGTGTAGTTGTGAATGTCTGAAATTTGAGATATCTATTAGACACCTAAGTGGATGTGTATTTAGCTCTTTGATAAGAAGCTGGTATCAGGGAAGATATAGGCCAGAGAAAAATTCAGGGGTCCTTAATAAATGGTTAATATTTAAAGTCACGAGATTGGATGACATCATTAAAAGAGTCTATATGGAAAAGAAAAGAGGTCCCACGATCTCTTATATTGTTGAATCACTGCTATTTCAGATGTATTTGGGGTTGAATCTTTTGTAGATGCTAATTGTGTCACAGGTGTGATTGGTTAAGGTTTTTATTTCATGTTGAAAAAAGTTAAGACCCAAGCCAATTCATAAAATCAAATAAAAAGAATAGCTTAAAGATTAAAAAAATAAAATCCCAAATCTTCTATATGTATTACACACTGTTGTTTACTCACCAGCATCCATTCCATCCCAAGTACTTAACCTAAACTGACCACAATAATCCCATTCCCCTGCCAATTAAGGTTTAACAGAAGCAGACTCAGGACAATTTCAATGACAAGCAAGGAGAGGCTTACCAGAGTCATCTGAAAATGAAGCTTTTAGGCTCTTAAGAGAATACTATGGGAAAGGAAGCTAAGTTTTCTGTCTTTCCCACTCAGTGTGAACAAGAAAATTCATACTACCACAGATCTATGTCTTATAAATATGAGTGTAGCCAGCCTTGGAATGAAGCTGACACTGGAGATTGCCCAGCAAAGACCTAGGTCCTTGTTGATACCATTAGGCTATGAAGTTAACCAACACACAAATCTGTCCAACTATTATGTGAGCTAATAAATATCCTTCTTTCTTAAGCCAATTTCATTATCAAAAATGCAGCTCAAGTATCCTAATAAGTGCATCATGTGTGTGGTATAAAATGAATTGTCTCTCAGCTCTTGAAGACTACAAATAAATGCTACAGCTAAATTTGGACTAATCTCATTATTCATAAAAACTGTGATAGTCTGCCCAAGAGATAGTTGACTTTTCTTTGACTTCAGAGCATAGTTCATACATCATGGAGTTAAGCCGATTTCAAGAGGGAAAAAAAAAAAACCCTCCATAAAATGGTTCTGTAGCTTAACACTACCATATAATGACAAGGGGCAAGAGGTGAAGGACGATGTTTCTAAAATAGATAATAAATGTTTGAGAGTGAAAAAAAAGTCAAAGAGAACGATTGTTAGAATCCATGCAGGGCTATACCAGACTCCCTTTGTGTCTGGACTCCAGTGGTCTTCAGAGCCTATGCCATTCTTTTGGTGTGTGTTACCTGTGACCTTGTATATTATAATAACCAGCATCATAATTATGAACACATGCTTCACAAAGTAGCTGTGATATATATCTTGTTTAATATGCAACAATTTAATATGCAACATATATCTTGTTTAATTCTTTTGTATTCACTGTTCTAGGTATAATAACGTAAGGAATGAGGAAACTGAGATTCAAAGAAGCCAAGTAACTTTCTAATGTTATCCCTTGCTATAGTCTGAACATTTCTGAACCCCTGAAATTTATATGTTGATATATAAACATATCAGGTGATATGTATTAGGAGGTGGAGGTAAGGTGATTGCCTCACCCTTCTTTGGGGGCGATTAGGTCCTGAGGGTGAAGCCCTCAGGCATGGGATTAGTGCCTTTGTAAAGGGGCTCTGGAGAGCTCCTTCCTCCATTCTTCTGCCATGTAACTATATAATGAGAAGTCTAATCCAGAAGAGGGCCTTTATCCAGCCATGCTGGAACCCTGATCTCAGGCCCCCAGCCTCCAGAACTGTGAGCAATTAAATTTCTGTTGTGTATAAGCCACCCAGTCTGCAGCCCAAATGGACTAAGATAACCCTTCACTAAGAGCAGTAAGTCAGTCTAGGTTAGTAGGGAATCCTAGGTATTAGTCTCAAACCTAGACAGTGCCTGGCACACAGGGTCACTCATTAAATGTTTGAGCTATTGACTCAATGTCTTCTAATTGTTAGATTGGGTTTCATAGTGTATCACCTCGAACTCAAATCCTGGCCACTTCACTACATTATCGTCATCCTTAGATGATGGCTGTTAGGATCTTTGAATAAGAGAAAACTAATTCAATATATTTCCAAATAATCTCCTTTTATACACTGATAATGTCTTTGTGCAGAACAACCCCACATACTGTCACCATGACAACCCACTGTCCTTAGTCCCATTCAGACCATTAGACATACTTTATAAATAGAATATTCAGCTACATTCCACCCAGTTTTGCCTCAACTTCTTTTGTAATAAAACCAGAGAGAATAAACAACATATTAAGTTTTGCTTTAAAATGCAGAATATGGTGCTTTCATGAGACTTTTATTTAATAGTTCATACAGTGATGTGAGACTTGTCATGAGTATTTAACACTTAGAAACTATTTTGTTGCCTTAACAAGTAGCAGAGAACCTTCTGTCCGGTAGGTGTAAAATTAGGTGTCAGAAACACAAAGATAAACGACAGTTTTTCTTCCCTCAGGACACTAACAACACAACACTTGATATACTCATGTGTATGACACATAAACCTGTAAACTTAAATTAGAGATAATGTGGTCAGATAGTGTTACCATCCCTTCCTCTAATGCAAAGACAACCTGTTGTCAATGTCTTCTTACCTTTGCTGTTAGCTTTAGGTTCTAATCTGAGAGTCTCAGCTTATAACACTGAAAGGTTTGTAACTTGTCAGATCACAGGACAGCCAAGTTAGGGGAAAAAAGAGACAGCACATTAATTCCAACCAATAAGTTGTCTTCTTGGTATATTTCAAAATACATTTGGTGAAGAAACATTGTCCTTAACCTCAGGCAATAAAATGTGCTTCAGGAAAGTTTCCAGAAAAAAAAAATTCCACTTTAGTTAATTATATTTTATAATTCATCTTATGATCAACTTTCCGATTTTTCTAGGGGGAGGAGAAGTGTTCAGAACTGACTAGGATTGCTAATAATAATAGTGATGATGATAGCTATTATTGAGCGCTTAGTATGTGGTAGGCCTAGTAATCTACCTATTTAGATTCATTGTTTTATTTAATTCTTGTAATAACCTAGTGAGTTATGTGCCATCATCAGCCTCATTCTAAAAATGAGGCATCTGGGACTTAAAGAGATTAAGTAATTTGTTCAGCTCCTAAATGGTGAAGGCAAAGTGTAGGAATTCCTAGACCTTATTCGTACTCATCTTCATTAGTAAAAGGTCCATTTTCATTTTTTCTCAAGGTAACTGTCACATAGAATAGTTGTAGCAGGATTTTTACCAGGGGTAAATCTTTTTGTAAGCAAAGCATTTCTAGTCCTTTGCCACATAGCTTGGGTTATTAACTGGTCTGTTGTTATGAATGAAACCTACTTCTTCTCACTCTGCAATACCAAAATATCTCCCGCTAGCCTCTGGAACCCACAACAGTACCCCTGAGGCCATTGTGATGTTGACGTTTCTATTTAATCTCCTTCTCCTCGAGCTCTGTTCTGCATCCCTGACTCACAGCACATGCTAATGGCTCCAGGTGGCAATGATGTAAAGGGCCTTGGTTAATAAGCCCATTAGCAGTCAGCACTGCTGTGGGTGGAGAGGAAACAATTCTCTGTTTGGGATGAAGTAAAAAGGCACATTCTACACTAAAGCAACAGAAAGAATTGGGCGTATGACTGTGAAAGGCATGGTTATTATTCCCTTTCCAACCCCATACTGTAAAATACTCATTAAAATATTTTATTCTCAGCTTTCCATGACTGAGAAGTCTTTCTTAACATTTAAAGCAGAAGAAAAAAACCTGAAGTGAAAAACTGAAAGTTAATGGGAAAAAATAGGTTTCACACAGAGTCCTGTAAATGGGCTAAGAAGAAAAATCAAAGTTGGAAGGAAGGATGGAAGGAAGGAAGGATGGAAGGAAGGAAGGAAGGAAGGAAGGAAGGAAGGAAGGAAGGAAGGAAGGAAGGAAGGAAGGAAAGAAAGAAAGAAAGAAAGAAAGAAAGAAAGAAAGAAAGAAAGAGAGAGAGAGAAAGAGAAAGAAAGAAAAAGGAAGACAGAAAGAAAGAAAGACAGAAAGAAAGAAAAAGAAAGAGAGAGAAAGAAAGGGGAGCCACTTGGGATTTCAGAGTTCCTAAGTAACCCTCCAAAGTGCTGGCCACTTGAAAGCAACTTAGTTGAACATCCAGAAGTCTGAGAATACAGAGTAGCCTAATTGCTCAAATCTAAGATGGCTGGCTAGGGAAAAAAGGAAGCTGCTCTGTAAGATTTTTGTCTTCCAGGGGTGATTAAAAATATGGCCCTAAATCAGACACATGGTTGGATGAACCTAGACCCAAGTTTGTCACCATCAGTGCAGTGACATTTTGGGCCAGGGAATTCTTTGTTATGAGGGCTGCCTTGGGCACCATGGAGTGTTTAGTAGCAACTTGACCTCTGCCCCCTGTCCACTAGGTCCTGGGAGCATACTCTCTGTCCTTCGGTCGCGACAATCTAAACTGCATCCAAACATTGCCATGTATCTCATGTATCTCAGCAAAATCACACCCAGCTGAGAATCGGTCACTTAGACATTTCATTTTCAAGTTCCTGTTATGTCTGGTGACTCAACTGACCCTCCTTCAGGAGATCTGGTAACACAGATCAAGCCAAGGACCCTTACAGTCATTCAGACAACTTTGAATCCCAATTCTTTCTCTTGATAGCTATGGCCTTCATCAAATTACAAAATAATATCAGTAGGTATTATTAAGTGTTTATGCATTCACTTTTCAATGTGAAAGCTTTCAGAATGCACTGAAGGAGCCAGCAAATCTACAAGGCTCTAGGGGTACTACATTGAGATCACAAAATAATAGTGACTCTGCTGTCATGTAATTTAGCAGCCTGGTGATGAGATGGATATTAATCAAAGAACTGCTCACATAGTGCACAATGGCCTGGTCAGATGAGTGCTATGAAGTAAAGTATATAGCATAAGTATGTGCATAGGTCCTATGATTAAAGAAAACAGTAGACATTCTGAAAGATCAGTGTGGTTGAACCACAGGAAGCAAGTTTACCATAGGCCAGGCACTCTGCTAAGCTCTTTCCCTGGAGGATGGCAGGGAGTGGGTACATGTGGCATGACATGGATACTATTAATACTCTTACTTATCAGATGAGGGGCTATCACTTATCAAGATCGCATGACTTGAGAGTGGGGAAGCTGGAGTTTAAGACCATATCTGCTGAACTTCATAGCCTGTGTTCTTTCACTATTTAGTTATTATTATTATTACTTATTATTACTGCCTCTTCATTACACTGTCATGGTTTTTCATTTGATTTTTAATCATGAAACATTTTAGACATCACAAAGATGTACAGAATAATAGAATAAATATCTATATACCTATCATTTAACTTCAGAAATCAAATGTTACCAATGTAGTTGGAGTCCCCTTTGGTCTACTCTCTGATCCTGGTTCCCTGCCACAAACCATGTTCACCAGTGGTAACTACAATCCTGAATCTGGTCTGGTTTTTTCCCCAAACATATCTATGTTTTTAAAAAATTTTTAATGTTTTATTTATTTCTGAGAGAGAGAGAGAGAGACAGTGTGAGCAGGGGAGGGTCAGAGAGAGGGAGGCACAGAATCTGAAACAGGCTCCAGGCTCTGAGCTAGCTGTCAACACAGAGCCCGATGCAGGGCTCGAACCCATGAACTGTGAGGTCATGACCTGAGCCAAAGTCGGACGCTTAACCAACTGAATCACCGAGGTGCCCCTCCCCAAGCATATCTTTACACATTTACTACAAATACATGTAGCTAGCCTAAAAAAATCTAAAGTATCATATAAGCCTTTAAGCTTTATAAAATATCAAGTTATGTGTACCCTTCACTAATTTACCTCAGTACTTTCTTTTGAGGTTTATCCCTTTTCTTTTCTTTTTTTTAAATGGTTATTTATTTTCCAGAGAGAGAGAGGCAGAGAGAGAGGGAGACAGAGGATCTGAAATGGGCTCCATGCTGATAGCACAGAGCTCAATGCAGGACTTGAACTCACAAACTGGTGAGACCTGAGTAGCAGGTAGATGCTTAAAGAGACTGAGCCAGCCAGGAGCCCTATCCATTGTCTTCTGAAGTATATCCATGCTCAGACACAAAGCTCTAGGTCACTCATTTTCATTGCTCTGTAGTATTCAGTGTATACTATGCCACAATTTATTTATTTATTTATTTTCCTATTGATGAACTGGATATTTTAAAGTTTTTTTTTACCATTATAAACAGTGCTGCAATAATATTCTTTTACATATATTCTTGCACACAAGTTTAGGAATTTCTCTGAAGACAATATCTAGAAATTGCTACACTGAAAGTATAAGCATCTTCAATTTTACTAGAGGTTGTCAACTTGATTTTCAGAGTGATACCAATTTAAAAATCCTAAGCAAGCATATGAATTTTGTTCAGTATTCTGCAAACTTCATCCTCTGTCAGCTATACTCTGTTAGGGACATCTGTCTGTATCCTGTCACTTCTTTATTATGTCTGTTGTTAAGCAATAGTCAATTCTAACATAATCAAATCTATCAATCCTTTTATTCCTGGTGTGTAGTTTGATGAAACTGAAGAAATGAATAATTTATGGAAAGTCTTTACATATTTTGAAAAGCAATGGTGTGTGAGTGATATGCAATGGTTTGCTTTTAATTTCCTTTTCAGGCCTTTTGTTATTGGTTTGTCTGTAGTAGTTTCTCACTTGTAATTGAGTTGTGTGATGGGAAAGGCAGATCTTGGGGCATCCACTTTGTCATCGGAGATTGTGGCAGAGGCGGCACATTTGTGTCTGCAGCTGTGGCAATCAATGGCTATCTGATCTGACAGCTTCCACCTGTGGAAAAGGCAGCAGCTCCTGGAAGCCCAGCCCATTTCTGAAGTCATCCCAACAATTCTGTGAGCTGCCTCGATCCCATAAAAAATCTGTCTTAATGCTGGTGGAGTGGAACTTGCTGCCAATCACTAAAAACCTACCAAAGACAGATGATTATAACAGATCCTTGCATTCTCAGCGGAGCTGAAATTAACAACAGGAAAAGAATATAACCTTTGAAATACACATTTAAATATAGTCTGCACCAGATGCTATGCAAAGTGTTTGCAGTACAGACCCCAAGGATTTCCCCATGTGAGTTTATAAACATGAGTGTGGGGTATGAGGAGACCACGGAGGGTGCAAGAAGAGGTTTATAGATAAAAATAATCAAATATTAAACATGGTGGTAAAAGTACATACAAAGCTTGTTACACTTTGAAGCCTAACACCTTTTGAAATGAAAGAATTTGGGAGGGGGGAGAGGAGGAGACAGGGAAAAGAAGAAAGGAAAAAAGGAAGAGGAAAAAAAAGGAGAGGAAGAGTATCTGATACTTTATAAATATTATTTGACCCTCAAGATGTACAAACATTACCTTATTTAAAATGTCATCACAATACAGCAAATACATTGAGAATATTGATCCCATTTTAGAGCTAGAAACCACGACTCAGGATCTGGGATTTAAGGCCATGTACATCTATCCCCAGACCCCACTCTGTTTTTACCTTGATCTATGTGACAAGAGTGGGGAGAGACTTAGTAACATTTCTGGTTATTTTTGCAAAGTTATCAGTTGAATACCTAGTCTGTAGAATAGAATGGGATTTAGCATTGTGAGCACTTTTTTCTCTTGAACTTTAATTAGAGTTTGATGATTTTTTTCTGCTACATAAATTCAAATTTTTATGCTTTGGACATTTCTTGGACAAATCTGAAATGAGGACATGAATGTTTCCAGATATTTCTTCTCACTCCTGAAAATTGTGCTGATCTGGCCTGGTAGTTTCTGTAAATAACTCTGAGGATGGTTAAGTGTACGGTTGGGAGGAAGAGGCCTGCCAGAATGAACTGTGAATTCCTGACAACACAGAATCCCCTTATATATTTGAACTAAGCAACCATATAAATGAACAACCTTTTCAAGGACATCCATCACCTTAATAGAGTTTACTTAATTTATTTTGACATCTGCTTCAATTTCTTAATATAACACACATTACATGGGTAAGGAAAATGCATAATAATATAACACCCCATTGCTGTTTCAGATCAGGTGAGAGATATGTGCATGTATTTGCCAAGCGTTTGTGCATTTGTGTGTGTGTGTGTGTGTGTGTGTGTATGTGTGTGTGTAGGATTCATTCAAAGAAACTTGGAATTTCAGCAGTGAAGAGAGATTAAATTCTATGTTGAATGTGCAAAGACTCTAATTAGTAAATACTGCCAATTTTCAGCTCTGAAAAACTGATGGCTAAAATTCATTTTAGGTTAAATTATATACTAAAGCTAACTTAAATGTCAGTCCTTCAGTCAGACATTCTGTTATATGTTAATCTAGTGCCCCCTTGTGTAATAATTTTTAATAACAAACTTTGGGAGTATTTCTGTACTGTTTTGATTGTTAATTCTAAAGGATACAGTCATTGGATAGTGGCATTATTTTATCGTCTTTGTGGTTTTTTTTCTTCATGTCTTCAAAGGGGTATATAATAAAATCTACAGAAAGGAGCGAGTCTGAAATTTGCAGGTTTTGTGCTATGCCTATGACTGTCAGTAAACAAAAAATACATTTATGAATCAGGATGTTCCTTAAGAAAATCAGGGTAACAATAAGGATACCAAGGAAAAATAATTTTGTAAAACAGGAAAAATAATTTTTTAAAACAGGACAATTAGTTCTCATAGATTCTTGGAATTTTAGGGCAAGAATAAAATGTGGAGATGGAAAGAGCCTAAGTGTCCATCAACAGATGAATGGATCAAGAAGATGTGGTTTAGCTATACCATGGAATACTACATGGCAATGAGAAACAATGAAATCTGGCCATGTGTAGCAACATGGATGGACCTTGAGGGTGTTATGCTGAGCGAAATAAGTCAGGCAGAGAAGGACAAATATCATATGTTTGCACGTATAGGAGGACTAGGAGGAACTTGACGGAGGAACAAGGGGGAGAAGAAGGGCGGAAATGGTGGGGGAAAGGGAGAGAGGCAAACCATGAGAGACTCTTGAATGCTGACAAAAACTGAGGACTGATGGATGTGGGGGGGAGGGGGGATGGGCATGGAGGAGGACACTTGTGGGGATGAGCACTGGGTGTTATGTGGAAACTAATTTGACAATAAACTATTTGTAAAAAAAAAAAAAAAGAAAAAAAGAATAAAATGTGGAGATCTAGCGAGGGACAGTTTAGGGTTGGCACTTGTGTTTCCTGTGTAAATGCTGCTGTCACTGTGTGGGGCTGGCACAGGCTGATGGGCGTTGTTAGTGCTTCATACTGAGCATGAATTTCTTTTATTCCTTCTTTTTCAAGTTGTTATTTAAGTCCCAGCTAGTTAAATTACAATGCGGTCTTAGTTTCAGGTGTAGAATTTTGTGATTCATCACTTATATACAACCCCACTGCTGATCACAACAAGTGCCCTCCTTGATGCCCATCACCTCTTTGACCATCCCCCATCTACCTCCCTTCTGGTAGCCATCAGTTTGTCCTCAATGGTTAAGAGTCTGTTTTCTTGCTTGGCCTCTCTTTCCCAGCCCCCCAGGTTTCATCTATTTTGTTTCTTAAATTTCACATATGAGTGAAATCATATGGCATTTGGCTTTCTCTGACTGACATATTTTGTTTAGAACAATACTCTCTAGCTCCATCCATGTCACTGCAAATGGCAAGATTTCATTCTTTTTTATGGCTGAGTAATAGTCAAATATATATGTATACACACACATTTATAGTTGATAATGCTTCTATAAACATGTGCATGTATCCCTTTGAATCAGTATTTTTCTTTAGTATTTTTCTTGAGAGAGAGCATGAGCAGGGGAGGGGGCAGAGGGAGAGAGAGAAAATCTTAAGCAGCCTCCTGATTTAAGGAACTTGATCCCACAATCCTGAGATCATGACCTGAAATCAAGAGTTGGGCACTCAACTGAGTCCCAACTACCCAATCACCCCCAAATCAATATTTTTGTATCCTTCGGTTAAATACCTAGCAGCACAATCTCTGGGTCATAGGGTAGTTCTATTTTAATTTTTTGAGCAACCTCCATAGTGTTTTCCACAGTGGCTGCACCAGTTTACATTCCCACCAACTGTGTAAGAGGGTTCGCCTTTCTCTACATCCTTGCCAACACCTGTTGTTTCTTGTGCTGTTAATTTTAGCCATTCTGACTGGTCAGAGTATGATTTTCTGAAAATTTTTTAAAATTGCTGTAAAAAGCATGTAGCATAAAATATACTACCTTAATCATTTTTAAGTGTACAGTAGTGTTAACTATATGAGCTCTGTTGTGCAACAGATTTCTAGAACTTTCTCAACTTGCAAAATGGAAACCCTATGCCATCTGAACAACAACTCCTCTTTTCTGACGATTTTTCCTTTTTCAGGAAATTTCATGTGTACATCAGTATGTGAAGAGGTATAAACAGTGCTGCTCTAATCTAAGGCTGGGTGAATGGCATCCTGTGAGTCTCTACTCAGGCTGTGTATTCTCTGAATTCTCAGGCTTCTCAGAACCACAATAGTTTGACATCACAATTACAGATTCAGACCCACAATGGTTTGACATCACAATTACAGATTTTGCTCTTTCCCACTATTAAGGGTTGAATTGTGCCCCCCACAATCATATGTTGAAGCCCTTACCCCCAGTACCACAGAATGTGACCTTATTTGGAGATAGAGTCTTCACAGAAATAATCAGGTTAACATGAAGTCACTGGGGTGGGCTTTAATCCAACATGACTGGTGTTCTTTTTTTTTTTTTTTAATGTTTTATTCATTTCTAGGAGAGAGAGAGAGACAGCGTGAGCAGGGGAGGGTCAGAGAGAGAGGGAGTCACAGACTGAAACAGGCTCCAGGCTCCGAGCTGGCAGTCAGCACAGAGCCCGACGCGGGGCTCGAACCCACGAACCGCGAGATCATGACCTGAGCGAAAGTCGGACGCTTAACCGACTAAGCCACCCAGGCGCCCCATGACTGGTGTTCTTTTAAAAAGGGGGATTTGTGCCAATGAAAGCAGAGATTAGGGTGTTGCACCCAGGAGCCAGGGAACACCAGAGGTTTCTGGTAAACCACCAGAAGCTACGGGAAAGACCTGGACCAGATTCTCTCACAGCCTTCGAAAGAACCTACCCTATGGACTCCTTTATCTTGTACTTCTAACCTCCAGAATGAACGTACTTTTGTTGAAGCCACCTGTTTATTACTGGAGCCCTAACGAACTAACAGCCCACATTTGCTGTCAGTGGCACTGTGGGTTGTTACTGCTGCCTGATGTAGCACCGCCAACATAGACTTAAGGGATAGCCTGAGCAATTGAAAATCCCCGTGATGCAGCGGGCCAGATCCAGGGACTCAGAGGGGGTCGGGCAGAATCAGCCAAGAGAGCCTGTGGCTCTTACACAGGGTGGAAATCAAACTTGAGCGGGCAGGAAGTGAGAGCGGAGTTTATTGAAGAGATAGAGCAGATACAGATGGAGGGTTGGGGAGACTCAGAAAGGAAAAGGATGAATCCTGTCTGTGTTTGGGACCTACAGTTTTTACTGAGGATGGTGACCTGGCGGACGTGACCTCTCAGGCATCCAGGTACTGGTCGAACAAGGACGGATGCTCAGGTGTCCTTCATAAGCCACTTACACCCTGGAGCCAAGGGTCTTGGCATCAAGGTATTTGGAGTCAGTGGTCTTGAAACACGGTCGTGGCCACCTCACCCAGACACTCCTTAGATGGCATCTGTTGTCTTGGAACAACAGTCTTCTTGGAAGACTCCAAAGAAATCGTTAACTTCTTGACCTTTACGAGGTGGACACACATTAAGTCATGTGTAAGGTGGGGGTGCAAGTCCTAGCAAGAACAGAGGCAGGAAAAGAAGCAAAGGAAAAATAAACACTTTGTTTCCCTTGGGTTTCCCTGTCTTGCCCAGAGATATGACAACCTTGAAATACAATGCAATTAAATATTCTATTATGGAAAGCAATTAGCTCAGTGAAGAATATGTTTTGAAATTGCCCCTGGAGGGGAGGAGAGTATGCCACCCCAAAATATTCCTCTTAGGCCTAAGGATTATCTTCAGCTGGTTAGTTTGAAGAAACAGACACGGGAATAGCTCTGAAAATGGAGTAGAAGTCACCCTTTTGTAAGGGACAGTTACATTTCTACGCCAGAAAGAGGAGCATGACTACACTTCTAGAAAGTCTCATCAATGTGAGGGGTGCCTGGGTGACTCACTCGGTTAAGTGTCTGACTCTTGATTTTGGCTCAGGTCATGATCTCGCGGTTCCTGAATCTGAGTCCCGTCGGGCTCTGTGCTGACAGTGTGGAGCCTGCTTTGGATTCTCTCTCTCCCTTTCTCTCTCTGCCCATCTCCAGGTTGTGCTCTCTCTCAAAATAAGTAAATAAACTTTTAAAAGTCTCATCAATGCAGAAGGCAAGAACTTAATTTGGCAACCATACCCTGTTTATTGTGTTCTGCCTGATCACTTCCTATAAATTAGACTATTTTTCCTCCTCTACACCCAGAAGTTTTCTGAATATTTATTTTTACATGGAATTATCGTATTTTTTATTTTTAAGTTTTTATTTAAATTCCAATTAGTTAATATATCGTGCTAACTGTACGTTAGCTTCAGGAGTACAATATAGTGATTCACCACTTCCATATAATACCCAGTGCTCATCATTTCCTAGACATCAAGACATTCCAACATAAAAATTGCATCTTTAAAAAAAAAAAAGCATTTTCTACATAGCTAAAATAACATTGTCTCATTTAAAAACACTGTTTAAAAATCTTTAGTATTATCTATCAACCGGTCTACATTTAAATTTCCCTATATGCCCCCAAATCATATTTAATTCCAAAATAAGGTCCAGTTTGAGCCCATGCCATTGCATCTGATTGTTGTTTCTTTAACTCTCTTAATCTGGCCAGTCACATTTTAATGGTATTGCCTTTCTTTTTTTATTTTTTTAAAATTTTTAATGTTTTATGTATTTCTGGGAGAGAGAGAGACAGCATGAGCAGGGGAGGGTCAGAGAGAGAGGGAGATACAGAATCTGAAACAGGCTCCAAGCTTTGAGCTGGCTGTCAGCACAGAGCCCAACACGGGGCTCGAACCCACGAACCATGAGCTCATGACCTGAGCCAAAGTTGGATGCTTAACTGACTGGGCCACCCAGGCGCCCCAGTGGTATTGTCTTTCTGAGCCATTGACAATGGCTCACAGTGAAGAAAATACCTCAAATTATGCATTTATCTGATTGTTTCCTTGTGGTATCATTTACTTTTTCCCTATAACTGGAGTTAGATACAAAGGCTCAATTAGATCCAAATCTTTTTGGCAACAGTACATCATAGGTGTTATGTTTTACTTCATATTGGACTAATCAGGGGGTTCATGGTATCTGGTTGCTCACCCATGGGATGCTGAGTGAGGCCGCTCAACGTGGTGGCAACATCTTGATCCATCCATGGTGACCAGAAACTGATCCCTATGTTGTTATTGTGACCACACACAGGCATCCAGTTCCCCATCGATCAGCCTCCTAGGCTGTGCCTTGCTTGAATCAATGATTGTATTAAGTGTTGCAAAATAATGATTTCCTATTTTTATAACGTCCTATATGTTCTGTTTGCTGTTAATGTGCCTTTTATTACTAAGCGGGGGGTGTCTCAGCCAAGAATAGAGAAGGATGGAGGGAAAAATCTTTTTTCTCACCTACAAGAGTTAGTTTAATAACTGTCTGAAGTGGTGGAGAGATTTTTTTTCTTTCCCTTTTGTTAGGATCAATATGGACTCGTGGATTTTTATAATTTCAATGCATTTTAGTAAACTATAATCACAGGGGCTGGTTATTCAAACTGTCACAAATATAACTAGTGGAAGACACTTTAAGCTGGCTCCTGGGTCTTTTTGACATAACTCCTTAATCTTTGAAAGTTTTCTTGCTTTTCAACACTAAATATGTGTCCTTGGTATGAGAGACCAAAATCACTGTTCTGAGATGGTGAAATGCCAATGCATTGACATTACCTCTTGGATATTTCAGTAATGAAAGTTAAAATATATACATATATTTAAAACATGAGTTCACAGCATCCCTCCTGATCAGGGAAATACAAATCAAAACCACACTGAGATACCACCTCACGCCAGAGTGGCTAAAATGAGCAAATCAGAGAACTCTAGATGCTGGCGAGGATGTGGAGAAACGGGCACCCTCCTACACTGTTGGTGGGAATGTAAACTGGTACAGCCCCTCTGGAAAACAGTGTGGAGGTTCCTCAGGAAACTAACAATAGAACTCCCCTATGACCCAGCAATAGCACTGCTAGGAATTTACCCAAGGGATACAGAAATGCTGAGGCATAGGAGCACATGTACCCCAATGTTCATAGCAGCACTCTCCACAATAGCTAAAACATGGAAAGAGCCTAAGTGTCCATCAACAGATGAATGGATCAAGAAGATGTGGTTTATCTATACCATGGAATACTACATGGCAATGAGAAAGAATGAAATCTGGCCATGTGTAGCAACATGGATGGACCTTGAGGGTGTTATGCTGAGCGAAATAAGTCAGGCAGAGAAGGACAAATATCATATGTTTGCATGTATAGGAGGATTAGGAGGACCTTGACGGAGGAACAAGGGGGAGAAGAAGGGGGAAATGGTGGGGGAAAGGGAGAGAGGCAAACCATGAGACTCTTGAATGCTGACAAAAACTGAGGACTGATGGATGTGGGGGGGGAGGGGGGATGGGCATGGAGGAGGACACTTGTGGGGATGAGCACTGAGTGTTATGTGGAAACTAATTTGACAATAAACTATTTGTGGAAAAAAAAACAAAAAACAAACATGAGTTCATATTGGTATTTTCAGTTGAATCTTAATGCTACAGCGTTTTTACCTAATTCTTTACCTCTGTCCCCTTATCTTTTATCTTACAATATAAAGAAATGTTTTTAAAAACAATACCAATATTACTATTAAAAGAAATTTTAGAAGACTTTTGTAGATTATTTTTTCTTAGAATGCATCCCAGTAAGAATGTGCAGTCAAGGTACATTATTTTAAAGTTACCTAAAGTACATCTTTCCTAGGGCGCCTGGGTGGCTCAGTCAGTTGAGCATCTGACTCTTGATTTTGGCTCAAGTCATGATCTCACAGTTAGTGAGATTGAGCCCTGTGTTATGCTGAGCTCACAGCCCGGAGCCTGCTTGAGATTCTCTCTCTCCATCTCTGTCTCTCTCTCCCTTGCTCTGTCTGTCTGTTTCTCCCTCCCTCTCTCTCAAAATAAATAAACACTTTTTAAAACTTAAAAAAAATACATCTTTCCTCTATGGGATGACCCTAGTAGTTTAATATACAATTAGATTCATTTGTTTTGCTTGGCTTTCCACTTCAGCAACTGGGATTTACATGAAATGTTATTTTTAGTAGGCAACGACTCAGAAATCAGACCCAGATGAGAAGTCTCGCTTCTATCCTCCATCTTGTTCCTCATTTCTTCCCACCTGAGGTGATCATTTTTAATGATTTCTTCTTCATCCTCCCAATGTTGATTTTTGCAGGTGCATTTTTTTTTTCTTATTGCCCTCCTTTCCTACACAAAATGTAGCATCTAGTTTATTTTTCTTCTCTCTTGCTTTTATACATAACTCTATGTCCTGGGTATCTCCCCACAGGGCTGTATCTCTACCTTTTTCTTTCTTCTTTTTTCTTTTTTAGCTTCTGAACTTTATAATTTTTACAAAACAAAACAAACAGCAGGTATCAAAAACAGCCAAGAGGTTATAGAATTTCCCTACCAGTTTTCACGTAAGACAGTGATTATGAAACTGGTGTCCAATGTACATTTGAAACACAGGCTGATTTCCCTCTTGGCTCTTGGTGGGATGCATTCAAGTGGTTTGTTTTGGAATTACTGAATAATAACTTTTTATAAGCACCAGTCATTCTTTGAGAACCCATTTGGTTTTTCCAACAAGTAAACACTTTTTGCTGTGAAGCATTTTGCTTTTTTAAAAACCATTGAGCTAAAATACAAATGTGCATGTGTCTGGATCTGAACCAAAGCTTATAAGATCCTAATTACCCTGAAGAATACTAAAGACATCTATAGGGCATATCAAACACTCGTTACATACCTCATAATGGCTAAGGTGGCTATTATAGTTCTAAAGAAAACAGCATTTCATTCAGAGGCTGCCCAGAGTTTGAACTTCATCAAAGTTTTCGCATCTTTTCTGATTTGTAGTAGTTTCCCCAAATAGGGTCATACTATTAGAACAAAGTTTTATGCTCATGTCAAACAGGCTCTGGCATTTCAAAGAAATATTTTTGTAGAGCAAGACGTCTTGCTCTGGGCCCTGGAGACCACAGAGAAATCGAGAGGCCATGCTTACTGGGTGCAGAGAGGAAAAGGCACACATAAGCTCACGTGATCTGGAGGTAAGCGAAAACAAAGCTGGAACTCGGTAGTGTGGTTCACCCACCACCTGTTCCAGAAACACATTTTGCTTAAAGAAAGGAATTACGGTCCAGTTTTGCAAAGTTAATGGCTGCCAGTTTCTCAGAGATATTTTTTGTAAATATCATTTCCTGGCTAGCAAGGAGTTGGGAAACTGGCCTCAAATTCAGATCAAATTTCTCACTATTGGTCAAAAACAAAGCAAAACACCTCAAAAAATGCAAAACAAAACCCCACCAGCCAATAGGGGTTAAAATTTCACAATTAAACTGAAAGGCAAACTATATGATTATATAGAGAGGTACACACATCACCAAAATAGTTTTGACAGCATGAAACACTCCTGTTGAAATGATTCTCTTTATATTATCCCAGTTTTCATGAAAGGAAAATTGGTATGTAGTTTCCTTCTTTACAGATCTGAAAACGGAAGCAAGAAGGCAAAGCTGAGAAAAACATGTTTCTCCCAATGGCAGCGGTAGCATTTGGTTGTTTTGGTCTTAGTGCCAGCAACTGCCACAGCCACAGGAGAGACCCAGACCCTGTTGGACTACATCGTTTTCCCTGCAGTCAGCACTCAAATAATGGACCCGCTCCTCTGGCGGCAAGTGCCTTTTCAGGCCATTGCAGTCACAGAGCACTGCCATTGTCAGACGGGCTCTCGAAGCCATTTTATAAATACATCGCATTAGAAGATCCACACCATTCTTGCCCAGGAATTGAACTGCCTTTTCAATACCATTAGCTTTAAAAGAGATGAGCACCACGTATAGGAGGATTAGGAGGAACTTAACAGAGGATCAAGGGGGAGAAGAAGGGGGGAAATGGTGGGGGAAAGGGAGAGAGGCAAACCATGAGAGACTCTTGAATGCTGACAAAAACTGAGGACTGATGGATGTGGGGGGGAGGGGGGATGGGCAGGGAGGAGGGCACTTGTGTGGATGAGCACTGAGTGTTATGTGGAAACTAATTTGAGAATAAACTATTTGTAAAAAAAAAAAAAAAAAAAAGAGAGATGAGCACCTTCAAGACGATGTTGCCTGCTTGATCCTTCACTCCCTGACTCTTGGTGCTGATGGGGGGATTTTTCCATAGAGCAGCTGTCATGTTTCTTGTGATGGAGGTTAAGGGCTCTGCCTTTTTCTAACTGCATAGAGTATTGAGTTCCCTAATCCAGCATGCTTTGTATAGTCTTACTATATTCTAGTGACTGTGTATCCTCACAAGGGTAGATAGAACCAGAACACTTGGTTCTCAGGTTCCCCTCCTCTTACAGAATGGCATTGGCATATTTTCTGGATTCCTCTCATCAAGCCGAGCTGGCAGAAAGCATTTGGGGAAGAAATTCTGTGTAATATCCCTTTTGTTGGCATTGGTGGCTACGGGAGCATGAGGCTTTTGAGCTCTTCAAAGATCAGTTTGTGGCACCGAAGTGGGGTGGGTGACTATGTCGTTTGCAGATTTGATAAAATCCACGTGGTGGCAACAGGGTGACCAGTAGCATCTGGTCTCTGTGGGCAGTGGTCACAGGGAGGATCTTTTCGTCAGGCCCCCTCTGCAGTGATGTTTGGAGCCTTGTGCCCAGAGCCTTGAGCCTGTTTGTCCAGCTCACCCAACATTTCTCTGAGCTGCCTGGGATTCTTTAATAAATTTCTTTTTCTGCTTAATTGGCCAGAGTATGCTTTTCCTGCTTACAACTAGCAACTCTGACCTAAATACTCTTTATGCAAAGATAATGATTAAACAATACTAAATATAAAGAGTGAGGGAAAAGAATGTACCATCTGTCCTTACTACATCTGTAATAAATTATCTTTGACCCACTCTCTCAGCCTGGCCTTGACATTTCTTTTATCCTCATTACTTTGCTTTAAAAAGAAAAGGAAAGGAAAGGAAAGGAAAGGAAAGGAAAGGAAAGGAAAGGAAAGGAAAGGAAAGGAAAGGAAAGGAAAGGAAAGGAAAAGAAAAGAAAAGAAAAGAAAAGAAAAGAAAAGAAAAGAAAAGAAAAGAAAAGAAAAGAAAAGAAAAGAAAAGAAAAAGTAATTAAGTTTTGAATTCCATGTTTTGCTTCTCCCTTGTGCACGAGAATGGTAATTGGAGATATTCAGTTGAAGTGTAACCTTCTACCCAATGCCAGAATTTCCTAGTATCCATAATCTTCCCTCTTTGTTCTGGCAGCAAAGATGGCTTTGGGTATGACCGCTCTCAAGATAGGGATGGTACAAAAAGACAAACTACTGACTTTGGGGTTCCTACTGAGATTCTTTAACCCCCCCCACATAAGGGAAATGCTAATCTTCAAAACACAATTTTCAAGTTCAAGATCCAGATATTTTAGAGTACCAAGAAATTCAATGAGTTGTGTATTCGAAGTCCAAAAATCTCATCTTTGAATCAAGGCAGACTGGGAGAACTCCCACTCTCGTGTTTATGCCAAAACAGAACATGGAGGATGTCATAAGCAGAGGTTTGGATTTAATTGTACTCTAAAGGAGACATGGCTGAGGAGGGAGTGGACCTGGAGAAGCCTCCGGGTGACACAGGAGGACAGAACAAGCTTTGTGGATCTGGCTGCCCAGGAGCAGAAGCAGCCAAGAAACTAAAGGAACAATGAGTATCAGCAGGAGTGACCACATGACAGACCCTTGCCGGCTTTTGATACCATGATCCTTGTCCCAGTGAGCACTTAGCTCACTGCTCAGAATACGGGAGCGGGGCAATAATTTTGCTTGTTTTGTCACCACCATTAATATGAATACGCAGGAGCAGTTCTCGGTCACCACTGGACTCAAACCCCTACCCAGTTATTTTTTTAAAATATTTTTTATTAAATATTTTTATTTATTTCTAGGAGAGAGAGAGAGAGACAGCGTGAGCAGGGGAGGGTCAGAGAGAGAGGGAGTCACAGACTGAAAGAGGCTCCAGGCTCCGAGCTGGCAGTCAGCACAGAGCCCGACGCGGGGCTCGAACCCACGAACCGCGGAACCGCGAGATCATGACCTGAGCGAAAGTCGGACGCTTAACCGACTAAGCCACCCAGGCGCCCCAAGCCCCTACCCAGTTATAATAGGCTACTGAAAAGAGGGGATGGCTGACTCCCAAGAGAACATCAGTGCATAGTGGCATCTTGGGCACACTCAGACTTCTGGCGAAGGTCAAAGTTGGGAAGGAAGTAGAACATTGGATTCTGGGAGGCTGGGGATGCTATGCCTTGCTGGTGACTCTGATGGGCACTAGCACTGAAGGAGCTGCAGTCAGGCTGCATAGATTCAGGAAGAAGGAATAGGAAGGTTGGGAGGAGGGTGCTCCTGTGAGGTCTGTGGTGCAGAGAGAAGACAGCACTAAAGCCCGAGAGACAGATCTGGGAGGTTAAAGCATAATGTGACTGGGACAAGACTGGTAACCAGGAACTTAATTTTCTCTTTCTCTTGTGCTCTTTTCCAGCAAAGGTGGTCCCATATGCTCTCCATCCAGCTAACCATCCAGCTTTATGCCTAACCATCCCCCTTTGAGGCTGGGACCCTTTCCAACTAGCTCCATGAGTCTCAATACCTTTGTTTTTCACCTTTTGATTTCTATTCACTAGCCTGTAACGCTCGGGCTGCTTTTTAGGATTAACATACAAGCTTAAAAATAAAAATATTTGGGAATTAATAGACTTCACCCTACCCCACCCCCACCCCACATAGATTGTAGCTCCGTTGAGATAAGAACCCACCTGCTACAAGATGCCTTATATTATGTACTACACAAACAGGGTAGTCAATTATTAACTGACTGACATCTATTTCCCTTAATCCTGATGGGAATGTCACGGCTCTGTCCTCAGCGTCACTGGTGACAATATTAAACAGCACTAGATGTTCCAAACGTGTTTGTTTTTCTTTCCCAAGAGAGCTACCTTACACTTCCCAGACTAGTTCACCTAGTGGCTAACCAAACCACAGCCTTGTCCAATAACATCATCTGGCAAATGACGTCACAGATGCTGAAGCTAATAACCTTTAGGACAAACCAAGATTTCTGGCTTCACCTGCTGGCTTGAAGTATCTGGAGCCCTTGTTCATGTTTTCTTAACTTTGTTCCACACTTAATTTTATTGAAAACATTGTGTTGATTGGCAAATTAATGCAGTTTAATAAAATACTACATGGAAACTTGACCCAGCTTTGACACCAGTCAAGCTCTCCCAATGTGAGCTACTCTTGTTACCTAATATTCAGAGAAATAATTTTATTCATCGTTCTCTCATGTAGCCATTTACCACACCATGTGAGAAAGCAATGACTAGTTGTTGAACTTTGCTTGATTTGGTATTTTTTTGCTTCATATATTTTTAATGTATCCCCCTTCCTATTTTTCCTGCATTTTCTACCTTCTAAAGTGGTCACAAATATTAGCAGATTAAGAACTATATGAAAAGAAACTACATTCTCTGTGCATTATTCATGGCCTTCATTACTCAGAAAGGACTGGCCTAGTTTCCTGTTTCCACAGGGGCATTGTGCACAGCTCACATTCAGTGTGACTGTTAGCAGTCATGGCAGGTAATACTTTATTCATCCAGATCCAGACATCCACACGCCCTAAAACTTAATAAAAAGCTGAGGCACCTCTTGGGAAATTGATTTACAGGAAATTGACTATCTGTTTGGGTATTATGCCTATTCTGTGATGGATCTCTAAGGACCATGTGATGGGACTTAAGTCAGTAAAACATGTAGGGGACATTTTCCTGTATTTAACTTGCTTCTCTTCTACCCAAAGAGGTAGTGTGACCCTTTCCTATCTGAGAGCTGTAAATGATGATGGTCAATGACAGTGCTAGCCTGGTCCAGTGGTTCTCAAATTTTTGTCTGTTTCCAAATCACCTGGGAAGTTTGACAAGAGTCATATAAGAATTCAGGTCTCCCTACTTCTATCCTCACCTTTACACATAAGTTTTAAATGCACTAGGTCAGGGAGATGGTTCCAGGAAGTAGTGCGCCAGGTGACTCATTGGCAGGCAGTGCACAGAACACAGTTTAAGAAAGTGCTGATAGAGGCAAACCATGAGAGACTCTTGAATGCTGACAAAAACTGAGGACTGATGGATGTGGGGGGGAGGGGGGGATGGGCATGAAGGAGGGCACTTTGGGGATGAGCACTGAGTGTTATGTAGAAACTAATTTGACAATAAACTATTTGTAAAAAAAAAAAAAATTTCGATTTACCTTCATTGAAGATATGTGCATTAAAAAAAAAAAAAAAAAAAAAGAAAGTGCTGATAGATGCTGTTCACAGTTTTTTTCATTCAGTGAGCATTTACTGAGTGTTCAGGGTAAAATTGGATATTGTGGAAGGACTGGTCTTCTGAGTATGAGAAAGATACAAAATACTGATGCATAGAGAGTTTTCAAAGCATGTTCACATCCACTTTCCCCCCCTCCATGTCACATATGTGATAGGCAGTGACTGGTGTTTCCATTTCACACATAAAATAATTTAAGTAATTTCTCCAAGGTTCTCTGGCTGCTAGATAGACATGGATAATATCCAGGACCTCTGACCACTGGAGCTAGAAGGAAGAACTTTTAATGATAGGCGACTAATCCTATGAAAGACAAGGGCATAAAGCTGTGCTTACACAAAGGTCCATTGCTATGTTTACCACAGGGAGAAATTGGAAACAATCTAAATGTTGATAAATAAGGATTTGGTTAAAAAATCCAAATATTATGTATTCGCATAATGGAATACCCTGTAGTCTTTCAAAAGGAAAAGGTAGAACTTTATTAATGGGAAAAAATATTTGTGATGTATTGTAAAGTCTTAAAAGAAATCACAGAACTCGATGTAGAGAATGATTATTTTTATGGAAAAAAATATGCATGAATTTAAAATTCTTTGAGGCCCACCCCAATGTTTACAGTAGCACTATCAACATTACCCAAATAATGGAAAGAGCCCAAATGTCCATAAACTGATGAACAGATAAAGAAGATGTGGTATGTATATGTAATGGAATATTACTCAGCAATCAAAAAGAATGAAATCTTGCCATTTGCAACAACGTGGATGGAGCTAGAACATATTATGGTAAGCAAAATAAGTCAAAGAAAGGCAAATATCATATGATTTTACTCATATGTAGAATTTAAGAAACAAAGCAGATGAACATAAGGGAAGGGGAGGAAAAATAAGATAAAAACAGAAAGGGAGGCAAACCATAAGAGACTCTTAAATACAGAGAACAAACTGAGAGCTGCTGGAGGGTTTTTGGGTGGGGGACGGGCTATATGGGTATTAAGGAGGGCACTTGTTGGGATGAGCACTGGGTGTTATATATAAAGTGATGAATCACTGGGTTCTATTCCTGAAACCAATACTACATTGTATGTTAACTAACTTAAATTTAAATAAATAAATTTATTTAAAAATTTAAAATTCTTTGAGGCCACTTCATTCTACACATTGAGAAAGAGAGAGAGGCATTGAGAGAGAGAGCACTGTGAAAGGTACAGATTACTGCTATCTTTTTGGCACCCTGGTGAATAGTTGCCATTGGAACAACACTACTCAGTAGAGCCTTCACTTGACCCCTTATGGAACAGAATGCACAAGAGATAATTTCTCTAAATTAAGTTGTGTGTAAATTTGAGACATATTTGGCATAGAGAGAACTGCATTAGGGTTTTGGCCATTAGTTAGGGCCTCGTCTCCTTCAAATAACAACTCTTTGGGAGCCTGGGTGGCCCAATTAGTTAAGTGTCCAACTCTTCATTTTGGCGTAGGTCATGATCTCAAGGTTCACGAATTTGAGCCCCATATTGGTCTCTGCACTTACCATGTGGAACCTGGGATTCTCTCTCTCTCTCTTTCAGCCCCTCCCCCATTCTTGCTGTCTCAAGATAAATAAATAAACTTTAAAAAATTACAAGTCTTTTCTTTTTTTAACACTTAAATTTTTTTAATGTTTATTTTATCGTTTTTGAGAAAGACAGAAACAGAGCATGAGCAGGGAGAAGCAGAGAGCGAGAGGGAGACACAGAATTGGAAGCAGGCCCCAGGCTCTGAGCTGTCAGCACAGAGCCAGATGTGGGACTTAAACTCACAGACTGTGAGATCATGACCTGAGCTGAAGTTGGACACTTAACCTACCAAGTCACCAATGTGCCCCTCACAACTCTTTTCTTAACTATAATTATAATGCTATTCTATTTCATATGATATAACAGAGTAACATTAATGTATGTACCCAAAATAGTAATATAATGAAGGTATTAGTTTATAACAGTGAAGCATTGTAAAAAATTTTTAAAAATCAAAAAATTGTCATACACTTTGCAAAGGGAAATGCATTTAGGAAGAAGATTTTCTTTTGGAGAAGGTGAATCTTTGACTCTTGAAGGGCAAGTATTGGCTAGAAGAAAGGAAAAAATATATATTTGAAATAGTCACATATTTGAAAAAGTCAAAGAAGTTTTCTAATTCACAACTACGAAGTACCATAAGATGATACTGTATTAACATTTCTTGTATGCTTTTTCAGAATTGGGTAATGTGTATAATCGCTAACATTCTACTTTTAGCCCATCATGGCGTGCCTCTCCTGAGCAGGTCCTAGGGGGACAAAGATGACAAGATAATATCTCTGCCTTGGGGGTCAACAGTCTTACCCTTTAGTTTTCAACCTGCAATAAATTCTATTCAAAGAAAAACAAGCATGGGCAGAACAAATGATGGGCAAAAGGCTCTTACATGAAGAGGCTCATGTGTTTAGTGGCTAATTTATTATTTTTAACAAGATGAAATGCTTTTTGTGCTTGTGAATACTGAAGTTTATTTTTCTTAAACAAAAGATTACTTCTCTTTTTAGTCTTCATGAAAACAAAGCCTAAAGGAAAATAACACTTAATTCTCATTAGAGTGTTTTAAAACATTTCTGGGTCATGAGCCCCCATCCACGCCCCCTGAAGAATCTGATGAATAAGGAACTGTCCTCGCACAAGCCTGTGAAATATTGCAAATAGTTTTAGGAGCTCAAGGATGACCAAACCCATCTGTGGACACCAGGAAACCAATTCTGTTCTAGAAGGCTGTTGTTTTCAAATATAAATCTGATACTATTCAGCAAATATTTTCAGAGCACTTATACTATGGAAAAGCACTATGTTAGATGTAGGGTAGAAATCTGTTTTAACAAGCCCTCCAAGTGATTCTGACACATGCTGATGTTTGATATCCAACACCCTAAACCAAAATATGCCATACGCAGGCCCTGCCCCTGGAGGTAGGCTTTTATTTATTTGGTCTGAGGTGGGGGGCCAGTCATTGGTATTCCTAAAGCATCTCCAGGAAACCTTCATATGCAGCATAGTGGAGACTTATTGGTTTAAACACTGGAATATGCTTTCTGGTTCCTGATAAACATCTGTAGCCCCAAAAGGAAGTAAATCCATGGTCTACACCTGTTATTGCTCCCAGCATGCACTGTGGCACTAGGCTGGGAGCCTTAAAGAACTAGGCAGCCCTGCTTACATCACAGGGCACTTTGGAAGCTATGTCCCGACGCCCCATCTCCCCCCAGCTAATTTACTGTTGAAGAGCAGGAGCTCCAAATCCTGCTTTCTAGTTAATTAATAAATATTAAATTTCTCTTTAAGTTTTTTTTTTTGATGAAAAAGATAAAAGACCATCTCTGAATTGTCTGTATGAAATTTGAGGATAGGGCATCTATTTCGGGGGTGGAAGCTCTTACCTTCCAATTGCTGTCCCTAGCAACAAATAGATCAATTTTTGTTACTGATCAGCCTCTCTGCTAACAGTTTCTGTTAAGACATCTATTTCACAATGAATGGAGAAATCTTTGCTTTGAAGAGATTGTAGGCTTTTGATTTACATGAGAAGCAATTTTTGCAAGTCACTGCCCTCTGGAATATCTACATGGGGTCACAAAAGTCAGATAGAAGTCACTGCCCTTCCTATTAGAGTAATTTTCATTAAATAATGGAATATATCTATTAATTTAAAATAATAATAGCCACCATTTATCAAGCATTTAATGTGGATAGGCACTGCATTCGATACGTTGTATATATTATTTAATGTATTTTCACAAGAATTACTCAGTTATTGTTATCCTCATTTTGTAGATATTGTTCAAGGTCAAATGTGCAGTATGCAAACCCAAGTCTTTCTGATTCCAGAGTCTATGGACTTCTCACCACATTGCGTGATCCTCAGTCTGATAACGATGCACAGACTCCTCACAGTCATATGCTCCCTAAATGACCTTGGGGAAAGACTCATATGACAGAACTCCAAATTCCTTTTGTAACAGCCCTTGTAAACTGTTCGAGAAACTATCTGCACATTGCTCACGGTCTCCAAGTTCTAGTTGCTGTGAGAGCTGCCTCCAGTTTAAAGCTGGGAAAACACTCTTATTCAATAGGAGGTTAATCTTGCATTTGTATGAGAGCCTGTAGAATGGATGGACTCACACAGCCATCTAGAACTACACTGAAGTCACCTGAATAAAATACTGCTCTAAGAATGATCTGCTTTCTTTGGTAAGGTGAAGAAAAATTAAGCACATTGTTGAAGCAACAAACTATCCATTTAGGGCCCAATGGATGTGATGTGTCTTTATATTAATGAGAATAAACAGACATTTGCCAAATCTTCACTTGGCTTGGTTACATGATCCTGACATGACAACAGCCTATGGGAAGAGCTTTAGGTGAAACAGAATTTTGGCACGTGCTTGCTATTCAACAACACTATGATTCTTGCAAGTATTACAGATCATAACAACTTATTTGGCTTACAACAAAATCATCACATTGTGTTCTGTAGGCAAAAGCAATACGTGCAAAGTCTTTCTTTCATAGAATTTCACATTTACCCCTCTATTCTCTTGGAAGTCTGAAGGACTGCTTGTCAAGCCCCCAGAGAAAGACAGCAGAAGCCCTTTCATCCCACCAGGTTAATTACTGGTTCAAGTTCACATGTGGGAGACACACAGTTCTGCATTTCCCTCCGTAAGCCTGCTTTACTCCCTGTATGTTGCAAATCTGATTTATAAATGATAATTTTTAACTTACAGCTTTATCATGTTGGATTATACAAATGCATTTCATCAGAAGGAAAAATAGAAAATAGTAAAGTGACCATCTCAGAGGAAAGGGAGGTTTCAAGCGAAAATGATAAAAATGACTTTAGCCCACATTGCTTGTTTCATCAGCACAACTATGGTCTTTAAATGCTCATATCTCATGTTGGCCTGGAAATGCCAAATGTTTAAGAAAGAGATGATGCTTTGCTTGCGAGGAATATTGCTTTCTTCATCCACGTGTGAATGTTGATTTATTACATCAACATACATTTTCAGAAAATCAGAGTTTTTAATCCGTGAAACACTTATTCCATCAGGAATCAAAGTTCTTGGTACAAGTAAAAAGAGAAGTGCCTAAATTCAGCAGTTATTATACCAGATGCCACTGCCATTCATTTATATATTGTTTATAGATGATCAGATGTTGAAATTCTCACAGTATTTTTTTTTTTTTTGAGAGAGAACATAAGTAGGAGAGAAGGGCAGAGGGCAGCTCAACATGGAGTTGGGCATGGGGTTTAATTCCATGACCCTGGGATCATGACCTGAGATGAAATCAAGAGTGGGATACTCAACTAACTGAGCCACTCAGAAGCCCTATCAGTATTTTTAACAGTAAAGAAGAGTGATACAATCTAAATATTTATTATTCAAATAAACTATGGTATTTGATAAGTATTAATTGATACGATATTCATATATTTTTAAAGCATTACTGGGGTGCCTGTGTGGCTCAGTCGGTTGGGTGTCTGACTTCTGCTCAAGTCATGATCTCACAGTCCATGAGCTTGAGCCCCGCATCAGCCTCTGTGCTGACAGATCAGAGCCTGGATTCTGCTTCTGATTCTGTGTCTGTCTCTGCCTCTCCCCTGCTCGTGCTCTGTCTCTATCTCTCAAGAATAAATAACACTTAAAAAATTTTTTTAAAAATAAATAAAAACATTCTTTCAAGAATTTTTAATAATATGGTAAATGTCCAGAAAATAATTCCAAGAGAAAAAGCATGGTATAAAATTGTTCCTAAAGAGCAAAACTGTTCCCCCCAAACAAAAATATGTAAATATGCAAAATATTAGAAGGTAATAGAGCAGAATATTAGGAGTATTTACCTATGAGAGCTAGGGTTGTGGGTAATGTTCATTTTCTTCATTTTCTCAATATTGTAAATATTTTTCAGTGAGCACATATCTACTTTTTAATAAGAAGAAATATTATTTTGGTCTATCAGCAGGAAGAAAGTTAAAATTCTGAGGAATCTCAGGAATCACACAATAAATAAGAGTTAACTAACTCAAATGATAAATATCCCCAGTCAGTCCCCTTAAACATATGCATATTTATACTTCAATATCATAAAGGCCATATATGAAAGACATGACAGGAATGTCCATGATCACCATTGTTGTTCAACATAGTGTTGGAAGTCCTAATCTCAGCAATCAGACAACAAAAATAAATCAAAGCCATCCAAATTAGCAAGGAAGAAGTCAAACTTTCACTCTTTGCAGATGACATGATACTCTTTGTGGAAAACCTGAAAGACTCCACCAAAAAAACAAAACAAAACAAAACAAAACAAAAACCTGCTAGAACTGATACATGATCTCAGCAAAGTCCTAGAAAGAGAAATTAAGGAATCTATCTCATTTACAATTGCACCCAAAACCATAATATACCTAGGAATAAATCTAACCAAAGTGATGAAAGATCTGTGTGCTGAAAGCTGTCGAAAGCTTCTGAAAGAAATTGAAGAAGACACAAAGAAATGGAAGAACATTCCAAGCTCATGGATTAGAAGAACAAATATTTTTAAGATGTCAATTCTATACGAAGTATTCTACACATTCAGTGCAGTCTCTATCAAAATACCACCAGCATTCTTCACAGAGCTAGAATAAACATTTTTATTTTTCTAAAATTTGATTGGAACCAGAAAAGACCCCGAATAGCCAAAGCAATACTGAAAAAGAAAACCAAAGCTGGAGGCATCACAATTTCAGACTTCAAGCTGTACTACAAAGCTGTAATCATCAAGGCAGTATGGCATTGACACAGAAACAGACACATAGATCAGTGGAATAGAATAGAGAACCCAGAAATGGACCCACAAACATATGGATAACTAATCTTTGACAAAGCAGGAAAGAATATCCAACAGAAAAAAGACAGTCTCTTTAGCAAATGGTGCTGGGAAAACTGGACAGCGACATGCAGAAGAATTCTTACACCGTACACAAAAATAAACTCAAAATGGATGAAAGACCTAAATATAAGACAGGAAATCATCAAAACCCTAGAGGAAAAAACAGTCAGGAACCTGTTTCACCTTGCCCGCAGCAACTTCTTACTGGACTTTCTCCAGAAGCCAGGGAAACAAAAGCAAGAATGAACTATTCGGACCTCATCAAGATAAAAATCTTCTGCACAAATAATCCAGTGAAGAAATGGGCAAAAGACATGAGTAGACATTTTTCCAAAGAAGACATCTGATGGCCAACAGACACATGAAAATGTGTTCAACATCACGCATCATCAGGGAAATACAAATCAAAACCACAACGAGATACCACCTAACACCAGTCAGAATGGCTAACATAAACAACTCAGGAAACAACAGATGTTGGCGAGGATGGGGAGAAAGGGAAACTCTTTTGTACTGCTGGTGGCAATGCAAACTGGTGCAGCCACTCTGAAAAACAGTATGAAGGTTCCTCAAAAAATTAAATATAGAGCTACCATATGACCCAGCAATTGCACTACTAAGTATTTATCCAAAGGATACAAAAATGCTGACTTGAAGGGGCACATGCACCCCAATGTTTATAGCAGCACTATCGACAATAGCCAAATTATGGAAAGAGCCCAAATGTCCATCGACTAACAAATGGATAAAAAAAAAAAAGAAGTGGTATATACATATAATGGAATATTGCTCAGCAATAAAAAAGAATGAAATCTTGCCATTTGCAACAAAGTAGATGGAACTAGAATGTACTATGTTAAGCAAAATAAGTCAGTCAGACTTATTTTAATGTTTATTTATTTTTGAGAGAGAGAGAGAGAAGCAGAGCAGGAGTGGGTGGAGGGCAGAGAGAGAGGGAGACACAGAATCTAAAGCAGGCTCCAGGCTCTGAGCTGTCAGTACAGAGCCTGATGCAGGGCTTGAACCCACAAACTGTGAGATCATGACCTGAGCCACACAGAGAACAAACTGATGGTTGCTGGATGGGTGTTGGGTGGGGGGATGGGCTAAATGGGCGATGGGTATTAATGCGGGCACTTTTGGGGATAAGCACTAGGTGTTATATGTAAGTGATAAATCACTAAATTCTACTCCTGAAATCATTATTACCCTATATGTGAACTAACTTGGATTTAAATATAATAATAAAAGATATTCATGTTTAGAGGTAAAACTTTTATGAAAGTATGTCTGTTTTATAGAAACCACAGGTGCCTAACACCTTCCTTGGGAGTTTAGTCTTATAAGATGTTGGTTTGTAAATATCCACTGTTTTCATGCTGAAAGGAAAGTAGAAGTTGGCTGGCACAAAGAGTGTTATCAATAAGTATTTGTCGGATGAAGGAAAGAGTAGGAATGATTACTCAACTTGTAATGAGTGAGGTCACCATTTGCCCATTTTCTTTTATCGCTGCAATCTTAAATTCTTTTTTTTAACCAACCATCAAGTATGCTTATGAACATTTATCCTATAGATACTTTAACCATAGTTTTCTCTAGGCCATCTCTAGAAGGATTCGCTTTAATGTGCTTATAACAACAATATGAATACAACTAATACTAAAACTACATGCATCTTTATGAGGGTGTGACTTCTTCCTGACAATATGGAAAAGAAATCATCGGATCTTAAAGTTGCATATAATTGTCTCAAAGTCTCGAAACCAGTCGAAACTCCTCCTAGTAGCAGAAGCCCTCCTGGATGTTCACTTGTAATAGTTTGGCAACCAAGTCCATAGACACAACACAGTAAACACCACTTATAGCCCTGCTGCCAACTGCCTCGTTGCAAACATTTTGTAATTCTGGAAGGACCATGTGCAGAAGATGGAACGTAGTTGGAAAGGAAGGCAATGGATATCCCTAAATCTGAGAAAAGGGACTAGACCCACACAATTGAGAATCCACTTGTCAAACAAAAGTTGTATTTTTATACCCTTGGAGCTCTGAGGCTCTTCGTAACTCTCACAAACAATGTAGGGTCTTTTTTTTCAACAGATACACACCAAATCAGCCAGTGGCATTTTAAGAAAAAGAAGTATATGAAAACATTTAAAATTTGCAAATTAATTGCTTTTTTTGGTGTTTTTTTCATCTTTGAGAGGATACAGAATCTGAGGGTGCTTTTAGGCAACACATAAAATATAATAGTCAAAAATAAATTAAATATCAGGACCAGATAACATGAAAGTGCAGTGCAAACACACACCCCTTCCACCCCCTGCAAATAGTCAGGAAACACTGTTCAATGTAATTGGCGACAGGTGGGACACAAATTTGGCTTTGAGTTCTTGGAAAATATAGCCTAAGAGAAAAATCAGTTGCATTGTATTTATTGACCCAAAGAAGAAAATTTAGAGTTTCTCAGGCCAAGCAAAGACTTTGTAGAACTCAGTTCTGAAAGAAATTACTCAGTGGGCTGCATGTAGGGAACACTTAAAGAACATAATGACCTCAGTAATATCTCTGCAACAAATACAGATCTTGATTTTATAAGGCTACTTGTTGTGTCTTCCCCACAACGTCAATTTCATGATAGTAAAAAGCAACTCAGGGAAACCGGTCTCCTGTGAATCTAAGTGATGCCCAAGGATGTTGCTTTCTTAGATTTTAGTTCAACCCCTGAAAAAAACCTGCATAAAAAATCAGAATTGATGACTTACTTCACCTTAGATCATTTCTGTCTCAGTAGATGCAAGTACAAGTTACATTAATTGAAGGAGATTCCAGTCAAATACTTTAAGATCAACCAAATAGTGTCTTTTATAAAATGAAAGTTAAACCAATCTATCTGGGTAAGCTATTCTACAAAGTTAGAAGGTTATTCAAACAACAATTTGGGGACTACATATGAACCAAATTTTTTAAGATATAGTTTTAAGAATGTCAACTAGTGACACTTGGCAATTGTATCGGATAAACCTGTAACCAAATGGGAGAAAATATTTCAAATTATCCAGTGAATGATAGCATTTGGACTAAAAGTTAAGCCCGCCTAAAGTTAGCTTCACCAGTAACAATGAGGCATCGGGCAAGTTAACCAGAATCTCTGAGCTTATTTCCATTTGGAAAAATGGGAATATTTAATCAAAGATCAAGGGTCAAATAACATAAATAACTTCAAAGGGCATTGTACATTGTAAAACACCAACCAAATGTCTAAGATTGTTATTACATCTGTTAGCATTTTATTAGGGACCATTAGAACTTTGTTTTGACTACAGGTTCTGATTATGACATCCCCTAAAATTCTTCACCTATTCAGTTTTACAAGTATTTATTTGAGTACCTATCACATGCTATTGGTGGGACAAAATGGAAACATGCCCCTTAACACAAAGGGGGTTAGAATGCCACTTAACGATGCAGTAAGCGTTCCTTGACAATAACTTCTCTGCTTGTCAACAGCTGTCAGAGCTGAAGGAATCATGGACTGCCAGCGAGGCCTCTCCAAGAAAAAAAGACAGCATGGGGCACTTCTTCTTATCAAGCCCTCTGTGATCTTGTCACAGAGTTTTCATTAATAAGTAATTAGCAACTGATAAAATGTCCAAAGAAGAACTTTTAAAAATTACCCCGGGTTGAAAGCTGTATTCGTTTCCATGTGAGATTAAATTTTATTGCCTGAGCTCAGATCTTAAAAGATAATGAGGTTTGATGAGTTTAGATGTTATATGGTATTCAAGAATTATCTTTTCAAGTGTTTCCCAAAAGCAACCACGCACAGCATAGATCATGTTAGGCATCTCCTAGTTCTCAGCTGTCTCCAGCAGAGCATTGACCCCTATAATTTTACTGATGCACAGGGCACTTCAAATGAGTTATTTACTTAATAACTTAATGCACAGGGCACTTATGAGTTATTTATTTGCTTAATGCTTATTTTTAAAAAAATTTTTTTCATGTTCATTTATTTTTGAGAGGGAGAGGCACAGAGTGTGAGTGGGGGAAGGGCAGAGAGAGAGGGTGACACAGAATCCAAAGCAGGCTCCAGGCTCTGCACTGTCAGCACAGAGCCTGATGTAAGACTCAAACTTACAAACTGTGAGATCATGACCTTAGCTGAAGTCGGATGCTTAACCAACTAAACCATCCAGGCACCCCTAAGTTGCTTAATATTTATTAATGCATTTCACAACCATCCCACAATTGTTAACGTCAAATATAATAATAAGTAGGAGCGTGTCATGGCCTGACTCCAAAAAATGATTTCACATTCTTCTTTCTGCAACCAGCTCTCACCTAAACAGCACGGAGGGAACAAAAGCCCTAACTCACAAGTGCAAAGACCAAGTAATAATTATACTGAATGTTTATATAAAGCCCATTTCAACATTATGACGAGCTATTGATAATTAAAAACAAAAAGTGATGTTCAATAAGATGCTTTGAAAAATCCAACTAGTACAACTAAATATACAGGTCACAAATCAGTGTATATAATAAATAGATATGTAAATAATTTTAGTTCCCACTGAATACATGTAGTAATTTTCTGGGCTTGTTCACAGTTGAATAAAAGGTAGAAAAAAGGAGTTGGCCAAACATGTCAATATCATAAATAACATGCTATTTATCAGAATGTTTAACCTAGTTAAGATACTTTAAAACACAACACTTCAACAGCATCATCTGATTGTATTTGCTTCTGTTTGATATGTTGATTATATATGTATAATTTTTAAAATTTCAGCTCTTTTAGTTACTATTATATGAAAAGATAAAAAAGCAACATTAAAAATGTTTTTAATGTTTATTTAATCATTTTTGAGATAGAGAGACAGATAGAGCATGATCTGGGGAGGGGCAGAGAGAGGGAGACACAGAATCCAAAGTAGGCTCCAGGCTCTGAGCTGTCAGCACAGAGACTGACAGGGGGCTTGAACCCACGAACCATAAGATCATGACATGAACCTAAGTCAGTTACTTAACTGACTGAGCCCCCCAGGCATCCCAGAAAGCATCAGTTTTGGGGATGATTTCATACTTCAGATTCATTATTCAGACTGGCCTTCCTCCAAGGTAGTGGGACTGGTGAGCTGTTACTGCATGTGGATTTTCCCATTTATATGACAATTGCTTGTCCCAAACCAAAGGGAAGGATTGCGTTTACACGGGAAGTGAAATCATGCTAAATTCAGCATGATTCACTTGGAGGATACATTTAGTAAAGCTGGTCAGTGCACATTGCTTTCTTCCCTTTTCTCAAAAATATACTTATTTATGAGAAAATAAACACTGGTTAATTTCTCAAAATAAAACATAATTTTATGTTTCAAAGAAAAGTATTTTTAACTACTATAAAGTCAAAACATAAAAAGGTAAAGAAAAATATATACATTTGCAACACATTTCACCAATAAAGGACTAATAGTCTTAATATAAAAGCAGCTAGTAAAAGTCATTAAGGAGGAATAAAGGAGAACAAAAGATGGACAAAGAACTTGATGAATTTAAAAAATAAAATAAATGTGCTGGGCACTTGGGTGGTTCAGTCAGTTAAGCATCCAATTTCGGCTCAGGTCATGATCTCGTGGTCTGTGGGTTGGAGCCTCTCATCAAGCTCTGTGCTGACAGCTTAGAGCCTGGAGCCTACTCTGTGTCTCCCTCTCTCTCTGCCCTGCTCCAGCTCAACTACCCCAAAATAAATAAACATTAAAATATTTAAAGAATAAAATAAATGAATAAATAAATGAATAAACTGTGGATAACAAAAGCCAGGTCTCTTGCTGTCAGAAAGGGAGTTATGAATACAGAAACACAGAAGGCTAGAACAAATTCTTGAAATTTATGGGACTGGATTGAAATGTCAGTACAATCCAATATATTTCAATTGGTAAAAACTTGTGATTTTTACAATATTTTCAGGTGGATAGATACAAGAATAGGATGTGTGTGATTGTGTGTACATGTGTAGACACATATTTATTTTTTAGCTCAATGTGCTGACAGAACCCAGAGGGGGAATGATTTCTCAGTATCAATGGGCACTTCTAGCATACACCTCATTTTTCACATACCATTCTAAAAGGACCTGGGACTCCTTGGAAAAAGGATGATAGTAGGACAAGTACAAAATGAAGTACAAGATAGGCCTGGAATATCTTGTGGTGCCAGAAAGGAAGTGCTCAATAAATGTGGGGGTCATATAAACAAAGGTATAGGAGTCAACTTAAAACATCGGCTAAATCTGGAGTAATTAATAATGATGTCTTAGCCCAGGTAGCTGTAACCAAATACCAGACTGAGTGGCTTAAACAATCAAAAATTATTTCTCACAGTTCTGAAGTCCAAGATCAAGGTGCTGCTGGCAAGGTAGTTTTCATTCAGAGGCTTCTCTTGGCTTGTAGGTGGCTGCCATCTCACCATGGTCTCACATGACCTCTTTGTGCATGTGTGAGGAGAGAGCAAGAGCGAGCTTTCCAGTGTCTTTTCTTACTGGGGCCATCCCCTGATGAGGGCCCCACCCTCATGACCTCCTCTAAACCTAGTTACTTCCCAAAGGCTCATGTCTCCCAGTGCCATCAGATTGTGGATTGGAGCTTTAAAATATGAATTTTGGAGGGTCACAAATATTCAGCTCATAATGGATAATGAATTATAAACACAGAGTAAAATAAGAATCCACGAATCCATGGTGATGTAAATAATTGAATGACTGAACAAGTGGGAGAGAAATAAAAGCTCTTTCTTAGCGTGGAATTAATACATGTAAAAAATAATGGAAATAAACAATCACCATTTGGCAAATATCAGATTAATAATTGTTTTAGTCAAGAATCACCAACAGATACTAAACTTAGTAAGTCAAAGTATCATGAGAAACAGGATAAGTATATAATATTAGTGTATCCCTCCTCAAGATTCTTATTAATTATGAAGAGAAAACAGCAACTTTACAGTGGAGAAGTCTGGCAGATCCTTCTTTAAACAAGTGATTAAAGTTAACATTGGTAGTAATAGGACACATTGGTATTACACGTTTTCTACTATTATATATTGAAAAGTAGACACTATTGCTTTTGTGGTATTATTAAAAAATGCAAAACTTGAATTTAATTAGAGGAAACTTCAGACAAACCTGAAATGAGAGACCTTAAAAATCTGAAGTTCATGAAAGACAAAAAAGCTGGAGAACTATACCAAATTAATGAGACATGACTAGTTCATGCAATCAGTGACCTTAGATCCATCTTGAGTTAATGGTGGTGTCATATGTTATACTTCTGGGTCCCACATAACAAAAATCATAGAAGCAAGCATTAAGTACAATGGTTTTTAGTACATACTTACTGATTACGAATGAATCTAAATGACTAGTCCTCTGACTTTATCAGTTCTTCCTTCTCTGAGTAGAAATATATGCTCTGAACCATCCATAGAGCATAGGATACATTTAGGCATGCCAGAGGTGCTCTGTCCTTCACCAGAGAATTTACAGACATAGGCTAAAAAAAAAAATTGAACAGTTGCCTTGAAACTGCTAGATTCTGCCAAGTAAAGATATTGTATGATCTCAGAGGTGACTCTGACTCATTTGTTCTTGGCTTTGGAGAGCTAAAGAGCCAGGGCCCCTTGCTTATGTGTCCTTAGTCCACATCTTAGAATGTCTACTGTTCTGTGAAAGGAAGGTGTATGCAAAATGACCTCCTAAGGCTGAAGGAGCCATAAGACTGAAGGAAAAAGCACTGGAATTCAGCTTGACAAGAAATGGTTTATTAAAAAGGCTTATGGACAGAAGCATGCCTTGGGTGGCTACAAGATGAGTAGATCTCCACAATCCCACCTTCTGTAAGGCCTGCTTTTATAACTGGAGACTGCCCAGAGGAAATATTTGAGAATCATAGTCATATCTCCAAAATAGATAAAGATATTGTGCCCCACGGGTGTACTTAAGGGTGTAAAAAAACAAAAAGAAATAATGGGTTGGGGGGCTGTGCTCAAGAACGTTTCAGGTCACAGAGTGGTCATCATGGCATGTTTGTCCAAGATGGCATTAGTCTGGTTCACATATCGATCCCGAGAGTAGATACCTTTACTATTTATTCTTTTGGGAAATGCCATTGTAGAGATCAAAAATTAAAATTCCCACTTTACTTTGCCTGAGTGCTCTCAAAAATCCATCTGTACACTTTCAGATTTCAAGAATGGTGGGTTATGCTATTGAGATCATCTCTTTTGATGAAAACAACTAAAAATACTGGGCAAAAATCACTTAGAAGCAGCGATGACCTACATGACAGTAAAGAATTGTGAAGCCAAAATTAAAAAAGAGAATGGGATCCCCAAGGAGTAAGTTAGAACAGAAACTGCTTCTGGGACATTTGACAATTTTTTTTTTTTTTGAGAGAGAGAGAGAGCGAGAGAGCAAGTGAGCTGCTTGAGTGGGAGAGAGGGGGAGAGGGACAGAGGGACAGAGAATCTAGCAGGTTCCATACTCAACGTGGAGCTCATGCTGAGCATGGAGCCTGATATACAGCTTGATCCATGACCCTGCTGAAATCAAGAAGCTGACATTCAACTGACCGAGCCACCCAGGCAGGAGGCATTTGACAATTCTGATAAATTGTAACTTGTTTTGACAGCCTCGTAGAGTGAAGTGAACATAAATCAAAGCTCAGGACATGTGAAAGTTCAGAACTGAAGAGGAGAGCTAAAGACAATAAACAAACAAGAAAAACTTGTGACTCTAAGGAGCTAGATCTTTAGAGTAAGATGAGTAAGAAGTTAACCAGCTTTCACAAAGATGTACATCCAAATCTTAATTCACCTGGGTGGTACAGGGAATCCCAGCCCCCAGATTTGATTTAAGGTGATCTTTGACTTATTTCGCCCCCATGTGCCCTGAAACTATACAAATGTCTAGAGGAGGACACCTTCATCATATTCTCACATTATTCCTGAAAATATTTTCATGAACGATGATCAGCACAGAAACAAACATGACTGGATAACAAAAAACAAGTCACCCTAAGAGACAAACAATAAGAACAAAAAAAGACCTACAAAGATTTCAAATACTAAAATCACCAGATCCCAGGGCACCTGAGTGGCTCAGTCAGTTAAGCATCTGACTCTTGATTTTGGCTTAGGTCATGATCTTGTGGTTCATGGAATTGAGGCCCACATTGGGCTCCATGCGGACAGCACCAATCCTGCTTGGGATTATCTTTCTCTCTCTCTGCCTCTCTCCCACTCACATATGCTTTCTCTCTCTCTCTCTCTCTCAAAATAAGTAAATAAACTTTAAAAAATAAACACAGAAAAATAAAATCACTAGATACAGGCTACAATCTGACTACATTTAAAATGTTTAAGGAAATAAAAGAAGACTTGAAAATAAGTACAGAAAAAAAGAAACCATACCAAAAATAGAATAAAATAACTGAAATTGAGAATTCATTGAACAGATTTAGCTGAAGAAAGAATTACTGAACCAGGGAACAGGTCAGAAGATATTCTCCAGAATGCACTATGGAAAGGCAACAAGAATAAGAGATAAGAGAATAAAGTTTGAAGGCCTAACATAGTTTTGACTTTAATCTCAGGAGGAAAGAAGAGAGAATATGAGGTACAGAATATGAGACATGAGCACATAGAAATGTCTATGAAGTTTTAAAAATTGGTATTATTAACCCAAGGATTCAAGAGCCTAACAAATTCAAGAAATATATATAGAAATCCACAGCTAGATACAGCACACTAAAATCACAAAAAACCAAAGTCAAAGAGAAGAATCTTAAAAACAACTAATAAAAACACATTTTCCTCCAGAAATGCCTCAATGGAAACATATGTAAGTCAGTTCTCAGAGCTTTAGCCCAAATATTTTATTTTACAAAAAACAAAACAAAACAAAACAAAAACCAACTTGCCATCTCTTTAATTAACACAATTCTGGTTTCCTTTAATGATTATAAGAAATTGATATCCAGGGCCAAATAATATGCAGACACACTAAAATTCCTAAGCAAAGAAAGAATTGTGCTTTTTAATTTCTGTTAAATTTCTAGAGAAGTTGGACTCTGAAAACAAATCAAAAGAAAGAAAATACAGAAACATAAAATAAAAATTTGGGTTCACTCTCTGGATTTGGGTGAACATGATGACATTTCTGTCAGTTTTTTGAGGGTATTTTTTTTTACTACTCACCAGGTTTAGCATCTGAAAGATTCTGAAAATCCCTTTAATATTTTAAAAGCTATAGGGTGACTGTCTCATTTATAAGAATAAAGAAGCTATTCATAAGTGAAGAGCAGTGGCCCAAGGAAGCAGGAATAGCATTAGAAGGATCCCAAAGATGTGGATTTCAGTCTCAGTTTATTTTTTTTATCTGTTAAAATTTTTTTAATGTTTTGTTTATTTCTGAGAGAGAGACAGCATGAGCAGGGAAGGGTCAGAGGGAGAGGGAGACAAAGAATCTAAAGCAGGTTCCAGGCTCTGAGCTAGCTGTCAGCATAGAGCCCAATGCGAGGCTTGAACCCACGAACTGTGAGATCATGACCTGAGCTGAAGTCGAACGTTCAACCGACTAAGCCACCCAGTCTCAATTTAGACTCAATTAGTTGTGTGGTTTGGACAAGTCACTTTACCTCAGGCGCCACAGTTATTCCGTGTCTATCATCGTATGTTCTGGGTTTTTCTACATTTACCTCAGAGTAAATCTAGGTTGAAATAATGGGGTATTATTCTCTGGTTCCAATCTTTACACATTAGTGCAGGACATTAAGTCCTCAAACTACTTCCAGACGTCACCCAGAGCTGACTCATGTGCTCCTGAACCTAGTAATTTGTTTTAATGTTTTTTATTTCTAAGACAGAGAGAGAAACAACATGAGCCGGGGTGGGGGGGGTGGGGGGGGTCTGGGAACGGCACAGTCAGAGACAGAGGGAGATACAGAATCTGAAGCAGGCTCCAGGCTCTGAGCTAGCTGTCAGCACAGAGCCCGCCGCGGGGCTCCAAACCACGAACAGTGAGATTATGACCTGAGCTGAGTCGGACGTTCAACTGACTGAGCCACCCAGGCGCACCCCTAGTAATTTTTTTAAAAAATTTATTTGTTTATTTTGAGAGAGACAGGGAGAGAGCACATGCATGCATGAGTTGAAGAGGGGCAGAGAAAGAGGGAGAGAGAGAATCCCAAGCAGGCTCTGCACTGACAGATGTGAGGTCCGATCTCATGAAATGTGTGATCTCATGACCTGAGCCAAAACCAAGAGTGGGATGCTTAATTGACTGAGCCATCCAGGTGCCCCTGAACCTAGTGACTTTAATTTCCTCTGATTACTTTCTTCTTTCTCCCTATTTTAGAGTCTTTTTAGTATACATTGCAGCCGCCAAAATGGAACTTGAATATTTTCTCTTGACACTAAAGCTACGTTTCAGGGTCCTATGAGACACTGGATGCTATCTCTGGAGACCGCAGGGAACCAAAGTGGGCGGAGCTCCCATATTTGGGTTACCCTATGTCACCTGGTGCAATGTGGTCTTGAGTTCCTTCCGCTCCTAGAGATATCATTAACACTCTTATGGTAATTACTCTTTGGTATTTTATTTCCTATAGCCTCCAAACTCTCAAGAAGGCTGCTTCGAGTCTCGCGAGGTAAAGAGAGAAAGGAAGGTGAAGAGAGAGGAGGAGATTATAAATATATAGTCATGAAGCAACATGAAACAACATGAGCCAGACATTCAAAGTAAACCTTTTTTTGTGGCTGCTCACTCTTCTTAGGCTTCCGGTATGCCTTAAAGGGTTGAGAGTCATTACCCAGAGATATTGCTAGGTAACTTGAATCATCCAGTGTAAACTTTTCCATAAACTTGAAGTGTTCCAGCAGCAGCCCTGTCTTTACTGCATTGGACTTAAAGAGTCCAGACAATGAACCTTGAAATTACTCCATTAGAGATTTAGTTCTTTGGATTTTGTGTATTTTCCAGCCTTCCATAAAAGTGCTAGGATTATTGGACTTAATCTGAAAAGGATCTTATCTGTTAGCTGGCTAATGAAAAGTTAATGCAAGAAATACGTCACAGTTTGGAGCCTCAGAAGGAGAAAAAGGTAGAGAGTAGGAGCTATGTCATTTTTTGGTTCCTCTCATCATGCAACTTATGTGTTCAGCCTTTCTTTGTTATTGCAAAAATATTCATTGACGAAAACTAAGGGTCGAATTGGATTACGCCATAACTTTTGTTGAATTCCCAATCTCTAGTGCCTCAGAATGTGGCCCTATTTGGAAATAGTGTCACTGCAGTTGGTATTAGTGAGGATGAAGTCATCTTGGAGTAGGATGGGCACTTAATACAACATGTCCTGTGCTCTTATAAAAAGATGGGCATGTGGAAACACAGTGACACAGGGAGAATACCATGGAAAGACTAGAGTGATGCATCTACAAAACAAGAATGGCAAAGATTCCTGGAAAACCACCAGAAGCTAGGAAGAGGGAAAGAAGACGTGGATTTCAGACTTCTAGCTTCTGGAATGATGAGACAGTAGATTTATGCTGTCTTAAGTCATCAAGTTTGCGGCATTTTGTTATGATAGCCATAAGAAACTAATATAAAGGCCCATGTGTCAAATCTCATTCTACTGGCTTTGGATCATAGTCAAATAAGATGTGGTCTCATCCTCAGGAAAATACCAGATAGGATTTTAAAAACAGAGAGAGAAAGAGATTGATTAAGAGATTTGTATTGTTAGGAAAAGGGCTTTAACAACACTATATATATATATATCATTGAGAGAGAGAGAGAGAGAGAGATGTATATATTATACACACACTCTACAATAAATAAAAGGGTTGGGCAGAAAAAGTGGAGCTCTGATGGGATGACACAGGTAAGATAGTCTCTATCTTCTTCCTTTAGAAGTCCTGAGATGACAACTTTGGAGACTGAAAACATGGTTTGTGTTTATAGTCAAAGGGAAGCAGGGATCACTAGAAGTCAGTATATTTTCCAAGAACAGTATCCATCAAGGTCAATTTATTACTTTTGACAGGGAAGTCAGACAAAAGGTAGTGGACAAAGCATAACAAGAATTTGATGCATTTGGTAGTTTTCCTTATGGTGTCATTATGGACAAGATGAAGTGGTTGAGTTGGGAATTGAGAATGGCAATACTTATTGGATTTGTGATTCATTAATGGCACTGATGGATGCTGATTCTGAGTTGAGGTTTCCAGTGGAATGCCAAGGAGTTCTTACATAAGTGCTGCCCTGTTCCACATTTTTATCAGTGACCTAGAAAAGTCAAGCATTGCCAATTTTGTCTTTGATAGGTCAGATGACTCCATCTGTATCTAGATGTATGTATGTGGTTCTGAATGAAGCCACATACCTAAGGAGGGCACAGGAAAGCCAGATGATGTTTTGAATAGTGACCAGGCTGGTAACCTGGAGGAAAGTAGAAGTCATGTAACACACACACACACACACACACACACCACACAACCAAGTGAGGTATTTGGGGATATTCAGGCTAAACAATGGAGGACTCAAGAAAGACATGACAGTCAAGAGATAGTTTTACTTGGTTTAAAGGGTTATGAACAACACAACAAATAATAGGAAGGCAACCTCAACTTGGTATAAAAGGAGCTTTCAAGATGTTAGAGTAAAATAAAAAATGCTGACAACGAAATTTGAAAGAAAACAAATCTCTATGGTTTAATCTATAAATTTAGTAAAAATTCCAGTAGGGTTATTTTTTAGGAATCTAAGAAGTTGGTCTAAACATATAGAAGAATAGAGGACTATAAGGAGCTAAACCATTTTTTAAAATTTATTTTTGAGAGAGAGAGACAGACAGAGCATGAATGGGGGAGGGGGAGAGAAGGAGTTACAGAATCTGAATCAGGCTCCAGGCTCTGAGCTGTCAGCACAGAGCCCAACATGGGGTTTGGAGATCATGACCTGAGCTGAAGTCGTATGCTCAACCGACTGAGCCACCCAGGTACTCCAGCTGCTAAATCACTTTTGAAAAAGAAACGCAAAAATGTTATTCTTGCCCAAAGAATGGTGAGATATACCTCACAGTCATGATAATAAAAACAGAGGGGAGCTGGTGCAGCCACAGGGAAACAAGCCAATGGAAAAGAAGAAAGAACTCAGTGAGAGACTCATGCCATTGGGGAACCTGGTGCGTGTTGGAAATACAACTCAATGGCAAACAAATGGACTGTTCAGTGGGTGTTGTTGACGAAACTGATGGGCTATACAGGGATAAATGTAGATGGAAGACTTAGTGTAGAAGTGGATGTAGAACTAGATATGAAAGAAACTCTAAAGCAAACAGAAAATAAATATAGAAATACATTTTATGATTTTGGAGTAGGAAGGACTTAAATGAAATTGCCAAAATACAAAGCCCTGAGGGGAAAATATCCAACTATTTCAAAATGAAAGATTTTTCAGTGATAACATATGTAAAGCTATCAGATTAAACATTGACAGATTGGAAATGGTTATTTGCAACATGAACACCATGAGAAGTTAATACCTAGCTATGCAAAATACCACAAGTAAATATCTAGGATACACAGACCAATTCACAAGTGAAAAATAAGAATCCTAGTTAGGGGGCACCTAGCTGGCTCAGTCGGTTGAGCATCCAACTCTTGACTTCAGTTCAGGTCATGATCTCACAGTTTGTGAGATCAAGCCCTGGAGCAGGCTCTGCGGTGACGACACAGAGCCTTCTTGGGATTCCTTCCCTCTCTCTGGCCCTCCCCTGCATTCTCTCTCTCTCTCAAAATAAATAAATAAACATTAAAAAAGAAGAGGAAGAAGCCTAATTAGAAAAAGGTCCTATCAAAATGGACCTGTGAGAACTTGGTTTCCTCATTTTCTCATTCCATAAATACTTATTGAGTGGCTATCACATGTCAGCACTCTTCCAGGCACTGGGGATACAACAGCCAACATTTCCTGCCCTTATGGCATTTAAATACTCCACAATACTCTCTTCCATCAACAGGAAAAAGACCTTAGTTTCTACTAAATAAAATTTCCTTTTAAATGCCAATGGTATCACTTTAAAGTGGAAGGTGTTTTTAGGGTACATTTCTTTTAAATTCATACTTCTGCATGATGGTAAATAACTTCCAAGGACACACAGGTTTGACCAGCACAGAAAGCTGACACCTCATTCGTGTTTAGAGTGTAAAGCCTAGTGGTTAGGTGGATCCAGAATGCCTAAGACTGAATCATGGCTCTTCCCTATAACCTGTGCATGGCATTTGGCCCACTTCTCTGAGCTTCAGTTTCTTTATCAGTAAAATGGAACTAATGGTCAGACTTGCTGTGAAATTGGTATAAGGATTAAATGAGATAATATAAGACACGACAGCATCTGGCACATGATAAAAACTTAATGTTGGCTCTTTATCCTTCTATGTCTTGATTATGACATTACAATTCCAAAAATTGTTATGTTCCTGTACCCCATATTTCAAAATGAGGATCGTAGTATCTTTGGGCTATAAATCAGGTAATTCACTTTCCTTTTAAGTAATAGAAAAGACAACCATATGCTTTCTCTGCCTCTGTACCCTGGTGTTGTATGACATGTGTCTCCTGGATTAAACATTAATCCTAGTGTGGGAAACCTGAACTCAGGGTTGCAGGGCTGGAGGGGATGTGAGAGACCCACTCCCCAGGCTCAACCCTGTCCCGCACAAGAGGATTCAAAGGCCTAGAGGAGGTAAGTGCCCTGCCCCAAGTTACCACAGCTAGAGCTATGGTGCTACTTATGTGGTTATGATTAATTGGTTGTGATTAGAAAAGATAATCATGATTAGGAAATCAAGGTTGTGGTCAGGAAGGAGTCAAGTCATCCAGCTGACTTTGTAAAATGGGATGACCTGGTGACATGAATAATCTCACTTAGTTACAGACCTGGACTCAAAAGACTTGTGGTTATTCCAGGTATGAAGAATTTCCGGTTGGCAAGGCTTCTGGTTGGCTGCAATGCTTTGGTGCAGTGGGTGGAGCCAGTATACCTCATTAGAATAAGGTAAACAGATTCAACACAGTTATAAATGGGAAAAAAAAAATGTGTGTCCTCTGTCACTGAGGGCTGTAGAGAGTTGTGCCTGGAGGGAGAACTCGGTGCAGCAGAGAGAAGGGGCAGAGCATGAGCTCCAAGTCAAAATCCATTGGGATCATCGGAGCGCCTTTCTCAAAGGGCCAGGTGAGTAAAAAGCCTGGCTTTGAATAACTGCGATTTATCACACAGTTTCAGACTTTAGAATTGGCAAGGTGTCCACATCTGGTTAGTTCAGTTCCCTGGTGCAACCGGGCCTGAAATATATGTTTTAAGTCTTTTTAACATTGTAGAATTACGATCACAATGTCATCTCAGCCCATTCTATTTGAACCTACTAAAGTTTTCTTCGTATTGTTTAAGAGAACATATTTTTATTTGAATGGAAATGGACTATTTCTGTATTACAGCTACTCACTGAGATTTCCATGTTCTTGTGGCTTTGGGTTTTACAGTGCATATGTAGAGGGCCAGAGGATTTTAAAACACAGTGGTTACATTATGTACTAATGTCTACAGACATTTCGTAGATTGGCAGCAATTTTCAGGCTTCTTGTAATTTGCATAACTTAAATGTTATTGCTTTATTAAGCAACTTTGTGACTGATTCATATTATTTGAGGGCTTTACTGGTTCTGTGAAATTGTGTTAGTTCGTGGGCTAGGCTCATGGGCTAGGCAGAATCCTTTGTGTATCCGTTTCCCATGGGGGAAAAAGGAAAGAAAAGAAAATCTAACTGGAAGTTGGCAGCATTTAAAGGACTCGTGCAATTATGAAATTCCCAGATTGCCAACACATGTCAGGAACATTTCATTACACGTCTTTTCTTCTGCCTGAGCACACTCCTGCCGGCAGATATAATGTGATTACGGACACCTTAGACTTCAGTATGCATCTGTGCTTACAGGGGGAAATAAAGAACCAAACCAAAGGCAACCTGACAAAGTGTGAATTGAAACTCCTAGGGCTGATACTTTGTCACTGCTGTTATTTCAAGTGGGGTCTTCCGCGTCACTTTGCCCATCTAGGCAGTGCTATTTCACTCCTCTTAGTTTTGAACTCGAGCTTGGCACTCCGGCATTTTATTGCAAAACAGATTGGGAGAGGTCAGAGGGGAGAGACCCAAACTGCATTTGGACTGTCGGTAAATACTGCAGCACTTTCCCTCCTCGTCTTTCAAAGCCCTCTCCTGGATCACAGGGACATTTGGCTGACATAGAAGTGTTTCTTCTAGTGCTGGGGTTAATTGCAAAACCCACAATATACTCACCTATTCTTGGGGCAGGTTTTAACAAAGACAGAATTAAACTAACTGACTAAAAGGATGGAAAGGAGGGAGGAAAACAAAAATTTCAGAAGGAAGGAAGAGAGGCAGAAGGGAGGGAGTGGGGGAGGGAGGGGACTGCCTGAGCAGACTCTGGCCCCTGGACCTCAGCAGAGGACCTTATGCTGATAGTAATTGCCCTTCAAAGGGATAGTATTTTGAAATACAGCCTAATGCATTTTCCATTCTTGGTATTTCTTTTTTTGTTTTCCCCTACAGCTCTTTCCCTATTAAAACTTGGTCTCATGAGAATGAAGCTTACTGTCTCACTATAGTAAGGACTCAGAGATGTTCCTGCACTAAGCCATTGCATAGAGGGAAACAGTGGCCAACATATTAGCATCACTCCTCACCTAAAAGAGGTAGAAGTTTGACAAATAGGCAAAGGAGAGGATTAGGGGTGGATGAGTAGAACGTTGAGTCTGAGAAAAGCTTCCATCCCCTGCCTCACTCCCTCACAAGGCAGTATGGGGTGGGATGAGAGGTGATGGCAAAAAATGAGGTATTATATTTATTTTATAGTTCACTGAGCTTCAGAGAGTTTTAGTAATTTGCTAAATGGGTCGCCTTGACTGTGTGGTTCTAGACAGGATTGTATGATTCAAAGCCTATGCACCTGACTTGAGTTGATGCCTGTAGAGCCATAGCAGACTTCACACTTGTGGGCAGTTAGGGATCAGGACCCAGCTTCAGAGTCAGTAGAGCTAACAAAGTGATGTCCAAACTGGGCAGATAAACCCAGCAATGAGAAGATACCAATCGTGAGAAGCACTTTGAATCAAACGAGTAAAGAAAGAATCCCTCTGGGCAATTTAACCACTGTGTTAGAGCAAATATAGTGTTAACCAAGGGGTCTATAAGACTATTCCAAAGCTTGAAAGGAAGGATAGAAAGGCCAGGGAGTTTTCTCAAGGTGACAATTTGTGAGTACCTACTAAGCGTCAGCCCTATACTACAACATGTAGCACCACAAGTGGAAAGAACATTGGACTGAAATCTAATAAGGAGGAAAGACAAAGCAAGTAAGTACAAAACCAAAGGCAAACTTTGAGCGAAGCAGCACTCCACTGAGGTTTAAAGAAAGGGAAATTATATCTGCTTGATGAAGGATGCATGTGGGGGGTGGGGGGGGGCCAGGGGTGTGGTCACACAAGAAGGGAATGGAGAAAAGGAGCAAAATATGTCAGGAACAGGAATTTGACATTGAGGATTTGCCTGGCAGCCAGGGTAAGTCATCTGGAATTAGGTAGAAATATTTGCTTCATTTGGTGCCGCAGCCTCAATCCCAGGGATAGACAAATGTGTCTTTTGGAACATCTCATTGGACAAGGCAAAATAACGTTCTGTGTCTAAAAGCCTTGTTGGAAATTAGAATCAGAGAGAAACCTAAGAAAACTGTCTGTTTAGACTTCTATTCTGCCAGGAGTCCAGAGAGGGTGTGCTGCAAGGAGGAAGTGTTCGCTTTTCTGCTGTAAAAACAGCACAGGGAGGATTCTTGTCGGTGGTGCCTCAGCAGGTCAAAACCTGAAATACTGGGTTGGTCTTTGTGGATTCAGCTCCCAAGTGATGATTTTCTGTTGCCTCCTTTCTCGCCAGGAGCTTGCTAACTCACTGCATGACGACCTGCCCGTAGGGCTCCCCTGCCTTGCTTGCTTTTTTTTTTTTTTAATGCTTTTACCCAAGTTTTCCCCTGGGTTTTCAAAGTTTCTCCACCACACCATCCATCTTCCTGAAAACCTACTTGTGTTGCAAGACGCCGTTGAAATGTCACCTACTGCATGCAGCCTTACCTGACCCACGCTCTGTCCCCGGCTGAGCTAGCAGCAGCCTGGTTTTGTTTTTTATGACATCTTGTATCTACACGGAAGCAACGCTCCTAGTAGCATAATTGGGGTTCAATATACAAATTCCCTATTAACCTATGAGTTACCCCCAAAAAGAAGCCCTTTTTCATGATTTCATCTCTATCAGAGTGCTTTTGCCCAAAATACATTCTTGCCATGTTGATAGCATGGTGTCTGTCATGGGGTAAGGAGACACAGGTTCTGGAATCCAAAGAACTTAGATGTGAACTAAGGTTCTGCCCCTTGTTAGCTGTGCACCCACAGGAAAATTCTATAACCTCTCTGATTCTAGATCCTTATACTTAACACAGGACTAGTTCAGTCTGCCTTGCTGTGATGATTAAATGAGATGGTGTAAATTCCCGCTCTGTAGGTACTCAAAAAAGGATAGTTACTATTCAGCTGATTAAATAATGAGAGGAGTTTCTATTGTGGGCATCTGATCATGTCTGAATTATTTTATTTTTTAATTGCTCAGCCACGAGGAGGCGTAGAAGAAGGCCCTACAGTATTGAGAAAGGCTGGCTTGCTTGAGAAACTTAAAGAACAAGGTAATTTTTCCATTGAAAGACGATCAGCCTGGGGTACCTGGGTGGCTCAGCTGGTTAAGCGCCAACTCTTGATTTCACTCAGGTCATGCTCCCAGGGATGTGGGATCGAGAACTGAGTTGGGCTCCACACTGAGTGTGCAGCCTGCTTAAGATTCTCTCTCTCTCTGTGTCTCTCTCTCCTCCCCCTCCCCTCTGCCCATCCCCCAACTTGTGTGCTCATGTGCTCTCTGTCTCTCAAAAAAAAAAAGGAAAGTACAGGCTTCTGCTGAAAGGGGGTTTATATGGAATGACATTTATCACACAGAATTGCAGCACTAGTGATAACTTCAGAAGGATATCCTATTCTTTAAAAAAGCAGTTTTTTTCAAACTCAATAAATATTCTCAATAAATATTGTTGGATGAATATCCACACTCAGGTATTTTGTCTTTCCAGCCAAATTTCTTATCGTATAAGAGAATCTGTGTGCAAGAACTGGGGTTGGCTGGGTGGTAAGAGAGTCAGGGGAATTGCAAATGAAAAGTAAGGGGCAGCAGGAAGTACACTGCTAGCAAGAGGCCCCCTATTTGTAAAAGAAAATAAAAGAGCGAAGAAGATGATGATGACGACAGTACCTAGTGTTTGCCTAGTGTGTATATATGTACGCATATACATATACATTTACATACACATACATGAGCAAAGGAAAAATGATATAGAGTTTAAAAGTACAGGCTAAAGCAGGGGCACCTGGGTGGCTTAGTTGGTTAAGCATCTGACTTTCGCTTAGGTCATGATCTCGCGGTTCGTGGGTTCGAGCCCTGCTTCGGGCTCTGTGCTGACTGCCAGCTCAGAGCCTGGAGCCTGTTTCAGTCTGTGACTCCCTCTCTCTCTGACCCTCCCCTGCTCGCGCTGTCTCTCCCTCTCTCTCCTAGAAATAAATAAAAAAAAAAAACAAAAAAGTACAGGCTAAAGCAGATGTTGTCTTTGTGTATAAAATCCTGGTGATGTATTGGCGAGGACACAAGGCAACTGGAGTGCTCCCGCTTTCAGTGGGAATGTATGATAAAGCCACCTTGGAAGGCAGTTAGGCAGTTTCTTCAATAAACATACATTCGCCTTTTGATCCATCAAATCTACTCCTAGGTCTTTACCCAAAAGAAATGAAAACACATCCACACAAAGACTTTCACTTGAATGTTTCTAGCAGCATTATTTATAACAGCCAAAAAAAAGGAAACAAAAAAATGCCCATCAACTGGTGAGTGGATAAATGACTAGTACATCCATACTGTAAGATAGTATGGATTTTACTCAACAGAAAAAAGGAACAGACCACTGACACAGGCAAGAACATGGATGAACCTCAAATATAGCATGCTAAGTGAAAGAGACCAGACACAAAAGACTACCTACTGTATGAATGCTTCTTTATGGAATTCTAGAAGAGACAAAGCATAGCAATGGCAAGGTGATCAGCAGTTGCCTTGGGGTGGGCACAGGGCATGACTGCCAAGGGGCATGGGGGAATTTGGGGGAATAATGGAAGTGTTCTAAATCTGGATGATGGTGGTGGTTACGAGACTATAGATATTTCTAGGACTTATTGACCTGTATACTTAAAACGAGTGAATTTTAGTAAATAAGAATTATACCTCATGAAGCTGAAAAAAGGAGGAAGATAGAGAACAGAAGCATTGGGTAAATGGATTGGACTAGTCTCTCAGTAAACAGGCATGAATTGGTGAGATTTTATATCAAGTTAAATCTCCTAAAGGTGTTACTGAATCATGGATATGCACAAACATAATAAATACAATGTACAATGACTAGTTAGTTCAGAACACCAAATTGATCCCATGTCAGTTTTACATGAAGCTCTGTACCTTGAAGCCTAATGTAAGGCTTTCGAGAAAGTGCACCCATGTCCTTAGGAACTCTGGGTTGCCTGCAATCACTCCCTGTCATAAAAGTATAATAATAAAGCCTTTATTTCCTGAGTTCACTGAAGTATAAGGCTCACCGCTGATCATGTGCTTAATGAATTTCGATACCGCCACTATGAGGCAGGTTCAATGCACAGAGGACAGAGCCGAGCTACTTCAGCAAGTGACAGATTGGATTGAAACCAAGGACTATTATAGAATCCAGAAACTTAGAAAATACGAGTGTATTTCCTTCTGGACATAAACACACACACACATATTCTTCTAAAAAACTATTTTTTATTATAAATACAAGACATGCTTATTGGAAAGGTAGAAAGCAGTGAGGCAGAGAGGGCCCATCACAGAGATCAAGACAGCGAGGCCACTCATTAAGCCCAAACCAGAAGATTATCACTGTCATTCTTTAGTGTCCAGCCTAACTGGATTGATTCCACAAGTACTGACCGAGAGCCCAGTGTACAGCTGAGATGATGATGTCAGGCAACAGTAGACACGGATTCTACCTTTGCACCTTTTACAGTCCTTCTAGATGCTTTCTTTGCTTATAAAAGTGCTCTGTTTTGTAAATTTGCAATCATCCTACACAGACTGTCCTGTTATCCTTGTTTATGTAGTAACCTGAAACGTTTGGTTTTAATTATAGAGTGTGATGTGAAAGATTATGGGGACCTGCCCTTCGTCGATGTCCCTAATGATCCTCCCTTTGAAATTGTGAAGAATCCAAGGTCTGTGGGAAAAGCTAATGAGCAGCTGGCTGGTGTGGTGGCAGAGGTGAAGAAGAATGGAAGGACCAGCCTGGTGCTGGGCGGAGACCACAGGTCTTATTTAACGTTCTTCTCCATGAAGTCTGGCACAAATGGCATGGGGGGAGGGGGGGAGAGGCGGATAACCAAGACCATGAGGAGAGAGAAAATATGAAAGGGAAAGCACTGATCAATACTTTACACCAAATTTTCTGGCTTTTTTTCCTTTTAATTGCATTGGTTACTCCTTTCTTTTGGAAACATAGACTTACCTCTATTAGAAGTCTTGCAGTATGTTTATTACAGCAGAAAATATATGGCAGGAAAGGATTTCAGTAAATTATTCAGCACAAACTTACATTCCTAAATAAGGATGAAGAAGTTCACAGCCAGCTTATTGTACTTGATACAATAATAGGATACTAGGAACAACGTATTTAAGTCAACATTTAAAAGTGTGTTTCCCATTATAAAAGTAGTAATTTCAAATTCTTGAGAGATGCACACATGTAAATAAAATAGTAGTAATTTTAGTTTTCTAACAACCATTTCAAATGAAATTGAAATTCTGGCTTTTTTCTTTCCTGCCATACTGTTTTCATTGTACCTGCTTTTTGCTTAATAATTGTGTGTGTGTTATCCTATACATTGTACTGAATCTAAAGTACTAATTTCCTTATGTTACTTCGTGATAGAGGTAAGCATAATTTTTACTGTTGCATAATTTTTCATCAAGGTATTAAGTCACTATACATATCCATATTGTCAGATATTCAGGTAATTTTCACGATTATAAATGTGGCAAAAATCATTTTTGTGCATGAGCCTTTTTAATGTCTGCTGTCAAGGTCCCTGGATACATTATCAGAAGTCTGATCAGATTAGAAAGTACAAATGTTACAACGGTTCTTGGTGGAAGAGTCAATCACTTCAGCTCCTTGTCTTCCTCTAAAACTCAGTTGAGAAACTAGGGCTCGCTTTCTTTTTTAAGTAGAAAACTTGGTTAAGTGGAAATTTAAGAGGGCAAATAGCCACAAGACAAGAAATCTGAAGGGCAATCAAACATCAGGCTGAATGATCAATACCCGAACTTCAAGGCAGATTGCTTCCACGTTGAACATCTACAAGTTCACAATTCTCTGAATGATAACGTGACCATCTGCAGGTGGGAGAACATGGGTGCTGTGTGGCAAATTCTATCTCTGAACTTTTATGTAAGACATTACTTAGCTCTTCCAGTCCAGCAAATTTTCTGGAGCTTGGAGTGAACTTTGAGAGTTCTGGAGGGGGGCTAAGAGTGGGTCTTTAAATGTATGGTGGGAGAGTAGAAAGTTGAAGCAGAGGATATGAGCATTGAACAGCGTGTAAGCACTCAAATATCCCAACTGAAGTGGATACAAGGATTTCCAAGTGATACTCTCCAATTGTAAAATAATTGGATTTTAGAAAAAATGGAAGGATTCTGTGGTAATTCACTTGAGAGAATGAAGTATTTACCAAGAGAGACGACAGTACAGAAAATTAGCCTGATGTAATATTGAGCATTAAATAGTGTCTCATGCTAAGGAATTTGTGTGATTAGTGTTTTCATACAGACTTAATTTTTTGGATAAAATAATAATTTGCAATTTTATTAGGAGGTGGTTCCCCCTCCCCAAATCACAAGTTTTTTAGCAAGACCATTGATGCAAACATAACTTGTTAGCAATTAAACATAAGCCATGCTTTCTCTTATGTTATAATTGGCATCTCCAATTAAATATCTGTCAGAAATACCAGCCATTTTGACTTAAAGGAAAACAAAGTGAGAGCACTGAGTTAATAATATGATGGATGTAATAAACTGCAAACCTGAGGTTTACACAAACTTTTTTTCCTGTGTAGTATGGCTATCGGAAGTATCTCTGGCCACGCCAGGGTCCACCCGGACCTCTGTGTCATTTGGGTGGATGCTCACACTGATATCAACACTCCACTGACAACCACAAGTGGGAACTTGCACGGACAACCTGTGTCTTTCCTCCTGAAGGAACTAAAAGGAAAGGTAAAAGGCTGCTTGGTACTCTATTACAAAAGAATCATCTCTTTAGCAGAAGTTCAGGAGCTGGAAGGGAAGGAAGAAACTTGTGCTATCTGATTTGGGGTGTGACGTCAGCAGTCAAAAAGCAAAGGGGTGGTGGATAAAGGTAGTGAGTCTCTGTGCCTCTACCTTACGTGATAGTTTGCAAACTGACTTTACATATATCTTCCCTTCTGATTTTTAAACTACCCTTCTTAGTGGGTGGGGCAGAGGGTAATCCTTTGTAAGCAAGTTAGCAGAGGTTTGGAGGTTATAACTTTCTCAAGATCACATGCCAAGTACAGAGCAAGGCAAGGGCCAAAACTGGTCTCCAGTAACCTACGTTTTTCTACTACATGCCACACAGCATCTCATTCTTACCAAGTGTTCCCTTGCCTCATGGGAACTTTCAAAAGTAGAGTTTTAAAATGTGGATTACAATGGCTTATTATTTAACACCATTACCATGAGAAGTTCCTATCTACATCATAGGAGGAAGAACTACCTCCTCGTTTCCTAGAAACTTCTTTTCTAATGGATGTGAAATGACATTCTAGATTAAGATTTAACATTGTGGTTCATAAATTTCATTGATATTTGGTAGCGTATCAATAAAACAATTATTGATATAGGCATAGTATGTCAGTCTTTATGATGATCCTTGGGGATGCAAATCCCCTTGTTAAATGCTCAGAACTGATGACCAAGTGAGAAGTTTACAGACTTGCAGGGGAACACCCATCCCTGGTTCTGGGACGTTTGGAAAACAACCAAAGGGCCGCCCGAAAATTCCCCCAGTCACTCTAAGCCAACCTCTGGGTTTAAATCCTTACTCATGAGAGAAAGAAGGGAGCTACGAAAGTAATGAAAGCACACTGATTTCTTTATAGCAGAGTTTTGGGAAAATAGGGCCCAGTGGAATGGGGCACAGAGCAGATAAATGCTGACAAATGATTCAGTTCAGGTGTGGGCCACTGGGTGACAGTGGGTAAGGTCAAAGCAATCTAGAGCATCACAAGGGGAGGCAGGCATTCTCTTCTTAGTTTTATATTGTCTTCTAATGACTTCCTCAAAATTTATGTTCAAAATGTAAGATGTATGCAGTCCAGTAAGTGCCCTGAGCTTCTAATGTAAGATCTGCTCAATAATCATATATGATAACTGTGTGGAAACATTGCAATTGTAGATCCCTGATGTACCAGGATTCTCCTGGGTAACTCCCTGTATATCTGCCAAAGATATTGTGTATATTGGCCTGAGAGACGTGGACCCTGGGGAACAGTAAGTTTAATTCCTTGACGTGATTTACCTTCACTTTCTCCACTTTGCATGCATGCTGGTCAAACCTGTGACAAAAAAAGTGTTTTAAGCACCAAGTATATGTATTGATATCTATGTATCCATATAAATATTTATGTATATAAATCAGGTGAGTTTTATATTGACTTGCTGTTAAAAATACATTGATATATATGTATAGGTTGCAGAACTTAAATATTTCGTGTATCATACCACGATGACCTATTCTTTAAAAGGAAAAAATAGTGCAGAGAGCTAGACTCTTTATTAATTGTAGGTTATATTAATATCTCCTTTTTTTATAGCTACATTTTGAAAACTCTGGGTATTAAATATTTTTCTATGACTGAAGTGGATAAGCTGGGAATTGGCAGGGTGATGGAAGAAGCACTCAGCTACCTACTAGGAAGGTATGATCCTTGTGTGTGTAACGTAAATGTTACTAACAGGACTTACTACTGATGTCGATCTATGTAAGTTATTAACAAAGACTTTCTATAAAATCATGGAACTTCACTGGGTTGTTACTTTGATAAAGCAAGGCAAGAACTATATTTATGTACTACATATTAAACTGCTAATTTTAAACTGAGTTTCCCTCCCATCTCTTAAAAGAAAGAAAAGGCCAATTCATCTGAGCTTTGACGTTGATGGACTGGACCCATCCTTCACACCAGCTACGGGCACACCAGTTCCAGGAGGTCTGACTTATAGAGAAGGTCTCTGCATTACAGAAGAAATTTATAAAACAGGTAGGTCAAAATTGGGGTGAATAAAGAAGCAAGTATACACATGGCCAATATAGATTTATACCCCCTGATCTCAAAGTCAAGGCCCACTGGACACTTCCAGAATGCCCTTCACATGATGGAATCCCCACTTCTTCAGACTCCTGGATAACATTTCAAGTCAGGGTACTGAATTAAAAATGTCAACTACTTAACAAATTACATTATTTTCATTTGTTGTTACAGGGCTACTCTCAGGATTAGATATAATGGAAGTGAACCCATCTCTGGGGAAGACACCAGAAGAAGTAACTCGAACAGTGAACACAGCAGTAGCAGTAACCTTGGCTTGCTTTGGAGTTGCTCGGGAGGGTAATCATAAGCCTATTGACTACCTTAACCCACCTAAGTAAATGTGGAAGTGCCATGTAAAAATCTCACAGCTAATGTCATAAATAGCCAATCTAATAATTTACTTAAGCTTACAGTTATCGCCCCAATGATTTGATCTTTCTGAAAAATCTTCTGCCTTGGTAAATATTATTACAATCAGTATAAACTATCAATTCTCTCTGGTATAAATTGAAGATTTGGAATTCTAACTTTTGTGAAATTGAAAAATTTCTATTTCCCATTTTGGCAAAAGACATTCTTGGAGAAGGATACCTTAACTTCCAAATAGAATTTGCTGGCATTAAAAACACACACACATATGTAGAATGAGACTCCTTGATGTCAGCAGATAAAGCCACCCTCCTGAAAGGGATCATATTCTTATGTTGTTCAAAAGATGTGATTTTTATAATAAACTCTCTATATTGAGGTTCTCTCATGTCTACATGTTTCTAAATACATGGAATTACCCAGGATTTACAAAGCCACAGTGAAATCATCATCCTCAAAATTCTGTAAGCCTGGTGACATGAAAATCTGGCTCTGGTTTCTTCAACTGTAAAATGGGTAATGATGATCATCAAAATGTTCGATGATCATGTTTTACTTTTGTAAACCTCAGACATGGTATTGGTTTATATTTTAAGCAAGGCTTCTATTCAGGTAGGCTCTCTGGTGGTAGAAAAAAGACGTCAAATTGCTATTTGTTTCTGAGATCTAATTCAGATAGGAATTTCACCTAAAATGATCTGTGGCTTCCAACACTCGCAACTTTACTCACTCCAATTAGAGTATATCTCATTAGCCGAAATCCTTAAACACCCTGAAAACTCATCTTGGCTATGGAATATAGTGAGAGAAGTGGAAAAAATAAGAGTAAACTACAGCTGACCCTTGAACTACGTGGGTTTGAACTGCATGGGTCCACTTATACATGATTTTTTTTTTGAAACAGTACTGGAAATATATTTTCTTGTCTTTATGATTTTCTGAATAACATTTTCTTCTCTCTAGCTTTATTTTAAGAGTACAGTACATTATATACATAACAGACAAAATGTGTGTTAATTGACTGCTAATGTTATGAGTAAGGTTTCTAATCAACAGCAGGCTATCAGTGGTTAAGCTTTTGGGAAGTCAGAAGTTATAAATTTTCGACTATGTGAGGGGGTCAGCACCCCATACCCCTGTGTTGTTCAAGGGTCATGTGTATAATCAAAACCAGGGAAGCAAACCCTTCCCATTCTCTCCAGCTTATAAAGAACTCAAGTGGACTCCGTTATGAGGCAGGTAGGTCCCGTGAAAGGATTTTTTATTACTGTTGTTGTAACAGCTATGTGTTAAAGAGCTTCTAGCATCTGATTTTTCATATGCAACCCAGAATTTTAAACCTAACTGTTGACACTATAAACTCTGTCAGATACATATTTTACTGAATTACTTTTAGGTAAGAGCAATTATGATAGATCTTACTGTAAAGTATACTGTTGAATACAATAGCCACATGGGGTTAAATTACCTAAAGCTTCATAAAATTAAAAGTTCAGCTCCATACTTCAAGTGCTCAGTAGGCACATGGACCTTCTGACTCCACTGCACAGCACAGATGCAGAATATTTCCAGCACTGCAGAAAGCCCTATGGGACAGAGCCACTCTAAATTACTAATAATTTTCAGAAAGAAAAACTTTGAGGATACAATGAATATAAAGGCGTTGTTTTTCCCTCAGGTACATTCTAAACCCAAATAAAGCTTCTATCTTTTTCTAATGTCTCTGATTAACAATTCTTTTAAAAACCTATTTTGGGAAAATCATATCCCCCTATCTTTAGCTAGAGAGGAAAAAATGGAATTTTTAATAAACTGACTCGAATGTATTTGTCCTTGAGACAGTCATGCTGATTTATTCTGTTTGTATAATACCACTGTTACAATTATTCCCATTCTAGTATCTCAAAGCAGTATATTCTTCAACTCAGCAAGAATATAGTGAAACTATGTCAAAAGAAATACTTAAAATCATTTCTAGTATAAAATTTCTGGAGAATTTTAAGAAAATTATTAGTCTAGAAAAATTATTTATACCATCATATACATTTTAAGCCAGACTTGCGTGGCAAATAAAGATTTAGTGATTACAATAATATGAACCACAAGGAAGATAAAGGTCTAAGAGAAATGTATTCGGAAATAAAAATCTAAAATACAGTTGGTCACATTTCTGATTCTTTAAAAAATATGTATCAGGAGCTCTTAATTGCAAGGTCAATGTCAGTCGCCAACTGTAGTGCACCACCCACAGACAGAGTCCAGTTCTCTTGTTACAACCTAGCCAGCACACTGCATGGAACACAGCAGACACTCGTTCCGATTGAGTAATTAATCAGTTTATTCAGTCAACAGATTTTATAATTATTTTCAAGTCTCACAATCTTAACGCCATTGCCCCACTCTCCCCAAATTAACAGTTTGCCTCTTAAAATCTGATAAACCATAAAGAACCAAAATGTATGCTATAATTAAAAATACAAATACTTAAAAATTTCAGTAGTATAAAAATTTAAAGAATCACATCATTGACCAGGTGAGAGTGTCAACCTGGAAAAGCAATTAATTTACTTTTAGAAAGAGATTGGAGAATTACCATTTAAGTATTATTTTATTAAGTTTATGCCTTTCTGTGTTATTTTCTTACATGGCTTCAAAACTCATTTCGTACAGTAAGTTCAGGTCCACAGCAAAAGCACAAACTTGCCAATCTGCCTTAATAGAAATGTTAGCCCATTTCTTTGGAAATCTATGGTAAAAATGCTAAGCCATGTTTAAAAGAATAGGAAACTATGTTTCCTCCTGCAATGCAATGAAGTCTAGAGTTCTTTACTTGACAAAAATCTATCCCAAAGATAAACCGAAAGAGATTGATGTATAAAATGATTTGTAGTAACTATTTTACATGTGTGTTGCCTTTAAAACAATGTATTTGAAGGCTGAAGTCATTAATAATAAAAATTAAAAATAAAACCTGGGGCTAGATAGGAAAGATTGAAAGTATCTAGTAAAAGCCATTTGATCGTAGATACCTCAGTATTCCTAGGTAGCGCCAATAAATTGTTATGGATATGAGCAACATGTAGCTTCCTTTATCTCTTAGAGACAAAAATACAGGTAGGGAGATGGGAGTTATAAAGTATCAACAGATTCATCATTTGAATCAAAATAAAACAACCTGAACATCACTGCTTCTACTGTATCTCTACGCAGCATGATCGTGTTCAGATTTAATAGATTTGAGTCTACTTGCAAAGACAGAGGTGTGTCCTTCTCATCGCGGCGCACCATGGCCTCACTGAGTCACTGGTAAGGACACTGGCACCTGATTAGACTGAGGTGCTGGAGACCCACTGCTTATGGCTTGTGGGGCCACTGCCGTCGGTTCCATCTTGCTGATGTGTGTGATGAATCGAAGACGGAGTTTTAAAGCTGGTTTTAAGTTACAGATAATCTTCTCTACCTAAGAAATAAAGACATTAAAAAATATTTGCACCAGAGAACTTCAATTTCCCACCTTTAAAGAAGTGACTTCTGCATATCTGGAGATGATACACTAGGGAGTGGAGTGGGCTGCACGAGAAGTTTCTTACATGTTTTATGTTTTAACAAAAGGAAATAAAATTATTTCTCTTTTACATGAGGAAAAAAAAATGCATTCTCCCCCCACATTATCTATGTGTATATATGTGTATGCGCATATGTGTATCCATGCATACGCTTACAGAAACATACCCACGTACCTAGCCAGCCAGTCATCCCACTGTCAAAAGCTAGTATAGTTTACAGTGGAAATTTTACGTATTCAACCAGTTCTTCATCCTTTAAAAATGCTACCATCACAGAAGTATCAAGCAGGATTACATTTTGAAGTTCATTGAATAACTTATAACATTTATCAACACAGCTAATTTTTTGGTTTTGATTAGTACTTGGTATTGAAACAAAATAATATTATGTCTGCTTTTACTTAGGGGCATCCAACTTTGGTTTCGGCTCAGGTCATGATCTCACGGGTTGTGGGATCAAGCCCCAGCACTGGGCTCTGAGCTGACAGCATGGGTCCTACTTGGCATTGTCTCTCTTTCCCTCTCTCTGTCCCTCCCCTGCTCACACCCTCTCTCAAAATAAATCAATAAACTAAAAAAAAAAAAAAAAAAAATCTACTTTTACTTAGAAGTAAAAATATCAAGCAGTTCCATGACTTTCTTAGCTTTATTCAAATGCTCTTTGACCTTACCAGGAAAGATCAGTCCATTAATTATTTTTCCTTTCTGTATTCCTTGGTGTCCCACATATATATTTTTTTCATGTCTACATATAAAGGATATGCTAAATAAAATATTTCTGTATTGGTTCCCACTCAAATCTTCTTGACAATCTTGCTGAGGCATAAAGAAATCAATATCCTCCCCAGCCCATGTCCCTAGGTCCAAGGAAACAGGCCAGTAGGCTAGTAGGCTTCATGTGTTTATATATCAACCTAGCTTCCTTTCCTACCAGAGGAAGAAATAACATTAAGGTATGGAGAGGAGTTCACCTAACTTCACCTATCTGCCCTACCTCCATCCTCTAAGAGAGTCAAGATTCTGTTTTCTACAGATAAGGAAACTCAGTTATGATTCAAGGACATCCTTTCCACTTTCCAATGACTTCACTAGGAAGTAGCTCTTTAGATGTTGAATCAGAACATGCTTCCCTTTAACTTCACTGGAGTTTATATGCCTTTTGAAGTGACACAGAACAAATCTAATGTGTATTCCAAATGGCAATCTTCCAAATAGTGAGAACACGAACAATTCCCTGGGACTTTGAAAATTCAAGTTAAGTACCTCCATTTCCTTTAAATACCCTTTATGAATGATTCTTGCGATCCTCCTGGCTTCAGGCTTCTAGTCACGCTGCAATATGTCTAATGTCCCCAAGAGTGTATCCTAATCACGTTGTGGAAAAGCAGGACCTACTTCACTCTTTACACTGCACCTCTTTGGTCTTTTTAAAACGTAGTCATACTGTACTGTTTCTTTCTATTGAGATTACTATTAATCAACCACCTAGGTCTTTTTCAGATGTCCTGCTACAAATACCAAGGGGGGGAAGGTTTGAGAAATTATAACATGTATTCACCATTACTTTAATTACACATGCAGAATAATGTGCTCATATAGCCTACAAAGATCTAACAATATCAACCTTTTCCCCTTAAAAGAAAAACAGTAAAAATACTCAAACAAAAGTGTATCATCACATATTCAAGTTTTCTAAACTAAACATCATTAAAAGATAAAATTAACTTACTTGTTCTTTTACGCTGTCACCAGTAAACATATACTTCATATGATACAGGAAGTCACAGATGGGATCCATGTAATTTAAATGAGCACTACATTGGTCTACATTCAGCAACATGTCATAAAATGCCACACCAATCTATTTAACAAATAATATAAAATTATTTAAGTGGGCAAAAATATTCAGTAGTTTAGAATGAAGCAGTTGGACTCCATTATAAGACAAACACAGAGGGATAACACATTTGTTGAAGAACTGTCGCTGATCATACAAACCTCTATGTGTATAGAGCATATGATATGGTCTGCATTAATAATGGAATCCAGAGTGCTATAAAACTCCCCCCAATAGGGCTTAAACGCAGTTTCTCTTCATAACTCAGTAATGTCGCTTAAAATTAAGAGGTAGATGATCTCCTTTGTAGAAACCACTTCTCAATGTTTAAGACAACCACAGTCTCAGAGATACTTCAGATTGTACCTTCTTAGTTCCATCTGGTGGGTCATACTTTAGGGTTCTATTCCTGTCTCATTTTCTTTTCCCTATACTCTTTTTCTTTTTTTTTTTTTTTTCTCTATACTCTTGTTAGAGGTGACTGACTTAATCCATTATGATTTTAATCAATTCTCCTGCACTATAGTGCAGGCTCTCAAATGCACTTCTCCATTCTTAACTTTCTTCTCAAATCTGATAATAGTTATTTGCCCTGCATATCCAATTCAATACATCCCACACCAAACTCATTACAGGCATGCCAAGTTACAGGCACACTAAATCCTCTAAAATTCCTTTTAGAGTCTATTAAACTAATTTCACTACTAATGGTTACAATATGCAGGTTGGAAAACACTGGGGAAGAAACTTACATAGATCTTTTAGGAGTTAATCTTATCACAGAAAACCCAGATTATATTTTACCTCTATCATACATCGAGTTCTCTCTTGCTGAAATCTTTGTAAAAATGGTCCCACAAGATGGTACACATAAAGCAACTGGAATTCAGTTTTCACTATAGGAAGAAGGACTTCAGTGAGAAACCTAAAATTCGAAGATTAAAATAAAAATTTCTTGTGATTTTTAAATCAGTCAAATTATTTGAACTTTGTTGACACAGCCTACCCAGGCATTTGTAAACTTTGCAATCTTTTTAAAATTTCTTTTTCTAATTAATCTTACATTTCTCAAAAGCTATTATTTTCATTTGATTATCAAAATAAATTACTTCAGATTTAGGAGCCATTCTCAACAGTACGATTGCTGAATGACAGAAGGGGAATCACAGGTACCCCTCGGCTCCTGTCTGCTTTCTGGAAATTTGGTGTTACACCACGTTGCTCTTACAAAAGACCCACATTATTACAGCAATGGCTTTTTTGTAAAAGCAAAAATTCTCTTCAGTCACCTTTTAGTTAGCAAAAATAGGTACTAATGTAGGTCTTCCATCAAAGTGACGTGGTGTCACATGAACTTTTAGAAAGAGTGGGATACGTTTCACTTTATGCCATTTTGGCTTACAGAAGGTTTCACAGCAATGTTCTACTTTTGAATAGTAGGAAACACCTGTATTTGAAATAAAAAGAGAATAGCCAATCTAATATAAATGACATTCTCAAGAAATTTGAATTTTTAAAACCAACCTTACAGTTAAGAAAAATAATCAGAAAATAGGCTAATATGAGCTATTCAGTTCAAATACAACTTGTGGGATATATTCTGGAAAAAGCATGCATTTGATCAAATCTCTTGAAAGTATAATGGAAAACTAGATTATTTCTTGCATATACAATTTTTACAAATAATTCTGAAATAAAAGAACTTTCTCATTATTTGGAAACTCTATGTAATTAAAATTCACTTTGCAAGTTGTTCTACTGAATGAGATGCATACCTCCATGTGTAAATGAGTTAAAAACACCCAAAATGAAAAAAGTCCCATTTATTTAAGAAATCATAATACCTACTTGGGAATGAGAGAAAGCTGCCCAATGCTGGAATGGTGCCACACAGCATGCGCAAGAGCTAATGTATAGCTGCAGCTCATCTCCGAGTAGGACTGATGACAAGCAGTGAAATCAAAGAGGCGGAATGGATAGCCAACCCACTCGGACTCAGATGTCAAGCTTGGACTGCTGATGACACTGACAATTCGATCATGAAGGACAATCCAATATGGCTCCTTTAAAATGAGAGGAAAGCCTGATGAAAAATATCACTTATCCAGTATTTCACCCCATTTCTAATATTCTACCCCAAAGCCTAACATAATGGCACATTCTCATTCTTTAAAATTTTTTATTTATATAGTTTGTGTTTTTGTGTAATGGAGATTCTGAAAGCAAAAGTGAGTGGCTTCACAGTAAGTCAAATATAGTTAATAAGAACATGGAGATAAGTGTCTGTGAATTAGAGGGCTAGTTCTTGATATTAGTGTAGAGTAAATCACCCTTACTAATACCTATTATACAGACAACACTGGTACACGTATATAACTCACAAATAAATAAAGCTATCCTAAAATTTGTATGGAACTACAAAAGACCCCGAATAGCCAAAGTAATATTGAAGAAGAAAACCAAAATAGGAGGCATCACAATCCCAGACTTTATTTTTTATCTTTATTTTTTAAAGTTTTTTAAATTTTTTATTTATTTATTTAACATTTATTTATTTTTGAGAGACAGAGAGAGACAGAGCATGAGCTGGGGAGGGGCAGACAGAGAGGGAGACACAGAATCTGAAGCAGGCTCCAGGCTCTGAGCTAGTTGTTGGCACAGAGCCTGACGGTGGGGCTCGAACCCACAAACCATGAGATCATGACCTGAGCTGAAGTTGGACGCTCAACCGACTAAGTCACCCAGGCGCCCCATGTTTTATTTATTTTTGAGAGAGAGATTGAGAGAGATAGCGTGAGCAGGGGAGGGTCAGAGAGAGAGGGAGACACAGAATCTGAAACAGGCTCCAGGCTCTGAGCTGGCAGTCAGCACAGAGCCTGATGCGGGGCTCGAACCCATGAACTGTGAGATCGTGACCTGAGCTAAAGTCGGAAGCTCAACCGACTGAGCCACCCAGGAGCCCCTATAATCCCAGACTTTAGCCTCTACTACAAAGCTGTCATCATCAAGACAGTAAGGTATTGGCACAAAAAACAGAACACAGACCAATGGAATAGAATAGAGAACTCAGAATTAGACCCACAAATATATGGCCAACTAATCTTTGACAAAGCGGGAAAGAGTATCCAATGGAGAAAAGACAGCCTCTTTAACAGACGGTGCTGTTGTAGAACTGGACAACAACATGCAGAAGAATGAAACTAGATCATTTTCTCACACCATACACAAAAATAAACTCAAAGTGGATAAAGGACCTGAACGCGAGACAGGAAACCATCAAATCCCTAGATGAGAAAGCAGGAAACAACCTCCTTGACCTCAACCACAGCAATTTCTCCCTTGACTCATCCCCAAAGGCAAGGGAATCAAGAGCAAAAATGAACTATTGGGACCTCATCAAGATAAAAAGCTTCTGCACGGCAAAGGAAACAATCCATAAAACTAATGGGCAAACCGACGGAATGGGAAAAGATAGTTACAAATAACATATCAGATGAAGGGCTAGTATCCAAAATCTATAAGGAACTCACCAAACTCCACACCTGAAAAATAAATAACATAGTGAAAAAATGGGCAGAAGACATAAACAGACACTTCTCCAAAGAGGACATCCAGATGGCCAACAGACACATGAAACGATGCTCAGCGTCCCTCATCATCAGGGAAATACAAATCAAAACCACACTGAGATACCACCTCACATGGATCAGAGTGGCTAAAATGAACAAATCAAGAGACTCTAGATGCTGGTGACGATGTGGAGAAATGAGCATCCTCCTACACTGTTGGTGGGAATGTAAACTGGTGCAGCCCCTCTGGAAAACAGTGTGGAGGTTCCTCAAAAAATTAACTGTAGAACTCCCCTATGACCCAGCAATAGCACTGCTAGGAATTTACCCAAGGGATACAGAAATGCTGAGGCATAGGAGCACATGTACCCCAATGTTCATAGCAGCACTCTCCACAATAGCTAAAACATGGAAAGAGCCTAAGTGTCCATCAACAGACGAATGGATCAAGAAGATGTGGTTTATCTATACCATGGAATACTACATGGCAATGAGAAACAATGAAATCTGGCCATGTGTAGCAACATGGATGGACCTTGAGGGTGTTATGCTGAGCGAAATAAGTCAGGCAGAGAAGGACAGATACCATATGTTGGCACATATAGGTGGATTAGGAGGAACTTAACGGAGGACCATGGGGGAGAAGAAGGGGAAAAACAGTCGAGGAGAGGGAGGGAGGCAAACCATGAGAGACTCTTGAATGCTGAGAACAAACTGAGGGCTGATGGGAGTGGGGGAAAGGGGAAGGGGGGTGATGGGCATGGAGGAGGGCACTTGTTGAGATAAGCACTGGGTGTTATAATGGAAACCAACTTGACAATAAACTATTTAAGGAAAAAAATAAAATGCATTTCATCCTGTGTTTCCAGAAAAAAATATATATATAGGTATTTTGGAGGTGTGCAAGGAAAAAATGATTGATTCATAGAGGAGCATAATCAAGCAAGTCTGGAGAGCACAGTCAGACGATGTTGTTGACACTGAAAGATATCACAATAGATAACTATATAGTGCTAAATAGACACATGTGAGGTCATAGAAGAGAGAGTTCACATGAGGGGAGGTCCAGGAAGGATTCATTGAAAAAGCAGGACCTGAGCTGGCAAAGAATGAACAGATTTTAGAGAAGCTGACAGAAGGAAGACGGGCTCTGCATAATGTTCATTCTGGAACACATCAGAAGTACCCAAGCATATCTCAACAAGTGCTAATGGCATGAGTGAGAGGCTCTAGATACGTAACATGTCAAGTGGTCAAAAGGAGATGAGATTTTAATATAAGAACTACGGTTGGATAGATAAGGTGGGACCAAAGGATACAGAGACCCATTGGTTAGGCATATTTTTAGATCTGAGGCAGAAGGAAAACAAAACAGTGTAGGTTCCTGAAGCAATAATGAAGAAAACTTAAATATGAAACACTTCCTTAATTGCATGACATCCTTGTACAATGGCATCTTACATGCATCTTATTATTTTGGCTTACAGGAAACAATTGTATTCAATTACCAGGTACAAATCAAAACTATTAACTCACTGGTAGTGCAGTGATGATCAGTCCAATGGCATTCATCCATGCTGTAATATTCTCTCTTGGCACTAAAGGCTGACTATAAGTGAAGAAAAAAGAAGAAAAATGTGAAATTACAAAAACACTTTTATATGGTTAACAATGGAACTAATTTTGAGAACATATATCATTTGGGGCTAACAACTGACTTATTCCAATAAAACAACAATGGATTTTCATTGAGTAAAAGTTTAATATACCTAAAAGCTAAAAAAGGTTTTTCTTTTTTTGGGTTGTCTCCCTTAACAGTGGTTGCTGGGATGTAAGATTATTTCCACTTCTTCAATCATTATCCCCTACCTTATGGTGATCTTCAAGAAAGGAATCTTGAAAGATTATCTTTAGTGAGGTGTTAACCTTATTCCTAACTTAAATGTCAAACAGCTACTAAAGAGTAGTGGTGGGGGGTAGGGGCCTGGGTGGCTTTGTCAGTTATATGTCTGACTTCAGTTCAGGTCATGATCTCGGGATTTGTGAGTTTGAGCCCCATGTCGGGCTCTGCACTGACAGCTTGGAACCTGAAGCCTGCTTCAGACTCTGTGTAAACCTCTCTCTGCCACTCCCCCATTTGCACTCTGTCTCTGTTTCTCAAAAATGAATATATGTTAAAAAATAAAAGGGTAGAGCTGAGAACAAACCCAGGTCTTCTGACCCTATCCAGGGCTCACTCCATTACATCTATATCACAAAGACAAAATCTGGGACCAAAAGACAGTTACTGTCCCATGTGCATCAGCCTTGGGACAATAGATTTGTCTAACATCTCCTAATAAAATATCGTTCTCTTTACAAAAAAACAATGAATCTTACTGCATGAAACAGGATACACACCTTTTCAGGACGACATTTAGAAGAGCATTTCCAACATCTTCGCCTGAAACGGCCAAGGCCATGAGCTCCACACAAGTAACATGCAGGGCATGGGCAGCTGGGTTGGGAAACTCATTGAATCTCCAGTCGCAGTTTGGGAACGGACCAGGAGACTTGCCAGCCATCGGTGCAGATGATTAAAGGAATAACCATTTGGTTTTTATTTTTTGAGATTAATGGCTCATATTGGTAGAGTGCTTTACAGTTTTCAAAATGTTTCACATGTAAACATCTCATTTGATTATCAATGTATCTGATTATGAGCCCTTAACAAGTGAACAGAAATTAAGAGGCAAATAACACGAACCAAATACACAAACGTCTGACGTAACTGAAACACATAAACGTAAGGTTTAAGAAACTGGTCTTCCGGGGCGCCTGGGTGGCTCAGTCGGTTAAGTGCCCGACTTCGGCTCAGGTCATGATCTCACAGTTCGTGGGTTCGAGCCCTGCGTCGGGCTCTGTGCTGACAGCTAGCTCAGAGCCTGGAGCCTGCTTCAGATTCTGTATCTCTCTCTCTCTCTGACCCTCCCCTGCTCACACTGTCTCTTTCTCTCAGAAATAAATAAAACATCTTTAAAAAAAAAAACAAAAAAACCCTGGTCTTCTATAGGTGTGCTTTTACATCTGTGACAGGACAGCTATAGATGCGACCAAAGTAGCCCCAGGCTTCATCTACCTACTGCTTTCAATAGTTGTAAGGTAGGTAGTAAGGGCATTATTTTATGATGAGTACTTCTTTTTTTTTTTTTTTAATGTTTTATTTATTTCTAGGAGAGAGAGGGAGAGACAGCGCGAGCAGGGGAGGGTCAGAGAGAGAGGGAGTCACAGACTGAAACAGGCTCCAGGCTCTGAGCTGGCAGTCAGCACAGAGCCCGACGCAGGGCTCGAACCCACGAACCGCAAGATCATGACCTAAGTGAAAGTCGGACGCTTAACCAACTAAGCCACCCAGGCACCCCTATGATGAGTAATTCTTTTACTTCAGGAAATAAATTCCTTTGTGTAGGAAAATGAATCATGCCCATTTATGTAAAATTACTCTACCTAGTAAACAGTGATATGGTACACAGACATACTAAACACAGTGTGCTTATAACTTAAAACATGAAATCAAAATAAAGAAATAAAAATATAAATAGAGCAGCTTTTTCATCAAAAGAGATAAAAAGTTTTATTATTATCTATTAATATTTTTTAAAAAACATTCAAGGATTTTTTGAAAGCAACAAAACTCTATACTCTCCAGTAGCAAACAGATGCATTTACTATAATACATAGTATATTTTTTTTAGAGATCGATTTTTTTTCTTTGAAACAAATCTTGTAAAGTTTGTTTTCAATTTAAATTTTAATGGAGCGAATTGTTGCCTATATGGCAGCTAATTTGATGCTGCTAATCGAAGATTTCAAAACCTTTACAAAATTAAAAATAAGAATGATCTTAAAAGAACTGAAGTCTTGGAATGTATAAAAATATTACTTTGAGGGATGCCTGGGTGGCTCAGTCAGTTAAGCATCTGACTCTTGGTTTTGGCTTGGGTCATGATCTCACAGTTCATGAGTTTAGGCTCACATCGGGCTCTGCTGGCAGCGGGAGCCTGCTTGGGATTCTCTCACTCCCTCTCCCTCTGCTCCTCCCCAGCTTGTGCTCTGACTCTCTCAATATAAATAAATAAACTTAAAAAAAAGTTATTAACTTGAAAAGATAATATGTGTTCTCCCAAATCAACATATAGTTATTTCTGAAGGGTCTGGAAAAATCACAATGCAAAGGATATTATCTACTAGTCTGCCAATCAATCTGCAATAGTAGGAGTCATCAGGAATCCAAGGATTTTCTTCTCGTGCATTCATGCCACACTTTAGGTATGTGTCACTTAGACACCAGCCTTGAGGTCGATTATCCTTGAGTGAGCCAATGATGGCATGGACAAGTTTTCGCTTGAGATGTGGGCGGTCTCTCAAGTGCATCTCATAATAGTGCAGAGTATTATACAAATAAGTCACTGGGCGATCTGCCAAGAAGAAGACAATCATCACAGTTTATCCAGTTACCAAGAACTGTGAAAAACTAACCCTCTGCTTTCAAGATTACCAAGACACAGCTCAGAAGCTCATGAAACTATTTCACATGATGGGAAGCTATATACAATGAATATTTTTATTTCAGGACAAGGCAGAAGGCTTCTAATACCATATACATGGCATGGAAATGAATAACCATCGTGGCACTGTTTATACTAGCAAAAAGATTAGAATAGCCTTAAATGGTCAAAAACAGGGTAACAGTGGTTGCCACAGAGAAGGAAACTGGCTAGCTGGAGGTCAGGGATGGGACTAACTATTCTTCCCTGCATACCCTTCTGTACCATGCACATGCTACCTAATCCAAAACAAACAAACAAAAAAAACCCCAAAAAACAAACGTTTTTATAGGAATGCTCACTTGAACTTCATACCTATTCTGTAGTGCTAACATGCAATTCAGACTTCTGGTTAGGAGGAAAACATCTTAGATAAAGTACCAAGAACTAACACCCCCCTCCCCCCGCCCAGAGAAATACACTTTGTCTCCACAGTGGCCACTCTAGGACGACCATTCTCCAGTCACCTGGTTTCAAACTTCAGCGTTCTCTTCCTTTCTTTCTATATTGGAAAGAATATATATCCTTCCCTACAAGCAGCAATCAAGTCCTGTTCCTTCTTCCTGGAATATCTGCCCCTTCTTTTGCATTCCCAAAGCCATCACAGTTGTTTAGATACTAATCCTACACCTGAATTTTTTGACATTTTTGAAATGGCTTCATCCTTCCAAAACATGCTGCTGACTACAACTAGATTTAACTTTCTAAAATAATGCTTTCTAGGCCATGGCCTTACTCAATAACATCTAATTGGTTCTTAATTATCTGCAGGTTATAAAATTGAAACTTCTCAACCTGGCACTTAAAGGTGATCTACATTGTTGGGTACAATGTTTAACTTCTCAAGTTAGCCAATGAGGAGACTGCTGTTAAAATGCCATGATTTTCCCAAAGATTCCTTCTGCTTAGAATGTTCTCTCCTTTCTGTTAATATAAATCACATATCTCACATCTCAAATCCTATCATCCAGGAAGCCTGACATGACCCATCAGTTCACAGCATCATCAGTCTGCTCTGAACCCATATGCTTCTCCTTCTCTGCACATTTGGCAATTAATCACACATTAGGTAAAGGGGGAGGGGGGCTCTCTTGCATATCATTTTTATTTCTGCAATCCAGTACATCTGCTATGACTTACCTATTTATCTTTTTATGTCATCTACTTTATACTTCATGGCATCACTATATAGCACTTATTCCCAAAACATTTTTGTTGAAAACCAATTAACATAAAATCTTTAGAACCATGATTACCCATATGGTCACACCTAGACTATTTTTGTTTATTGAGCTGTCAGATGGAATTAAAATTTGGAAAATCTCACCATGAAATTTATATAAGCCACCAAGGTGATCCAGTAAAGTCTCCAGTGACTTAGAAACTGGAAGCAGCTCTAAGAACCTGTGGATTACTATATCAAATACTGGGAGAAATCGAAGACACACATTGCCGAAATAGATGGGGAGGTAGGGAGACTGGATCTGCACCGGAGGGTCGACCTGCTCCGCGAGGCCCTCAAAATATAGTTTCTCGGGGTATTTCTGTGGAAGTGAGAAAATGGCAAGTGTTTAGGACATCTTTTTTAAATTCTCTTAAAAAACAGAGCTAAATAAATTTGTCGTTTTTAAAAGAATATGAAAACATGTTTGTTCTGGGGCGTCTGGGTGGCTTAGTCGGTTAAGCGTCCGACTTTCGCTTAGGTCATGATCTCGCGGTTGGTGGGTTCGAGCCCCGCGTCGGGCTCTGTGCTGACTGCCAGCTCAGAGCCTGGAGCCTATTTCAGAGTCTGTATCTCCCTCTCTCTCTGACCCTCCCCTGCTCATGCTGTCTCTCTCCCTCTCTCCTAGAAATAAATAAAACATTAAAAAAAAAAAGAAAAGAAAACATGTTTGTTTTGGCAGTGCAATGAAATCTAGAGTCCTTCACTTGATAAAAATTTCTATTATCCCAAAGGTATACCATAAGAGATCTATGTATACAAGAATCTGTGATAACCTTTTCATTTTGTACGTAAGTACTCACATCTACTAAAATTGCAGTTTCAATATATTCTTAACAGAAGAGATACTCTAGGACCTTGAGGAAATTTAGAGAGCTAATTTACTTCTATACAGATTACAGAGAAAACAGTAGAACCAGAGAGAAAACAGCCAAATCAATTAGCCAAATACTTGAGTCTGGCTTAAAAAGGAGTCACGGAAGCACTGATTTGAATGAGTACCTTGTGATAATTCATGTGCTTGGTGTGCCAGTCGTTCTGTAGCCAGTGCTCTGGAGAATTTTCCTTCACAAAGTCACTCACTCGATTTCTAAAATCATTTGGTTTGAGTAACAGCAACTGAATTATGAAATAACAAACCTGGGCTTCATTTCCTTCATGACTACGCATAGCCTTCAGAGAAAAATAGAAAAATGATATTAAAATGTCTGACCTGTGCATAAGCATGGCTCTTCCACTAGACAGTCTAAATTTGAATACAGTAATATCTATTATTAGAGTTTCATTATATGTTGAGTCTAATCCTAACCAACTGTTCAGAATTCCTTAAGCGTATTTAACTTTCTCACTCATTTTTGCTTCTCACCATTCCTTCTGTCTGAAGTGTCGCTCTTTTTTCTTTTGTTGAAATTTAATCTTTTCTTCAAGATCTATCACATGGATACATGGGGGCTCTCATTATTGATTGGTGATATTTTCCTCACACCTCTATCTGATCCTTCTACTTTACTGATTTATAGTCTTAGCTTATTTCCCCTATCGTATCATAACCATATATATGTTCCGCAGCTAAGAGATTAATGTTAACCAACTAAGCCACCCCAAATATCGGAACTATATTTTTTTAATGTTTATTTATTTTTGAGAGTGAGAGACAGAGTGTGAGTGAGGGATGGGCAGAGGGAGATGAAGACACCAAATCCAAAGCAGGCTCTAAGCTCTGAGCTGTTAGCACAGAGCCCGACGCGGGGCCTGAGCCGAAATCAGGCACTTAACCAACTGAGCCACCCTGATGTCCCAACACTATAGTGTTCAGAAAAGAAGTATTTTCCAGCCTTGTTCCCTATCTTCTTTTAAAATTTTGCTGAAACAGACCTCAAAGTCAAGAGAAAAAAATAATTTGAGGAATACTGGGTGGCTATGAGAAATATTCAGTTCTGACTGTGGCTACCAAAATGTACAGAAATGATTATTAGCACTCTGCGAAGAAATACAATGGCCTTTTACCACTTCTTGCCTCTAGTGGGAGCCTTTGGAAATCAACTCAGGTTTAACTATCTGCTTGAACTTTTACAGCATCACAAGATCAGGACCATGTCTGTCTTATTTACTTCTATACTTTCTGTGCATAGAACATAGCAAATATTCAATATACACTTGCTGAATGAATGAATAAAGACCCTTGGAAATCTCTAGTTCCTTAGGGAATTGATAGTAATACTCGATTATAGTATAATTTCATTAAATCCTTAGAAGCAATATAGTTAGATCAGCACAAGTCTATCAGTCACACACACTGATCCAAAACAAAATGAGGTGGCTTAGAAACTTATAAGCGTATTCTTACCAGGCAGAGAATTAATCTGTCCAATGTAACAATGTTGTACTTCCATACCATGTCATTAAGAATTTCAATGCATTTGTTGAGTTGCTGACCCCCCGCTGATGTAGAGAACTCATATACTAGGAAATCTGCAAATGTCCTCACATGGGCAACCAAGGCCCTGGCTCCAATTCTTTCTAGTACTCTGGAAATCAGAGAGTAAAAAATAAGTTTCATTGCTGTATGATAATGGATCGTCAAATGGAACGCAGATCTAGGTTTTTGGCTTACCTATAGCCAATCTGATTAATATGATCTGTTTCCAAGAGCATTTTCCAGAGAAGACAAAGGAAGAGAGGAGGAGAGCCTTGCATAGAAAAGTGGGTAATGATGTCATTTTCATTGGTCATTGACTTCCACTTCCTATACTCCTCTTCCACATTTTTTTTCAAGTTAAAACGGCTTTCCTGAGGTACGTTATTTTGTTTGAAGAATGCCTAAAAGGAAGATCGTAAGTTTACTTCAAGGTTTATACTAAAAAGGACACTGGCTACAGAGGTAAGAAACCAGTTCTAGGCTTGATTCTGACACTAATAAACTCTAGGTGGCCTCAAGCAACTTAGTAGTAATCAAGGCCTGAATTTCTATAATGGGAAAATACACAGGCTTGATTTGATTATCTCTAATATTCCCTTTCTAGATTTCCTAAACAGAAATCCAAGCAAGCCTGAATTCAAAGCTTCTTTAATCATCTGTTGATACTTCTGTTCATCATTAAAAAAAAAAAAAAAAAAAGAAATTTATGTATCCTGTGGTTACATATTTTAGCATCTCTATAAGGAAAATCTATTACACCAGCCCAATGGGCCTCAGACTGTGAGTACTGGCACCACCTGGGACCTGTAAGAATTGCAGTCTGGACCCCATTCCAGATCCACTGAATTGGAAATTCCACACCTGGGGCTCAGCAGTCTGTACCTGAACAAGCCCTCTAGGTGATTCTGGTAAGTTTGAGAACAACCATTCCAGTCCTATTGGAAATTATAGAAAGCAGACGTTCATTACGCTTAAACTTTTCTCTGCAAAGCAGAGGACAGATGAGGTTCTCCTTTCTCTATATTATAAAAGCCAAGCTTACAGTTTTTCTCTGTGTGATTTAAAAAAATTCAGTCCGTGCACCAATGTGTATTCTATGCAGCTCCATTAAAGTTGTATTTCTCCCCATTTCAGTTCTGGGAGAGAATTTTTTATGTAATGTGCTATTTCTCACAAGATTCTAAAACTGTTAATAATATGAGATCACAATTAAATTTTTAGGAATATATCTAGTTCTAGAGTAGGTAGGACAAGGAACAACTCAAGACACTCTGGAATAGGAAAAAATTTTTAAAAAAGAAATAAAAGCTAATTTCCTTTGGATATCACTAAAAAACCTCTCTAGACTAACACTAGGTAGGAAAGTGACTTTATATATTAAATGGAAGAAAGACTTTTATAAATTCAATATGAAATTCAAGACCAGATTACCTGCAGTGGGCCTGGAAAACAGCTAAGAGTGTGTGATGCCCAATTGTGAGGAGTAAAACTCATGATGGTCTGAAGTATATCTTTACACCAAGTTCCCTGAATTGAATCAGAACCTGTAAAAAAATCTGAACATAAACAAAAAGATGTAATCCAGATGTAAATGAGCATAACCACAATTCATAAATATCATAGAGAAAGCAACAAACAATTATGCCCACCCAAGGAATTTCACTGCAATACACTCACTGCATAACTAGTTATATTCAGCTTAGGATCTAAATTTTTTTAGTTTATGAATGATTTGAATGGTTACATTAGTAAGTAAGAACACAATTAGTGGAAAGACAAAAGACAGTGCAATCTGATTTTTTTTAAGGTTACGGAGCACCAGTGCAACGACAGTGATACAGGCCCGACACGAATGCTCATGTAGTTCACTCTGACAATGAGGTATCAGCACTTCATTGAGCCAAGGAAATACAATTAAGAAAGCAGCTATCTTTTCTAGTGGTTGAAACAGCTATAGACTATAACTCTCTAAATCAAGAAGGTTAATTTATATAAAATGAGTTCACACAGATGTGTTTGAGCCTGCTAAATCCAGTTAACTATTTCTTTAAAACAGCAGTTCTCCAGGTGTGGTCTGTGGAGTCTGTGGGTCCCTAATATCCTTTTATGGATCTGATGAGGTAAAAACTATTAAAATGATAATAATAAGATAGGATTGACCATTTTACTGTGTTGACATGCACACCGATAGTGCAAAGGTAAAGACAGGTAAAAGTGCTGGCCCACAGAACAAATCAAACTGTGGCATCAAACTATACTAACAGCCATTGTAATCTTCACTATGCTCTCAGTTGGGAGTGAGGGTGGGGAGAAAGAGCCAGTTTTACTTAGGAATATCCTTGAAGTAGTGAAAAGGACTGTATCTCAGCTCCTTAGGTACATCTAAGCTTAATATTCTGTGTGATAAAAATGGAAGTATGAATAAAGTGTTCTAGCTACATATCAAAGTATGATGGGTATCTTAAGGAAAATTATTTGTGCAATTGTGTGAATATTGAGTGAAATTAGCTTTTTTAAAAAATGGAAATCCATTTTTACTTACAAGAACATCTGACAGAAAACTATAGTTATTCAGACTTGGGCATTAAGCAGACATTTTCTTGAAAATTAACAAAGGGAGCCTGTTACTTCAAGGAAAACAAATGACCACATCTTTTGCCCATGACAAAAGTTGACTCTTCAAGTGAAACATCAAAATTTTGGAAAACCTGTATGTACTACTATAAGCCTAATAGTTCTCCAAAACTTTAAAGATTTTCCTAAAGAAATCTGTAGTGATATGAACAAATGTATTTTTATGATACTGTATAATTAAGTGTGCCAGCATTAATAAGATCTCACTGGACCAATGTCTTCCAAAACACTAATTCATGAAGTTATAAAATATACATGGATAAAAAAATCCATTAAATGTGCAAAACAGATCAATGAATTACAATGTAATGGAGTACAACATGTTCACTGACAGGATTTTGGATTCCCTTCTACCTTGCGCCTAACATGTAAGAAACCATCACTTGTCTAATTTTGTGTGACATTGAAGAGTATTCACAATTATTGGAAAGACGATTAAAATACTCCTCTCCTTTCCAACCTTTCACCTGGGTGAGGCCATATTTTCTTCATTTCTAAAATAACGTACTGTGATAGATGAAATGCAGAAGTAAATATGAGAATCTAGCAAAGCTTTCTTTACATCAGATATTAAAGAGAGACACAAAAAATGTGAAAAAATGGCACCTCTTCTCACTGAAGTTTTGTTTTGGAGAATATATAGTTTAGTTTTCATAAAAATACACCAATTATATTAATATATAATATGTTTATTATTTTTAAGTAAATCAAATATATACTAAAAAAGCATCTATCCTAATATCAATTAAGGTAAATATTGATAGATAAAATTCATATAAATGGAAGATCCTTGTGAATTTGTATTTTTTTAAGAATGTTAAGTGTTCCTGGGGCGCCTGGGTGGCTCAGTCAGTTGAGCGTCCGACTTCGGGTTAGGTCATAATCTCACAGTCTGTGAGTTCAAGCTCCATGTCAGGCTCTGTGCTGACAGCTCAGAGCCTGGAGCTGCTTCAGACTGTATGTCTCCCTCTCTTTCTGTCTCTCCCCTGCTCACACTCTGTCTTCCCCTCTCTCTCAAAAAATAAATAAACATTAAAAGAATTTTTTTATGAATGTTAAGTGGTCCTTAAATGAAAAAGATCAAAAACCACTACTTAAAAATGATGTAAATGGCTGAAAACAGAAGCTCAACCTAGTTAAAATGATAGTACACAGAAGAACCTACATTAATGATTGAAATGGTGAAGGTATTAAAACAACTTTTTTTTTAAATAAATGAAAAGGATGTTTTCACAATGCTGTTCCTTTAATAATCACCAGGAACACAGCATGCTCTAATTCATTTGTTTTTGATGTTGATATTGCGTATTCACTGTACCTGTTACATGAGTTGCTCTAGCTAAGGTCAATATCAAGGCTCGGTTCAGCTCTTCAGATTCTGCGGACAGCACTGTTTTGGGATCGCTCAGGAAGCGTGTGAACTGTGGCTGTACCTCCGAGCTACCCAATGCTGTTATAAGCCTCAGTGCAGTGCTCTCAACACTAAAAGGTAGGAAAACAAAAAGAAATGTGAAAAAGTTAAGTGGCATGTAAAATTTCAGAATTATAGAATTAAATCTAATTCTAGGTCAATTACAATGGAAAACATGCAAACTATGAATTCCTCTTCTCTGATTAAAAAAAAAAAACAACCCTTCCTTCTTTGTGTAAGAATGAACTTTGTTTTAAAAACCTGGGATACTAAATTTTATAGAAAAAACCATCTGACACTTTTTACATTTGAAAAAGACAGCTTGTAGCTTATAAGACTACACAATTTCACCTGGATATATAGGATTTAAAAATTACATTTTTTAGGAGTGTGTGGGTAGCTCAGTTAGTTTAGCATCCGCTTGGTTTCCATTCAGGTCATGATCTCACAGTTTGTGGGTTTAAGCACCACGTTGATCTCTGCACTATACAAAGCCTGTGTGGGATTCTCTCTCCCTTTATCTCTTTGCCCCTCCCCTGCTTGTGCTCTCTCTCTCTCTCTCTCTCTCTCAAAATAAATAAACTTTAAAGTAGCCTCTTATTTAAAAAAATTTTTTTAATTTAATTTTATTAATGTTTATTCATTAACAAATGAGAGAATGTGCGCGTGTGCACACAAAGGCAGGGGAGGGGTGAAGAGATAGGGGGACAAAGGATCTAAAGCAGGCTCCGCGCTGACAGCAGAGTGGCCGATGTAGGCCTGGAACTCACAAATATGACCTGAGCTCCAGCTGGATACTTAACCAACTGAGGCACCCAAGAGCCCCTTAAAAAAATTTTACATTTTAAAATCACGAATATATTTTCAATTAAAGCAAAATCAAAGTGACATGATAATTTAACCATAATCTGAAGTATATTTAAATCTAATATTCTAAATTATTTTTAATGTTTATTTTTATTTTTGAAAGAGAGAGAGTGCCAGCATGAGCGGGGGAGGGGCACAGAGAGAGGAGACATAGAACTCAAGCAGACTCCAGACTCTGTGCTGTCAGCACAGAGGCTGACTTGAAGCTTGAACTCACAAACTCTGAGATCATGACTTGAGCTCAAGTCGGATGTTTAACTGACTGAGCCACCCAGGCACCCCTAAATCCAATATTCTAAAGGGCTAAATTGGAACATACTGTCAAAGGCCTTGGATGTACTTTTTCTCACCCCAAAGATTAATGCAAGGACTCTATCTTTATAACTTTCTATTTAAAAAGCTATATTCTACTCCTTCTATATTGGAAATAAGATACTCTAGAAGCAGAAGTTTTATGACAAATGAATAAACACTATAAAGGATTAAGTTCCCATCTCCAATAAAGTTTCTAATAAATCTTAAGGAAAGACAGTCACCAAGGAGCTCACCAGAGATGGAGCTGGTTCTGGTTTGTCTGTGCAACTGCAGCTAAAGTATGAAGATGGCTCAGGAGCTGCACTCTGTAATGAGGCTGGATGTGGTGCATCCGGTAGCTGAACATCTCGAGAAGTGTGTGCAAGATCCCCCAGGCATGGGACTTGAAAACAGTTGGCAAAAGTTGACCTTGAGGGATATGACCATATAAGGCACCAATTAGAAAAGCTATGAATTAAAAGACATTCGAAGAGTCACATGGAATAAAATCTACGTAAAGATTTGATCATGAACATACACACACACACACACACACACACACACACACACATACACACACAATTTTCCAAATTTTCTCCATAATTTCTCCTTTAATGGTAATGAAAAAAGTCCAGATCCTAATTATAAGCCCAAGTTTGTCCCTTTTTTTCTTTCCTGGAATTTGACAAATGATACTCAAGTTCACCTAGAAAAATAAGAGACAGTAGATGAATAAAAAATTACCCTTCCTCACTTCTTAGTTGTCTTTTAAATTACTTTTATAAAGTCAATGTTCCCAATCTTTGGAAGCATGAGGATCACTTTTTAATATACTATTTGCATGACAACCATCTCCATTCCTTCCTCTCTCCCCAAAACCTTTTGTTCAACCCTTGATTATCTGGGAAGATGAGTAATTATGGTTAAAATTAAATTTATACCATATTAGTGAAAAGTTACAATTAACATGAATCAGAAAAAACTTCTATATGAGAAAGAATCTATTATTTAGACCTGCAGAGCAACTAGCAGACATCATACGCTGTCTTCTGATGCAAGAAAACTCCTTCCTAATGCCAGGGGCAAACCAGAAAAAGCAGCACATGGGACCACAGATTCTTGCATGAGGACAGAGCCCATGTCTGTTTAGCTCACTGTATCCCAAGCACTTAACATAATACCCCTTTCTTATCATAACTTTACTTAAAAATGCAACTCACTCTCCTGACTCTCATACTTCCTACCCCCCTTTTTTGCTTTATTTTTCTCCATAAGACATATCATCTGACATATTCTATACTCCATTTATTTACTTCTTTGCCTCCCTCATTAGTAGGTAATCTCTATGACGGCAGCTACATCTTTACACTGTTGTATCCTCCGCACCTAAAGAATACCTGTTGAATTAAAGAATGGGTTAATGGTTACAAACACCAGAAAGTCCTGTCTTACTGATAAATCCTTTGATGCCCAAGGACTCTATTTCCATATAGACCAATAAGCGACTGTAGGTTTCCACTAGGGCTGGAGCCAAGGCCACACTGGATTTTGCATGAGCAAGTTTTATCACTCTGGTAGCAATGCTATGGATAAGGCTGAGGAGAAACCAAGGGAAAGAAAATAAAAATCCATATTTTGACATAAACATGGGGATTACCCTATTTATAGGACACTTGGTATAAATCTAAACTGAAGTACATAAAATGAATGAGCTCCATTTTAATCATTTCAGCTGTACAGGACAGTGATAGTAGTGATACACTGTATAATCTGAGATGAATTCTGGTTTCCATGGTGCTTTCAGTTAGGATCCCTCTGCTCATAGAAAAGCAAAATTGGGTACAACTCATAAGAATACACTTGAGTTAAAAAAAAAACAAACAAACAAACTAGGGGGATCTGGGTGGCTCAGCTGGTTAAGCGTCCAACTCTTGATTTTGGCTCAGGTCATGATTTTGGCTCTCACAGTTCATGAGATCAAGCACTGCGTCAGGTTCTGTGCAGACAGCATGGGCCTGCGTGGGATTCTCTCTCCCTCTCTCTCTGCCCCTCCCCTGTGCGCTCTCAACATAAATAAACATTAGAGAAAAAAAAAGACAAACAAAAAGACAAAATACCCCAAAACAACCCCAAAAATATTTTTAAAAATTAACACGCATGAATGGTTTAGTCTCTTTTTCTCTTTCAAACGTGTAACTAAAATTGTTTGAGAAATTAAATAACTTTTATTATGGAATTACTTAAAAAAAATCACTGCTAAGATACAAATGTTGGGTTCTAATAAGGCTTCCCTCAACTTCATCACATGAGCAGGTAAAGCACATGTATAATTTTATGACAATGTTTACCATGAGAAAAAGAGCATGGCTTTTCTAGAACTGATGTCCCACACATAAATTCTCTTTCGCCCACAATGTCTGATGTTTGAGCCAATACTTAAGAGCTGAAAGACCAGAAATGAGAATCTGGATTTCTAGCCTTTTCCAAAAAAATCTAGAGAAGCTCTAGTTACACTAGTCTACTTTCTTACATTATAAAAATTAGCTAAAATGGCAGCCAGCACCATGAGGTAAGCTTCAATCAGCCTCAATTCCTTCTATATACACACACTTCTATGTGCACTCATACTGGCTCTCTTCCACTCAGAGGCATGCGTCACTCATTTACATTGTCAGTTTGGCTCCTAGAGGTACCTGAGGTTCAAGAATCACACCCAACAGGGGATTTTCTGTCTTTTAGAAGCCATAATGTCAATTCTAAGTGCATCTCTATTTGTAATCAATACAGCAAAGGCATTATAATTTTCACATTCCTGGATTCAGCTATTCTATTTCCAGCAAATTATTTAATAAAAATGTATTATGGGTACATGTAAAGACATAAAGATTGTCTTCATAGCCATCATTATAATACTAAGACACTGTGAATAACTCATGCTCAACAACGCAAAACTGGCTAAATAATCATATATGGCCACAGAAAAGACTTCTTTGTAGCAATTAATACAGACGTTTCTGGAAAACACTAGACCTAAAGAGGCGTATGATAGATTATTATGGGGAAAAGGTGGTTATAACAAAGTATTATAGTAAGAACCCATTTTGTTAAAAAAAAAAAAAACCCAACCCATAAATTCCTATATTTATACATAGAAAAAAAGACTCAGAACATATACCAAAAAATTTTACAATGCTTATTTCTCATGATGAGATTATAGCAGTTATTTTCTTCAGGTTTATTTGTATATTCTAGAATTCCTATAATAAATAACTTTTATAATAAAAACCAAATTATGGTAAAAATGTAACTGACCATAAAAAACACAAACATAATCGTGAAATCATGCCTATACTACGCTGATATCAATTCCCCAACACAGGACCAAATAAATAAAAAGAAAATACCTCATTTTGGCATGAACTGTCAGTGAGTCCAGGAGGTTCATGGGTAAGGGAGTAATAGATGCGGAAGCCAAGCAGCTTGTTCCAGGAAGAGGTACTCTCATAATTCCATTTCCATAAATAGTTTCTACCAGAGCTCCCATGGGTAATGTAAAACATTCTGAATTTGTAGAGTATGCATTACACAGCAGGGCAATCTTATAGTCATTCATCTGTAAACTTTTATTTCTAAGACTCTGCTGTAGGAACCTACAATTTCAAGTACCATCAAACAGTAAAAAATGCAAACAATTTCCAGAAAGTTAACTTCGTATTTTAAAAAACATTTACTTTCATGAAATGATTTACCAATACTATCTTCAGTCCTACAGATATTAAAGTTTCTGCTCAAAATACAGAGTGGTTAACATACAAAAGTTTAAGTAGCATTTCAAAAACAACTTTAATAATAAGTTATCAGGTAATGAATATCTGTTAAGTATTATTGCATACACAGCACTAAGACTCAAATAATGAAGAAATAAGACACAAATTCTGTTTCTTATCCATCTGGCTAAGCACAACAATGTGCCTTCATTATTGATGTCAGTGTGAAAAGATGATTAAGGAATGTATCATAAAGGGACAGCCAAATGCAATGTGGAATCTGACTCCCCTACAGTCTCCTATGAAGAGATTTGGGAGAGAAGTTATAGGTGGGAAGTTCACATATTGCTACCTAATACCTGTGACCATCTAAAGTCAAATCCTATCTAAAAAGAGCATCTTCTTTGAGCTATCACAGCTCAAAAATGATGTAAGGAAGCACACCAGCCAGAAAACTCAAACAATCCTAGCAGCCCAGGAAGTGAAAGAGATCTGTCAGATCAGGCTCAAATCCTGAACGCTTAGGAAGTTTTGAAACATTTTCACCTACTTTTGGAAATTAAGAACATTAAGGTAAAACATGTAAAAGCAAAGATCAGACATGAAAATTAAATATACAGATAGATAGATAGATAGATCTGCATACATATAGACAGAATTAATTTTCTAGTTGTTTTCTGATGCAGGTATTGGTCAGTCTCTCTAGTAGGACATGCAATTAAATATTCACCTTTACCTCTAGTGGGTGTGGGGAGATTTCTATACTTCATACAAATACCGATATCTGTCCGGCTAGTGATATTAGTCTGTAATACACCATTTATTAATTTAAAAAATTAACTGTTGGGGCGCCTGGGTGGCTTAGTCGGTTAAGCGTCCGACTTTCGCTTAGGTCATGATCTCGCAGTTCGTGGGTTCGAGCCCCGTGTCAGGCTCTGTGCTGACTCCCAGTTCAGAGCCTGGAGCCTGTTTCAGAGTCTGTGACTCCCTCTCTCTCTGACCCTCCCCTGCTCACGCTGTCTCTCTCTCTCTCTCCTAGAAATAAATAAAACATTAAAAAAAAATTTTTTTTAATTAATTAAAAAATAAAAAATAAAAAACTAACTGTTAAGCTACAAATTACTTACTCATGGTGAAGCTTTAGGGAATGAGGTATTGGAATCTGTAGCTTGGAGTTGTCATTTTGGGCTTTTCTATTGAGATGAATCCAAATGCAAGTCATTGCAAAGGCATGAGTTGACTGGGGTTTGTTAATATCAGGAACTGGAATATACTGTAAAACAATTTGTACATTATAAGAAAGAGACGAATTAATACATTATAAATATTTTAATAAATATGTATTCTAATAATCCATTGTCAATATAACTCTTTTTAAAATACTCTTTTAATTCAGCTTCAATTGTTCTTTGACTATTCAATAATACAGATCAGAAGATCTAACAGCTAGAAAAAAATTAACTATTACAAGATTGTTTACTTGCCAAGGAATTAACAGAAATTCACAGGGGCTGTTACAGAGCATTCACAATCATTTAAAAATGTGCATTCTTTAAAAAACAAACACATTATGAAATTTTACTGAAGGTGATAAATATACTGTAAGCACGAATTTCTAAAAGTCACATATATGCTTTTCAAGAACACATAAAAATTAAGAAATATGCAATCTAAATAAGGACTGTATTCAATATATATCATCATACACACTATACATATTGTATCCTGATGGAGGAAATGACATGGATATGGGGAATTTGCTTTAAAATTGTCCAGTGTTAACAAAAAAGATGAGTGGAAAGATGAAACAAGGGTGTTTTTTAAACTACAACGATATATCACTTCACACTGTCAGAATGGCTAAAATCAAAAACATAAGAAACAAGGGTTTGGTGAGGATGTGGAGAAAAAGGAACCCTTGCACACTGTTGATGGGAATTCAAACTGTGGAAGACAGTAAGGAGGTTCCTCAAAAAGTTAAAATTAGAAATAGTCTACAGTCCAGTAATCGGACTACTAGGTATTTACCCAAAAAATACAAAAACATGAATTCAAGGGATACATGCACCCCTATCCTAATTGCAACATTATTTACAACAGTTGAATTATGGAAGCAGCTCAAATGTACATTGACGAATGAATGAATAAAGAAGACATGGTATATGACCGCGCGCACACACACGCACACACGCACACACACGATGACTATTATTCGGCCACAAAAAAGAATGAAAATCTTGTCATTTGTTAACATGGCTGGAGCTAGAGAGTACGTTAAGTGAAAAAGTCAGCTAGGGAAAGACAAATACCATGATTTCACTCAAATGTGGAATTTAAGAAACAAAACAAATGAGCAAAGAATAAAAAGAGAGACTAATCAAGAAACAGACTCTTAACTACAGAAAATGAAGTGATGGTTACCAGAGGGGAGGTGGGTGGGTGGGAGGATGGGTAAAACAGGTGATGTAGATAAGAGTACACCTATCTAGATGACACTGAGTAACATATAGAATTGCTGAATCACTATATTGTATATCTGCACTAATTAAAAACTTAAAAGATATTTTTTGGTGATGAGTACACAGAAGTTTATTTTTCTATTCACTCCACCTTTTTTGTGCATTTAAAAATTTCCATAACAAAATGTGTTTAAAGAAATGGCAATTGTCAATATATACCATATTTTACTCAAATACCTCATCTAACAAACAATGGGGAAACACACTCAATTGGCAAACCAAAAAAGATATTAACAGACACTGATGTTATTTGGTCACTCAATGATTTGTATAGATCAACAGCTTAGTGCTTTAAGAAACTGTAAACCTAGGGGCGCCTGGGTGGCTTAGTCGGTTAAGCGTCCGACTTTCGCTTAGGTCATGATCTCGCAGTTCGTGGGTTCGAGCCCCGCGTCGGGCTCTGTGCTGACTGCCAGCTCAGAGCCTGGAGCCTGTTTCAGTCTGTGACTCCCTCTCACTCTGACCCTCCCCTGCTCACGCTGTCTCTCTCTCTCTCTCCTAGAAATAAATAAAACATTTAAAAAAAAAAAAAAAAAGAAACTGTAAACCTACTTAGAATACAGAGAAATATGCTTGGGTGGTTCATTTGGTTAAGTATCCCACTTGATTTCGTTTCAGGTCATGATCTCATGACTATGAACTTGAGCCTCACAATAGACTCCGTGCTGGACGTGGAGCCGGCTCAAGATTCTCACTCTTCCTCTCCCTGCTCCCCTCCCCCATTCATGCTCTCCCTCTCAAAAAAAAAAAAAAAAAGAGGAAGAGCTTGCTACAGATGTTCAATTGTAATTTAAGATAAACTTCAGAAATAATCTACTTTATTTTCTTTACTTTCCATGAATAAACTAATGTCGAGAGAGACTAGGGTCCATCTCATGATGTTTAGTCATAGAACTGGGAAAGAACCCAGGTTTCCAGCTTCCAAATCTGGTACCTTTTTCATAAAATCATATGAAAATACTTAAACATAAATTAGACATAAACCACTTATCACACCGTTAACTATTTTGTAAAACTTACTTCTTTTTCTGGATACAGAAGGTCAAAGAGCTTCATGACAGGGAGAAAATCAGCGAGTGCATTTTTCTGAATACTTCCAGAAATGAATTGCAGGAGAACCCACATTAGATGGTCTCTGCCTTTAATCAGTCCTCTCCCTGCTAACTGTAAAAGATGTTTAAATACACATCTACACAGCTGGTTAAAGAGATGGATAAAGTTTAAGGGAAAAAAAACTCAAAAAACCCAAAAAGCAGGAGAAACTCTGTACTCCGAAAGTTATTATCCAACTTTGGCATTTACAAAATACTTAATCTCAATTTAGGACACACTAAGCAAAGCCTTTTAAATTATTTTAATATTATACATAGATTTCTTCCCTGACCCCAAAACAACTATACATATCAAAAGTTAAATGTTTTAGAGCATAACTAAGTTGACCATGAATGCAAGAGAATCAAGTTTAATATGAGATAACTGTTAAAAATCTCTCATCAAAACACAAGAAATACTTCATTAAACCAAAAGGATTTTTTTCTTTAAATTTAAAATCCTTGAGGAGTGGTTATTAAGAAACACTCAGGGGTGCCTGGGTGGCTCAGTTGGTTGAGCACCCGACTTTGGCTCAGATCATGATCTCATGGTTCATGAGTTTGAGCCCCACGCTGGGCAGTGCTGACAGCTCAGAGCCTGGAGCCTGCTTCGGATTCTGTGTCTCCCTCTCTGCCCCTCCCTGCTTGTGCTGTCTCTCTCACTCAAAAATAAACAAACATTAAAAAACAACAACACTCTTCCTGGTTTCCTATAGATTATAACAGTCATCAATGATGGTGGGGGTGGCAGTGGGGGGAATGAGTGGTTGGAAGGATTTTAACAATGCTTACGAAAAATCTTCCCCCAAATAATCAGGCTATAGAGATGTTATAGCATTTATTTCCGTTCAACATGTCTAAAATATTATAAAAAAAACCAACCCTTCCACAAATTTGTTCATCTGTTTGTATTTCCTGTTTTGGATTCATTGTCCCACTTTTTCATTCACTGCCAAAGCAGAGACCCGCGAGTGATCCCAGACTCCTGTTACTCCCTCTGTTACCTATCCGTCACCAAATCCGATTCACGTCTCAGCATATCTGGTCTCGGGTCCATCCTCTCTTTTCTGGTTTAGGCCATCAGCGTCTCCCACCCAGATCACTGCAAAGGTTCCCTTACCCACATCCTGACCTGATTTTGGTCCCATCCATCTTTATGTCCCCATCTTCATACATGTGGCAATTGGCAGTAATTATTCCAACGTATATATGATGATGTCATTCGCCTCCCAAAGAGAACCTAGACTCCATAGAACAAACACGCTTTCCTTGTCTGGTCTTGCCTTGCTGCCTTTCTGATCTCACCAACACATCTCCATTTTTATTTTCTTTCCAGTTCTCTCACACACTTTTATCCTTTCCAAGTGATCATCTTACTGCTACAGAAACACTTTCCTATCTTTTCCTCTTGGCAAATTTCTATTTGTCCTTCAAGTGTGAGCTTCAATATCTCTTTGCTAAAGCCATTACTGATGTCTTTTATAGGGACTATTTTCCCTCATTCCTGTTGGAGGAAAACATGCTTCCATTATGCAAACTATTATTATAATCAAACTGTTTATACCTATATCTTCCCACGAGTGAGGAGCTCCTTGAGGTTACTCTAGTGCCTTTGCATTTTGTTCCCCCTGGTCCTCACACTCTATGTGGAATGAATGACTGAAACCGATATTCACAGTGACAAGAAAGTGAAAAGTTTAGAAACCATAGAAGCACTGAACAAAAGAGCCATCAGGGCTCAGGACTTCAGCCGCTGCTGAAATCACTAGGCCATGTCCGTTCCAGTCTAAAGCCTATCAATCAACAGGTGAAGGAGCTCTGACAGAAGACTGAATACTCACCTTCTGATGAAGAGAAAGGACCATATGAGGGAAACTTGCAAACTGGAAAAGCACAAAGAAAATGAGCTGACTCGAGAGGTGCTGCCACAGGAGTTGGCTCGTTCCCCCATCGTCGAACTTCTCCTCAGTCTCGGACCGCTCCATGGCATAGACCACCAGATCCACCAGCTGGTCCTCCAGCACAGGGCAGCGCTGCTTGTGCTGTAGGGCAGAGATTAGATACAGTATTCCAAAAGCCTCCCGGTTAGTTTCAGAAGTTACTGGTTAATGGGCATTAATTGTAACAAGAGGCTGAGAAGCATGGAATGAAGTTGAACTTAGAAAGTTAAGGTTAGATTTAGTCTATTAAAGCTGCATCACGTTACATTATCAGAGAGGATGAGTTCCATTACAAAGATTATTTTTCAGATCTCACACAAAGCAGACTTCCTATTCACTTTTAACTTTCACTACAGACATGGGTGCTTCAATCAACAAAGGGTACTGCACAGTGGAAAATTTTGTTATTTATCCATTGAAAAAAAGATAATTTAAAAAGCATATGAAATGAGGAAAGTGGTACTAATTTTCTACTCTAACTCAAAATATAAAACCCTTGAATTACCAAGAATCAAATAATTGTGAAGAGAGCAAACAAAGCAGTGAGAATCTATGTATTTTAAAGCAACCACCACAGGTTTATGCTACCTTTACATACAGAGGTATATCTAAATAGCTGCCAGATTATACCCAGTATCTGTTTTTCAATGTGTGGTATTGATCCTGATACTGAAATGGAAACTTCCTCTACCGAATAATTGATCTCAAAGTTAATCTCTGCTCTGCATTCTTAGAAGCCAAACATAATGCAGCTTTAATTTTAAATTAGACTATTTTGAAATCTAAAACAAGAAAAAGAATTGAATTTAAACACTAAAAATGAGAATGCAACTTCCCTTTCTAGAGGCAAAAAGATTTATGCTTTTAAAGTGATTTAAAAATATGCTTTTCCCAAAAGAAATGTTAAGCCATTTTTAAGCCATTTTCATATTTCTTTTATAAAATATGTTATATGACTTAATAGCCAGGCAGTTGGAAGCCTTTCTAGTGAATACAATTACTAATACAGATACTTTCCTTCTAAGCTTTAGATGTGATTATTAGTCTTTTGCCATGAAAAAGGGATATGGTTTCTTTAAATTTAGGGGAAAAATGCAAAATGGGGACGGATTTGGAAAAAAAAAAACATAATGAATAGCATCCCCTTTTGCATGCTCTTTGCCAGCTCCAAACTTGTAAAGCTCCAGTATCGCTGCACTTTCTTAACGCATGCAAATAAAACAAACATCTATCCGAAACAGTAAGCATCAATGGTTGTTTCATATTTTTTCCAAAACACAATGCCATGATCACAGTTCAACCACATTACAGGTTTACAAATAGCAATATTAACACCACCAGTTGGGACTACAGTACTTTTCCTCTGAATGTAATTATCATTATGAAGCAGAGCAAAGTGCAACAGACAACACTACGAACTATTTCTTAAATTAGCATGCAAAACTACTGTGTACAGGGCTTGAAATTCACTAGTTCTGCCAACCACCAACAACCTAAGGAATGTGTCAGACAACACAAATTTAGAGTGAAATCATTCAAAGTATACAAGAGTCAGAAAAATTTGTGAAAAGAAGTAAAGCCAGGATTTCCAGTAGGAATTTTTCATTAGTGATGGGAATTTCCTTCTAGTTTGGAAACTAACCAATTTGTCATCTATTCCTCCATTCGTGATGGTCTTCCATCAGTCTGCTTCAGGAAAAAAAAGCAAACTAAATAAAATTGGTTTTTAGCACCTGAGTCACTTTGGAGTTTCCCTTTTCAGTAGTAGCTTTGTATCTTTAAAAAATAAAACAGACTTTTACCTACATATTTTTAGGGGTGTAGTAATAGCTGTACAGTTAATGATTTAAAGAGGAAAACCAAAAATATTAAGATTTTGACAAAGTAAGAACTAGTATATTTACAGTTAAAGCTGATGATCTGCTAATACATACCACAACTCAAATTACGTCTAAATTTTCTGTTAAGAATTAAATCAGTCTGGAATCTCTACGACATCTAATGTCCTGATGTCTGCGAATGCCAGAACATCTGTCAGGATTAATACTGAATAAATACTTTAACTCTATGTTTTCCAGGTGTTTGAGTGAAAGCCAAGGATATTTTTCAAACCAAGTTTCAGAAGAGCTTAGTTCCTCTGTTTATTTGCCAATTTTATTAATACCCCCTCCCAAAAAAACCTGCTGAAATATAAAATGATCTATGCTAACTACTTTAGAATAATATGTTTGGCTTTAGTTTTCATTACTAAAAAATAAATACCTTAAAATGAATACTCTCCACCATGTAGATTATTTTACAAAGTGGAACAAGTGAAAATTATATATAAAGTGGTTTAATGATCTGATAAAGATGATCAATCATTGGGCTATGATACTTCTGTAAGCCAACAGATACTCTGTCCATGGATATTTACAAGGTGTTTTCTGAAAGCTTTTGTAAATTTAATTCTTCGAGATCTAGGCATTTAGTTGAATTAGCTAGTTTATGTCAAATGTATATGCATATTTACTTAAAACGTGTTTTAACATTAAGAATCTAAGTTCAATATTTTACCAATTCCATTTATGCATAATAGCTCAAACTGCATTGGAAACTTATTTCAAATAAGGCACAAGGCATTAATGGAAATACTAACACTGACCTCCACTCATGCCCCCAATTCTTTCTCACCACTGTTTCAAATGGCAAATGATAATGCTTTTCAGTCCAGGTAACCATATCCTAGATTAAGTGGCCCCTGAACACTTTTGATGTAACAGTTCTGGTACTGCTTTTGTGGTAAAATTTTAACATATTGTACTGAGGTGGACTTAAGTTAACTTCAAATCATTATTTCAGTGCTAGAAATCAATTTTAGAGCAATACCTATTCAGGTTTATCATCTTCTCTGCCAATCAGCCCTCTGCCAGTTGATACCACTTTCAATGGTGCCTTTCAAAGATAATTGAGTGATCAGTCTATCACTATCTCAGAGCAGCCAGAGCTCACACACCACCACATACGAGCTTGAGGGGTGTATCTGTTTCATAATGTTCTTTTTTTTTTTTTTTTTTAAATATTTTTTTATTTATTTCTAGGAGAGAGAGAGAGACAGCGTGAGCAGGGGAGGGTCAGAGAGAGAGGGAGATACAGACTCTGAAATTGGCTCCAGGCTCCGAGCTGGCAGTCAGCACAGAGCGTGATGCGGGGCTCGAACCCACGAACCGCGAGATCATGACCCAAGCGAAAGTCGGACACTTAACCGACTAAGCCACCCAGGCGCCCCTCATAATGTTCTTAATGGGCAGAAAGAACACGAAGCTGTATAAACATATGAAACAGGATTCTTCCACTGTGAACACTCCACCTTGCTGGTCACAGAACTGGGCTATTTATGACTCTTTGAATGTGACCGACTTTAGGATAAAATATAGCCCAATTCCTACTGGAAAATGCAATATGGACAGCTCTTAAAGAGTTTCAAGCTTTAAGTAAATTATTGCATTGCTAGAGAAAGGACAAGAAAGTATAGTGCAGGATATAGTTCTGTAATGATAAAAGATGTGATATGATAACTTGTTTATCTTTAATCATATGCTTTACTTTGTATTCTCATCTTCTACTCTACTTTCCAGGTGGTAAAAATAATAATATCATGTCAACTCAGCATATATCTTCCATCTACAAGTCCATCCACTACAGAGTTTTGTACCAAAACAATTACTGATGAATTGTGAACTTTTGACAATGTTTACAGTGGGACCAATACTAATAATGTTCTGTCAGCATTTCCATTATAAACTTTATTTTTTACGGATTTATGTCTTAGTCATAAACTTTTTTTAGGTTGAAACTTGTTATTAAAATAATCAAATCAGAAATACTCTTGTATGAATTGTTTTGTCAGTTTCTAGTCTGAGAAGAGCTGCATCCCAAGAGTAAAAAGCTAATGATAGCTAAGGATATCTGAGGGAAGGTACTCGCAGCTCAAATGACCATGGGTACATTTATCCACCAAACTAAAAAAAAAAAAAAAAATGGAGTCAAGTATGACTTAAAGTTCATTGCAAAAATTAGTTTTAAGACATAGCATGAAGCATTCTCTCCAAGTTGACTGAATACTTACCTCTAACTCAAGTGAAAGCTGATCAGAATTAATGACTTGGTATTTAGGATGTTAAATTGACAGATTATGTGAAGTAACTGTCAGATTCTGTAGTGTGAGGCAGTTCAGTTTCACATGTACATAGGCTTGTCCAAACAAGGAAACTTGGTAAATTTTTCAGAAGGAAAAACTTAAAATAATAAAAGAGATACTGCTACTAGGGTGAGGTTTGGCATGCAAAGTTTCAACACTGAGCAAGTTTTATGGCCAAGCTATATGTCCTTAAAAATAGGGCTTTATAAATGGAAGCACTGGCACAACCTTCACTATAGTATTGCAAACAGTAACGCTATTTTATATAACCTGGACAAGAACGTCTTTTTAAAATCAAAAAGCTGGTCTATTTTAATATGTTGGGCTCAAAAATTTTTAACAAAAATAATTGGAACCACTATTTTGCTTAAAATCTCAAAGGTGAAAAGTCCTGGAACAGACTTGGGACTGTATAAGAGTTTGGTTTATTGAGTTTGGCCACAGTGTTTTTCTCCCACCGCAGATGAGCTTCAATTGCAAGGAGCCCACTCTAGGAGGAGGACACTTCTGGCAAAGACTGACAAAGAAGGGTGTTTGTCAAGCAGGTGTGGGGTCACCTAAGAGTGTGACATTTCTTCGTCAATCCCCATGTTTCCAAAAAAACCTTCCCTGTATAAATTTACCACTCCAACTTTTAAAATCACGTATCTCTAGTAAAGTGCTTTTTACTCGTTTTGTTTTTAATTTGTTTTTTGTTTTAAGGCAAAGCAACATAAATACTTTTATAGATGTTATTTATTTATGTTTTAATAATCCGGAAAGATAAAGGCCACCACAAATCTTTCCATCTCTGAAAATTCCACAAGGCGAGCTTTAGCCCTAAAGAATAAAAAAAGAAAAAAAAGTAAAATGGAGTGGGAAGGAAAAACCACCCATCAAAAAGTGACAGGTGTTCTTGTGTGCCAGGTGTTGTCTCTTTGGTTAAAAAAAAAAAAGAAAAAAGAAAAAAGAAAAAAAGAATATAAAAAAAAAACAAACACCAAAAACCAAAACCAAAAACAATCCACCAAAAACAACTCTCATATCCCAAGAAGAAATTCATTTTAGTGGCCTTGGTCTCAGCATGGTCCTGCCAATTTCAAGCCCCGACCATACATGTATTCTCTAAATGGAATCAGTGGCTACAAAGCGGCCAGCGTATCGTTAGTCACAATACAACAGTAAGGTTGTGAACATACCTGAGCAATGTTCAAGGTCTAGAGCATTGGAGGATGGGCAGGACAAGACAGGACAGAACAAAAATAAAGGAAGAAAAAAAGAAAAGACAAAACAGTGACTATGAGGCCAGCCTCAAGGAACCCAGAGTCAGCACAAACCCTCCCACATGTTAAACCACCAAAAACAAACATACACCAAAAAGGGAGAAAAAAATCAGCAGTCAGGCCACGCTGAAAATACCAAGGGTTATAAAAATAGGCACCCAAACAACAAAAAAGTCAAAAATTATGGTTAAGTCATGTGTAGGTTTCTCTGGCAAAAGGTATACTTGAAACTGGCCTTATAGAAAAAAAAGCAATGCAAAATAAACCAACTTTTAAAATATCTCCTTTTTAATTTAAACATTTTTAAAGCAATATATAAATGGTAGGAACAATACGTTGTTTAATAAACCATATATTAAAAAAAAATCACCAAATAGTTCTTAACTGTTTTGCTCAGTTAGCTCTAGCAAAGAAAAGAGAAAAGAATAGTGCAGATTCTATGCAGAATTTACTAGGTTTCCAGCATAGTACAGTACCTGCTTATTTAAACCTAGCATATTGCAGACCATATCCCTGGAATAAGGCTGCTCCAATACATATCTCAACAAAGCAGTCTGTGGTTCAAACAGATCCTTTAAAGAAAATAAAAAAAATTATTGCTTCAAGATCAAAGTAAATATTAATTCAAATAATTTGAAATTGGGATAAAAAAATCCACTAAAGGCACCTGTTACCTTCACACAGTAGGCAGTATCTAGTGGAAAAAAATCATAGGATTTTAGTGCTTACAGTTAATCTGACCCCACCCCTCATTTGATAGGTGATATAACTGAGATGAAGGGACTTGCCCAAGGTCATACAGAGGCTAAATTTAGAAATGACTTTGCTTACAGTCACATGATAGTCTTAAGCATTCTGTAAGGAAAGGATTTTCTGCTCAGAAATCTAACCAAAGGAATGGAGGCAGTTTCCAATCACTTTCATACAAGTGTTAACATAAACACTACTTCCAAATTTGTAGGAAAATTACTTGATAGTAAAGGGGTTAAGAGTGTAGATTCAGGAATCAGATTGTCTGAGTTCAAATACTGACTGTACCATTTCCTAAATAAGGGGCCTTAGTCAAGTTGCTACCCGACTCTGTCTCAGTTTCATCACATATATAATGGAGACACTAAGATGACAGTTGAGAATAAGGGTTATTGCAAAAAAGTTCATAGAGTAGTGCTGGGCATACAATAAGTGCATAATATATTTATTTATTTTCAATACCACTGCTTATCATGATAACTATAAATTCCATGTAGTTCATCACTCTTTCACATTCCAAAGTTTGCTGACTAATATGCCAACTAATTGTGACCTTAGTTTCACTATTTACTCTCCTCACTTCTGAGCAAGTTTCCTAATCAATCTTTACATCATTTTTGACATGAAACATTTACATGTAAAATATCTAGTCTTCCCCATACCCTGCTCTGTAACCATTTCAACTCCCAAGATACTATAATGAATCTACCAAATTTCAGTATAGTGTTATGTCTGTCTCTCATACTTCATTTTATTGATACTGTAGATTTTTTTCCTTTGGGAGTACTCTATTCCACTTTTGTCCTCTGCATCCCCTCTTTAAAAAATCTAACAAAAGTAGGGGCACCGGGCTGGCTCAGTCAGAAGAGTGTGTGACTCTTGATCTTGATCTTGGGGTTGTGAGTTCAAGCCCCACGGTGGGTGTAGAAATTACTTAAATAAACTAAACTTAAAAAAATAAAAATAAAAAATCTAACGAACAAGAGGCTTATTCTTCAAATTTTAACAATCACACAAATTCATTTTTGGTCCTCACTTTGTAAAGGAAGAATAAAAATAAGGATTCTACTTAAAGATTCAGTTTTCTTAGTCTAAGTGCTTTGTCTACTGGAGCCTAAACATCCACAATATCACAAACCACAGGGAACAGTTGGATACTAGAATCACATGATAAACCACAAACCATTGTTACTTCTTCAGCCTATGAAGAGATAATTTAGCACAACACATCAAATAATCCAGGATAAAGACTGTTAGATGGATCAGAAGTTCCATTATATTTATCAACATACCTTATCATACGGCAAGAGGCCTTTCAAAGGAAAACGAAGAGTTGCAGGATCCAATTTCCATGAGTTACAAATGGCTCCTGAGTTATTTACAACTGGCAGAAGGCTGCAGCGGCCTGTATGTATTAAAAAAAAATGTTTTTAAGTAAATATGAACACAGAAATGCCTGGTTCTGCATTCACTCTATGAATATTTAATAAATATCTGTGCTGAATCAGACACTGATTGGAAGCCGCTTTTAGTTAGATATAAATGTTGGGATTTTTCTTTGATTATTTTTAGTCCAGATGGTTGGAGACCAATTGCAGAGACATACCAAACTCAAAAATGTTGCATTTATCCAAGCATCAACTATAATGCATGGGCCAGATGCTGCTTGCTGCCTGTGTTTTGATGCTTTTGCACTATAGTAACAGGGCTGAGTAGTTCCAACATACTGAATGGCTCACAAAGCCTAAATAAAATATTTGCTATATCACCCTTTGTGGAAAAAGTTTATAGATCTCTAGTCGAGGGTCAACATGATTAACTTTATGCATCACGTTCCAAGAGGCCTTAGATGTACCATATGACCGTCAACTCATATACCCAATTGCCTAATGAATATTGTCACTTGGATGTTCCACATCTTCAACTGAACTCATGCTTCTCAAATCTGCACCACTTTTTTTTTTTTTTTTAATTTTTTTTTTTAATGTTTTTTTTTTTGGAGTGAGAGAGAGACAGCATGAGCAGGGGAGGGTCAGAGAGAGTCGGAGTCACAGACTCTGAAACAGGCTCCAGGCTCTGAGCTGGCAGTCAGCACAGAGCCCGACGCGGGGCTTGAACCCACGAACCGCGAGATCATGACCTAAGCGAAAGTCGGACGCTTAACCGACTAAGCCACCCAGGCGCCCCAAATCTGCACCACTTCTATAATTCATTAAATGACACCAATATTCACTTACTTACAAAAGCTAGAAGTCTGAGAATTATGTTTAGTGTCTGCTTGCTTTATTTTTGTAATTCCAATCTGGAATAGCACCCAACTCACAAGAAGTGCTGAAAATTTGGCCATTGACTAAACGATGGTCTATATGCCCAAACACTGCTGGGCACTGCACAAATTGCCAAATCACATGATTATTTTTAAAAGAAAATTCTGAGAATCTAACAAAACATGAAACAATGAAAACAAAATAAATGAAATACGGAGCAAAAGTGTGAATTGGAAGGGGCTGAAAGTGCCTGACAGTCTTGTGTGCTATGGCTGCAGAGGGACAGATCAGTTGAGACTTCCCATTGCCTGGAGATTTCACGGTGCTTTATTAGCTCTACTAAAAGTTCCTCCTATTCATCAGAAAAACATCTTCTAGAATGATTCTATCTGAAGCTTAGACCCATTCCAGACAACTGCTTCTTCCTCCCTACACTCAGCACACAAAGTACCTGAAAACAAGGCAATGGTTATTAATAAGCTTCTACAGAATTACCAAAATGACAAACCTACAGGACATGTGTAAGATACATCTGCAAATTCCGTTCAATAGTTGACTAAAAATCAGGTTCTATTTAGTATATTTTAAATTATATTCCTACCACAAATGGAGTTTATCCTTGCTGTGGGCCTGAAGGTATCCACAAAGTCTGATACCAAGTTTCCCAGTAACTAAAAACAAAACAAAAACAAATAAGTATAAAAATAAAATCAAGACTGTCCTGAATATAACCACTGTTAATACAAAATGAGACAATATGTAAAGATTTAATAAAATACCTGGCATATAAAAATGACTCAAAAGTTAGTCTTCTTATACTTCCTTACAAACAATTACTTCCCAGTTCACCTGTCCCTGAATTAAGCCAAATCATAACACCATGTCCTTAGCTATTTGATGAAGCTGGTATATTTTAACACATGATACAGAAACTGTCTCAACAAGATAGCAAAGAAATAAAACACATTATAATGAGTTTTAAAAAAGTACATTTTACATCAGGATAAAAGTGATCATTTTAAAAATAAGCACACAAAAATTAGATCAAAAAACTATTTTTGATTAAAATTTCTATTAAAATACATGGAAAATATCAGATTTACCCAGTGTGGAAGTTTTCCCTCAGGATACAGTTTCCTGATTTCTGTGACTGCAAAATAGGCTGGTAATAGACAGGCATTTCTTTCCAAGATATATGCTATAACCTAAGAAAAACAAAAGAGCAATGTTTTTGTTCTTGATTAGTTCCACAGATAAGCCCTTTAAATGCAACAGTGGCAACAAGAACAAATATATTAAAAGCAAAGAAATCATTTCATGGATTTAATAGGCTTAAACTGTAGCATAAAAGAATTCATGTATATGTGAAGAATCTCTAAAAATGAAGATTAATGAATAATGAAATGGATGTTAGTAAATAACAATCCATTGCTTTAAATATTGATAGCCTCTATGAGAAAAGCAACAGATCAGAGTAACAATTCTTGCAACATTAGTTACTAAGCACAAAGATTTTTAAGTGGTCCATAGGCCATAATCTTGTAACATTTGAAAATACTTTGTCTATATAGTTGTTTTAAGAATTAAAAGCCATGGCTTAATTTAAAATTTTCATTAGAAACATAATAAAATTAAAATATATTTTTACTATATCATAAAAATATGATAAACAGTAAAACGAAGTGATTTTGGTGGAAGTACCCAAATGGAACAGTCCACAAACTACCATATATTTTAAAGGCACAGAGCTATATAAAAATAGACTTTTGAGATTATGATCAATGAATTGTCCTAAATTACCTCTCTTGCTGCTAGAAGCTGCTGTACAACAGCTGAGCTCACTGTATTGGGAATTGTCAAGATTTTCTCCAAAATCACTTTTAACAGATCTCGAACACCCTGATATAAGAAAAAACTCTTAGGTTAAAACTAAGTAGTGCCCCCTGTGCTAGTTAAAACACCTAAAGATTTCAACATCACATATTCAGAAAAAAATGTAACCTTCAATGTCACATTTTCAATTTTTCTGAATCAGAGCTAACATTCAAGTCCCTAACATTAACCCAAGACAAGAGTCATGTTCCAAAACAGAACTCTAAAGAATGGCCCATAATATGAATGAACAAAGACAGGCACTTACAAATAAAAATCTTTCCACACTCTGCTTTTTGGACCCTCACAACATTACTTGACTTTCTATTCCTACGAGGGTCCAAAAAGCTTAATTTGAGCTTACAGAAATATATTTGAAAGAACTTGAACACACTCTGAGACATGGGCAATAATATCAAATTTTCTGGCAGGTGATCCCTTCTGCTTACTCCCTTTGTCATATTCCGACTTACTTCCCCTTCGCGTCCATCACATACCTAATCACTCACACTTATCCAATAAGGCTATTCTGTTAATTGGTCATCTCCTCATATCTATTACCAGTTGCATTACTTCAGAGCAGAATCTGATATACAGAGAAGAAATTTCATTCAACCTGCATTTTATTGAGTATAAACTGTGTGATCAGTCTTGTAAAAAAGACAGACAAAACATACACACAGAAGAAATGAGCAACAATTATAAGGCACCCTACAAATAAGAAAGCAAAAACTCCATGGAAACTTGCTAAGGAAAGTGAAGTATAAGTAAAGAGAAAATTTTAAAAAAAGAAGTTTCTTAGAATTAATTTTGTATTAAATCATGATTCAAATCAATAATTAAGTAGTTAAGTCATTTCAGACTAGAGAGAATACGGATATAAAGCCTAAGGTCAGACAGTGGCAATTCTTTCGAAAAGAACAGTAAGACAGGTAGTGTGAATGAAGGAGAACGGTGTTTTCAGCAAGGGAGACCCTGAGCTGTCCTACGAGACAGAGGGTGTATGCTGCTCTTTTGGGTCAAGAGAAGAGCGTGGAAGCACACGCGGTCAAGGTGAAACAGGGCTTGCTCCCTTTATCAGCTGATGCCTACATCCCTTCATGGCTTCACACGCCCCTGCTCTGTGCTCTTTCATGTGAAAGAGGCCACAACATTGTTAAGATCTGTGATATGAAAGGGCACAGAGGCCACTGGTGACTTAGCTACTCATCATATATGTTAGGACTGGCATTTTGAAGAATGCTGGGAGGAGAGCAGAGAAGCTGTGGGAAACACTGAACAATTTTAAGTCCCTTTATGAAATACAACAAAAAATAAACTTTGCAAATCCTTCTACTTCATTCTTCCCATCTGAAATTAAGATCCACACACTAAAAATTAATCATGTCTGAAAGTGATTACTTTTTAATAGTTTATTGTCAAGTTGGTTTCCATATAACATCCAGTGCTTATCCCCACAAAGAAAGTGATCACTTTTTATAATTAGGAAAAAATACCTTGTAATCCACTCCCCCAATTATTTTCCGAACTAGTTTAAACGTTAAGGCCCAAAGCTGCGTTCTTTCCCACTCCAGTGTGTCGGAGTTTATTAGGGATTCACAAACCATCCTAGAAAATAAGAATACCCATACCAGTTACATGACAGAATTTTTCAAACTCTCTAACAGGGTCTATGTATTCTGGATATTTGTTACAGTGTTTTTCAGAAAGGCATATTACTTTTCAAACGTGCTTTAAAAAACTATGTATGTAGTATGCTATGTCTTTTTCACTTGCATGAAAGATAGAACACAAAACAGAACACAGTAATATTGTGTTATATTTTCACTAGAAAGAAATCTACCAAAAGCTATAGATTAAATGTTTACTACCTATCAGTTTGTGGTAGATGTATTTTTCCAACATGGCTGAAACAAGATTTTCAAACCCACATGCTCTTTTGAAGTGTGACACTGATACTTCTCCCATGAAGAGGTGGGAGAAGGGTCTATACTCTCTTCCCTCAAATCTGGGCAGGTCCAGATTATGGCATAAGGGACGCTTCTGACATCCAAGGCAAGGTAATGTGGCTTCTGTCTAGCCTTCTTTTGAATGCTTGCCTTGGGTGCCATCATGCTGTGAGAAAGTCCAGGTCACACAGAGAGGGATGTGTAGATTCCAGCTGACGGCCCCAGCTAAAGGCCCAGATGACAGCCAGACATCAACCACCAGACATGCATGGGAAAACCGTTGTGATAACTATAGCCATAGCTACCATCTGATTGCAATCACAAGATCCTGAGAAATAACTGCTTCCTGAGCTCAGCCAATCACAGTAACCATGCATGTTAATAAAATGATTATTACTCTTTTAAGCAACAATGTGTTCAGGTAGTTCATAGTGCAGGAAAAGTGAAGTGATCCTAGCTCCTCAGCTGAAAGGCAAAGCCTGCCTCATTTTGAGCCTTTATGTACACAATTCTATGAATACTATATCCTAGAAACTAAAACTTGACGTCTTATGAAGGATTACTTGCTGAGCCTAACTTCTTTTTTCGTTCCTTTACTCTATTGTGACAACAAACCGTGACCAATTTCCAAACATTAATAAATAAATTCTTTGGATTGCTCTATCTATCAGCAAACATACCTGGGGGGAAGGAGACCAGTCTCCACTGCCATTGCTAAGCAGTCATAAAGAAAAGAAATTCTTTTAGGACTATGCTGGCCATGGATAAACTTAACAATCCACTGGATGCACTGTTCATGAGATTCCTGGAAAATTAAAAAATGATTATATTTTAGGTCCAAAGTGATACTTTATGTCTAACAAATAGCTAATATACCTGGGAGTATATTGAGACTATGAATTAAATACTCCACTATAACCATTCATGAATGAAAACAATTAAAAAAAAAAGACAAAATGAAAATTTCAGTCATATTAAGCTTAAAATCAATACAATTCTATAGATTAAAGCCCCACTATTTTTATAACATGAGACCGCCAAAAGGGGTAAGAGTTTCTTAATATATTCACGGTCAGTAGAAAGCTCTAACAAAGACTATGTAAGACACTGTAAGCAATGCCCTTAATGGCAAAGAATAAACATTCCTGTCACTGGGGGGAAAATCCACTGTGAGTCAGTTATAATCAGCCTCATGAGAATCTGTGTGAATCTAATCCCTAAGAGCCTAATTATGAATCCAATGACATATCAAATTTCTAGACTTGAATAATCTGACACCAAAATGTAGTACCCATAACAGTTCATCTTCCAGGATACCCTCAGGAAGAACCCACGTGTCCTCCTCTTCTGCACTACACTGTCCCTCAAACACACTTCTATTGTTGAAAATACAATGCTGACTTAGAAATCTCTCTCTTCTTCCTGCCCCCCCATTAGAATATACATTTCCTGAATACACAGGCCATCCTTAACCCATAAAATGTTTAATGATTAAAAAATTAAAGTATGTTGAAAAGATGTTCAACATTAGAGAAATGCAAATAAATCATGATGAGATATAATCTTTCCTGGTTTAGACTGGCAAACATCAAAGACAAAAAATTCATTAACACCTACTGTGAGGCTCTAGGGAACAGGTTTGTTTATGCTCCCCTTGCCAGGGGAGAATAAACTGGTAGGACCCTTATGGAAAGCTATTAGGGAATTTGTATAAAAATTATAGACAGACATACCCTCTAACCTAGAAGTACCATTTTCAGGAATTTATTCTGCATGGTGTCCTGTGCATAATATTGTTTGTTCTAGTATTGTTTAAAGTGGAGAAGGTGAGAAATAACCTGAATGTCACTCAGTAGGGGGCTGGTTAAATAAAGGTGCAGCCAATAATGCATTATGCTACTTTAAGAAAGAAAGGCAGAAGTAACTTTCAATGGATTAATGCAGAATTACTTTCAGACTTTAATAGTAAGAGGAAGAAAGGTACTAAGAAACAGTGTACACATTATATGAATGTTCTATAAAAATGTATTCTATGAGTGTAAAATACTTCCAGAAGGCGACCAACTGGGGATACTGGCTGCTGACATGAAAAAGTACATGAGTAAATTAAGAAAGATAGAAGGCAGACTATTCATAGGGTCACCCCTTTTGGTACCTTTTGCATTTGGAGTCATATGAATATATTACTTATTAGAAGACAATTAAAACAATTTTCTTAAAAAAATAAATATATGCCAGGGCGCCTGGGTGGCTCAGTCGGTTGAGCGTTCCGAATCTTGACTTTGGCTCAGGTCATGATCTCAGGGTCAAAGAATCGAGTTCAGCATCAGGCTGAGCATGGAGCCTGCTTAAGATATATTTTCTGTCTCTCTCTCTCTGTCTCTTTCTCCCTCTCATCCCTCTGCCCCTCTCCTCCTCTTGGGCTCTCTAATAAAAAAAAACCTTTTTTTTTTTTTTTAAAGAATATATGCCATTATGTAACCCATGTTTGAGTAGCAAGTCTTATCACCAGTGGTTTATATGCAAACAGTTCTCATTTTCCTACAATTAATGCAACATGAGAGGATAATGCATTACTGGAACACCAGCTCTTCAAGGATTACACATTTTGTCTTTTTCATGGACATATTTGCTGGTGACTGTTCTTTATTACTAAGTTTTACTGCTCCTTTCCTCATTTTTATTGTAATATCTTAGCACTTTATTATAGTATCCTTATTGTGGAATCTAAAAAACATTCCTTTACGTTTATTTATTTTGAAAGACAGAGAGCAGAGGAGGGGCACAGAGAGAGAGGGAGAGATAGAATCCCACCAGGCTCTGTGTTGTCAGGGCGGAGCCTGATGCAGGGCTTGAACTCACAAGCCATGAGGTCATGACCTCAGCTGAAACCAAGAATGGGTCATTTAAAAGAGTGAGCCACCCAGGCACCCCAATTGTGGCATTTCTTTTTGTATCCTTACTATAGCATCTTTGATCATAGTATCTTTGTATCAATGCTTTGTAGTTCCTTGTTGAGAAAATGAAATTTGTATCTTTTACACTTCTACCACAGCTCTTTTCCCTTGTACCAAATAAATCACAATAGGATGAAAATGGTTTTACATAATCTAACATGTGGGAGACTTTTAAAGACATCTCACACTGTGCTGTTATCAACTTGATCTCTCAGTAACAGTTCTCCACTGGATAAATATAAATCGAAACAAATGGAAGCCAGAGTATACAAATAAAAAAATGTCGACAATTTTATGTCTCCCTTTCCAGAAAGACCTTAACAGCAACATCAAAATAACGTAAAAAAAGAAGGCATCAAAAATCATCGGCTGAATGTCGTAAAAATGCAGTGCTCACCTGAGAAAGACCACCCCAAAACTGTCTGAAGGCCCCCAAACAGCTAATTAGTTTTGTTTTCTCATCTTCAGGGGTGTCCATAAACATTCTAAAACACAAAAATCAGATTATTTGCCGCGAGTTCTAAATTCAACATAACCAGAATCTTATGGATCTTCTATACCTCCAAGGCAAACCGAAGTAAAATCTTACAAAAATACACTCATGTAAAAATACAAAAATCTGCCATGCATATACTCACCCAGGAAAAGCCTCTTCTATAATTTCCGTTTTCTGTAAGAAAACAAAAAGCAAACGATGTAAAACAAACAAAAGAAGAGGAAAAAAAAGGAGGAGACTCCTCGAGAAAAACACAATGTAACACAGAACAGATCGCCTTAATCAGAGACACGCACAAAATAACAATTCCGGCCTGGCCTATCGCAAAGCGTATTGTGGATTTCAAAGGAGGCTTTGAATTTGACAGCTGGTGGAGAGTCGCTAAACGCCTGCAGACTACACGGTGTCACAACAAAGGAGAGGTGGGGGACAGGTTGCCTGGGCCGGGTTCACGAGACGGCCACCGAGTGTCCCCCTCGCCCAGCCTCCGTCCTGAATCCCTGGCGGCTCCACTCACCACCACGTCCTCAAAGATGCTCTGCAGTTGCGTCTCCATTTGTACCATCGCCCCTGCCTTCCTTGGACGCCCGGCGCGCCGCCCGGGTTAAACCCGAGCTCCGGGAATTGAGGGGGAGGGGGGCGGAGACGCCCGCCGGAAACCTCGGCTCGCAAGAGTCGCCTCCTCTCTCTGGCGCTCAGCGGAAAGGATCTCCTCCAAGGCCCAGCCAACCACGGGCGCCTGTCCGGAAGCCCGGAAGTTCCGGGTGCGTGCGGATCACGAAACCTGCAGAAACGAGGGCCCCAGCCAGATGGTTCCGCCCAAGGAGAAGGGCGGCCGGCTAGCCGGACGAGAGCGCCCCCAAGTGGAGCCTTGAGCCTAAGTACCCCGAGGCGTCGTCGGCTGCAAGTCGCCACCTGCCGGCTGGAGCGGGAGATGCTTCCTGCTCGGGGCTAATGCTTTAGCCTCTTGGGAAGGAAAAAAGCTTGGAGCCCGGGGAACGGCAGCCAGGGAGAAATGCTCCTCCTGCAACCTACGTCAACATGATGTCTGTCAGCTGCTGACTTTTTGGAGCCTGGAGTTGAAACCACACTTTTCTTGACGGCAGGGACCATGTCTTCTCAAGTACGGTAACCTCAGTACCTGGCATACTGTGTGACACATAACAGGCTTTCAAAAAAAGACTGAAAAAAATAAATAAGCGCAGTATTACTAATTTTTAATTAAAATAATCAAACAATAATGTCCATCATTTTTAGTTATAATCATATAAAATAATAAACGTTATCTATTACTGAATACACAACCCCTTAGGTGAGGGTAGGGGTGGAGAGGGGTCGGCAAATAGAAAGGCTGATCTACTGGCAAGGTCAGATCAGTGGCTAAGTGCGCTGTGGAGTGTACCCCTCACCACTTTATTTTTTCAAGCATCAGCTTGACATTCCTGGAAGCCTGCCCTTCTCAATCAAGCTGCTTTAGGGTCTCTTCTTTATCTTCATTTAACACCTTGGTGCATAAGTAGTAGAGTACTTCATTTATGAAATATTTGTTCACCCTTTGCTCAGTGCTAGACACAACCTTAGGCACTTAATGAGCCATAATGCAGTAGTCAGTTTTGTAAAATATCCAAGCTAGAAGAGTGACAGAGCCAGAGTTATTAAAATCTAAGTAGCCTAACAATCTGTTGTTCTTTTTTGTGTGTGCTAAACAGACTATCTTATTTTAGACTATTTTTAATCAGATGCACTAAGTTTATTTATTTATTTGTGGTGGGGAGGGGCAGAGACAAGGGGAAGGATGGAGAGAGAGAATCCCAGAAGGTTCCCGCTGTCAGCCTGTCAGCACAGCCAATGTGGGGCTTGATGTCACAAGCCTTGAGATCATGACCTGAGCGGAAATCAAGAGTTAGACACTTAACCAACTGAGTCACCCAGGTGCCCCCAGGTATACTTCTAAGACAGTTTTCAGTTACCGTCTGGCAGATTTCCAGGCTTTTACTCTGTTTCCAAATCAGTGTGTTCTCAGCAAATACTCGAAATATTAATATTGACCGGGGCTTGTATAGTTAAAAAGGAAGAATGATGGGGCGCCTGGGTGGCTCTGTCGGTGAAGTATCACACTTTGGCTCAGGTCATGATCTGGACGTCTGTAAGTTCAAGCCCCTCTTCAGGCTCTGTGCTAAGAGCACAGAGCCTGGAGCCTGCTTCAGATTCTGTGTCTCTCTCTCTCCAAGATAAATAAACGTAAAAAAAATTTTTTTAAAGGAAGAATGGTCAATAAAGAATTATGTTTTTATAACCAAAAACAAGTTAATTTTTATAACATGCTTGCTGATGCTCCATCCAATGAATAAAAATTGACCATCTGTTCCTAGACCTTAATGTATTCCCCCGATATCAACTTTTTCAATTGATGTGTAATCTATACACAATGGAATACATAAATTTTACATGTACAGATCAGTGAGTCTTGACAAATATTTACACGGGTTTAACTGACACTTCAGTGAAGACAGATGGAGTCTGCTTACCGCACCAGGAAGTTCTTGGTGTTCCTCTGCAGCCCGACGCCCTTCTAGAGGCAAACACTTTTCAACTTATGTAACCGTGAAGTAATTTGCATGTTCTTGAAGTTTATATAATTGGAATCACACAGTATGTGTTCTTTTGTGTCTGGCTTCTTTCACACAACTTTATATTTTGAGATCCATCCATGTATGTCAATTTGTAGTACACACCTGTTGGGAGGCATTCAAATTATTCCCTGTTTTTGAATAACATGAATAAAATTGCTATGAACATTCTTGAACAAGTCTTCACAGAGATGTATGTTATCTTTTCTGTTGGGTAAATGCCTAGGAATGAAATTTTGGGATCATACAGGACATATATGTTTAACTTTACAATAAATTGCCAAGCAATCCCCCAAGCTGGTTTTTACCATTTTTATATTTTAATACTCCAAATGTGTGAAGGTTCCAACTGTTATGCCAATATCCTATTGTCTCAATTGCTGTAGGTCATTAGCAAGTCTCGAAATGGGGTAGCCTAAGTTTTCCAGTTATATTATTCTTTTCAAGCTTATTTTGGTTATTCTAGGTCCTTTGCTCATTTCTCTTTTTTAATTTTTTTGTTTATAGACATACAGAAAGAGAGTGTGGGAGAATGGGTGGGGTGGTGGGGAGAGAGAGAGGGACAGAGACAGAGAGACAGAGAGAGAATCTTTTTTTTTTTAGATCAAAAACTTGCTTTATTTATTTTTTTCTTTTTTCTTTTTTTTTACAAATAGTTTATTGTCAAATTAGTTTCCACATAACACTCAGTGCTCATCCCCACAAGTGCCCTCCTCCATGCCCATCCCCCCCCCCCCCCCCCTATCCATCAGTCCTCAGTTTGTTTCTCAGCATTCAAGAGTCTCTCATGGTTTGCCTCTCTCCCTTTCCCCCACCATTTCCCCCCTTCTTCTCCCCCTTGTTCCTCTGTCAAGTTCCCAGAGAGAGAGAATCTTAAGCAGGTTCCATGCTCAGCGAGGAGCCCAAGGCAGGGCTGGGACCCAGGACCCTTGGATCATGACCTGAACCTAAATCAAGAGTTGGACGCTCAATGGACTGAGCCACCCAGGAGCCCTAAATATATCATTCATTTCTCATTCTGAATTTTTAAAAAAATTATTATTTATTTTTGAGAGAGAGAGCATGAGAGAGAACACATACATGTGAGTGGGGGAAGGACAGAGGGAGGGTGAGAGAATAGGCTCCATGCCCAGCACACCCAAAGCAAGGCTCCATTTCAGGACCCTGGAATCATGATCTGAGCAGAAAACAAGAGTTGGTTGCTTGACCAACTAAGCCTCCCAGCTGCCCCATGTCTTTGCATTTTCATATAAATTTTTAAGTCAGCTTCTCAATTTCACCGAAAAATACTAAGATTTTTATTGGGATTAAATTGAATCTGTAGAATAATTTGGACATAATTGATACCTAAACAATATGAGTCTTTTAGTCCACAAACACAGTTGATCTCTCCATTTATTTAGATCTTCTTTTATTTAATCATAGCAGTCCTCAACGACAGTGTGGTTTTGTTAATTCTGTATGTCAAAGCCAAGAGTCAATCCATTTAGTTAAAATATTGCTCTAAATCCTTAGCTTGCAATTTCTATAAAATGGCATATAATTTCCTTACTAGAAAATGTCAAATCACTACGTGTTCACTAGAAGGAGGGGAGGGGGTGGCGGGGAGAGCATACAAGGAAAGGACTGGTTGGCAATATGCATGAATGAATAATGTATCAACTGTCTTAGTTTTTCTCAAAGATGACCAAGCCTTCAGGAGGAAGAAAATCACCTAGATCAGCTCAAAACGGACTGAGCAAAAGTGCGAACGTAAAACTGCACCTAAGGAAATGTGCTCATTGTCAAATCAGTGCAACTAGATTGGTTCAAGGTGAAGGCTTGGTGCTGGGAATGGGAACTAAGTCAGAAATTCAGGAAACAAGGAAAGGCAGAAATGGAAATAGCAGTGGCCAGCAAGACTAAAACAGACTGAGAATACCTGGGATGTCTCTGAAAAAATCCTGGTACATTCAGATCATTGCTAGTGCTGGACCCAAGATAAACAGTTGGATCAGCCTGGATGGTGAGGCCAGGGTAGACACCTTTCAGAATTGGAGGGCCCTGAAAGCCACAGTGAGTAGTGTGAGTCAGCAGCTAATGAGATGACTGCTTTGGGTTTGTAAATTATAAGAAAGACCAAAAAAATGAAAAAAAAAAAAAAAGCATATGGTTTAGAAGAAATACTGGGCTAGATTTGGGGGTCTTGGGGGTAACCTACCTCCCTAAGGAATGGAGACAGCAAATGTAATGGGAAGTTGGAAACCCTACATGTCTAGGGTAGAGATGAAGTAGTTTAGGGCATTTAGAGGATGGGAGTAGAGAGGAGGAACACCCCATCAGCATGTGAACACCATAAGGATATCATCTGTACCTTCATGTTTTCTATTCCAAATTATAGTATAATGTCATAAAAATGAATGAAAGAATAAATGATGAATAAAAGAATACTAAGATCATAAAGGACGGTGTGGAGAGTAGTCTGGGTTCCAGGTTCCAATCAGATAAATTATCTAAATGGAGTCATCAGTGAAATGAGAATCCCATTAGCTTAACCATAAAAATCCCATTGTTGAGGAATCAGGGGTCAGTGGTTTTTGAGGAGGGCAACTTTGACCAAGTTCTGGAGAATGAACCAATGCACATGCATGACAAGCGAGGGGTAGAAGATGCTAGTGTTTCCACTTCAGTACAGACCAAGAATGCTAGAAGCCTATTTTTCTAGATTCTAGAGTGAGAAGTAAAGTTAACTCACATGAGACCAAGAATGCTAGAAGCCTATTTTTCTAGATTCTGGAGTGAGAAGTAAAGTTAACTCACATGAGAACAATCTCCACACTGCGAAAGCTAGAGATGGGGTTTTCACCTGGAATGGAGATGACATGAATACTGGAAGAGTCTGTTAAGCTCCTGTATCAATCTTTCTGAGTGACCTGAGTCTACACATATAGTCGTAGTTACACACATACTCACTCCCTCAGACAAATGGACTCTGGTGTTAGATAGCCTGACACACCCACTTAAGTAAACATGTGCCAAACCCCGTAATTTCTTGGAACCTCCATTTTGCTTTCTGCAAAACAGCTAAGTCCTGTGGGTAAGAAAAGCGAATGTGTTCAGTCTAGCATCTGGCATACAGTAAGCTATCTAAGATCAATAGTTCTTGCTAATTTATGTACTTTTTAGAACCCTTTCACTCCAAGATGGCTGGGACCATTAACAGAGTTCAAGTTGTATAGGAAAATTGTAATATAAGTTTAAAAGATGGGAGAGGTGCCTGGGTGACTCAGTCAGTTAAGTGTCCGGCTCTTGCTTTCAGCTAAGGACACGATCTCACGGTTTTGTGGGTTGGAGCCCATGTCTGGCTCCGCACTGTTGGTGCAGAGACTCTGCTTGGGATTCTCTGTCTCCTTCTCTCTCTGCCCCTCCAACACACACGCTGTCTCTGTCACTCTCAAAATAAGTTTATTTAAACTCAAAAAAAAAAAAAAAAGATTGCTTAAAAAAAAAAAGATGAGAACAAATCCTTATCTCATGGATAAGACCTTTGGTGGAGACATTGCTTAATACACAGGTAGTTAAAGAGGAAAGTATCCTGTTGTTGTAAGACTGGGAAGGATATCACTGGGGAGCTGTTCTGGGAAATCCTATAAAGGAACATCATCTAATCATCTCAGTGTAGGTATATGTGATGTAATGCAGGAGTGGGGACAGGAGACATTGTGCAATAATGAGTGTTGTATGATCCTCTATAGTAAAAGAATTTAACTTTGACCAAAAAGAGGTCTGACCTTTGCCCTTGACTTCTGAAGGATAATGTTTAAACCCTTTGAATGTCATGCCTGATAGAAGTGTTTCGGTTTTCCTAGAGCCCTTGGGTTGCCCCACACAGTCTGACAGTGTGATTTGGGGTAAGGAAGGTTGGCTTATGACGTCAACCTCTAGAGGGGCTGGAGATTGAATTCAGCTACATGGGTATCAGCCATACCTGCATGTTGTATCCCCAATAACCTCTGGACGCTGGACTCAAGCGAACTTTACTGGTCACCAATGTTTCACGTATGTTGTCATGTATTGATGCCAGGAAAGTAACGCTGTCCACCAACTTCAAGGGGGGAGAACAACTGGAACTTCCCTGGACTCTGTGCTGTGTGCCTTTCCCCCTTGGCTGATTTCTATCTGTATCTTTTCGTTATAATAAATCTTACCCATTGGTATAACACTAGTCTTTCTAGAAAATTATCAAACCTAAGTGCTGTCTTAGGGATTCCCAAACTTGGAATGGGTGTCAAAGGTGAGGCTAATCTTGATGACTGCTCTTTTTAACTACAAGTACCACAATTCCACTTTTTTTGGAAAGGAGAGAAGGGAAGAGAGAAGGGAGAAATCCTGAGAGGGGAAGAGGGAAGAAGGGAAGGAGGGAGGAAGAGAAGAAAGAAAATGTCAACCACTATCTATCTGTATAGGTATGTGTTTGCGCATATCAGGACAAAGTATGGAAGTATTTTTGCTTCCGATGAGCAAAATAATTGTCCCGCAAGGATGTCCGTATCCCAATCCCCAGAGCCTGAAAAGATGTTAGATTTTTGGCACAGGGGAATTAAAGTTGCCTGTGGAATTAAGACTGCTCATCAGCTGGTTGTAAACAAGGGGGATTACCCTGGAATATCTGAATCGATCGAATGTAATCAAAAGGACCCTGAAAAGTAGAAGAGGGAGTTGGAGAATCAGAAGATGTTACTAAGGAAGAACCCATCAGATGTAAGATTTCTGGCTTAGAAGATGGGAGAAAGGGAACTATTAGCCAACGACCGTGAGTGGCTTCCAGAAACTAGAAAAGCTAATGAACCCAGTCCTCCCCCTAGAGCATCTGGAAGGGAACCCAGGTCTATTGATGCCTTGATTTTAGCCCAGTGAAACGTAGATCACACTTGTAACAAACAGAGCTGTAAAATAAATCTGTGTTGTACTAAGCCACTAAATTTGTGGCAATTTGCTACAGCAGCCGCACAAAACTAATCTAAATACCTAAGTATCAATATTGGCTACCTAAGAGAGATAGGTATTTATTTTAAAGTGATACTTAAAAAAATAGAGTAGCGGGGCGCCTGGGTGGCTTAGTCAGTTAAGCGTCCGACTTTCGCTTAGGTCATGATCTCGCGGTTCATGGGTTCGAGCCCCGCGTCGGGCTCTGTGCTGACTGCCAGCCCAGAGCCTGGAGCCTGTTTCAGTCTGTGACTCCCTCTCTCTCTGACCCTCCCCTGCTCATGCTCTCTCTCTCTCTCTCCCAGAAATAAATAAAAATATTAAAAAAAGAAAAAAATAGAGTAGAGTCTTCTTTCCTAGAAGATGGTCTCTTCACTTTTGATGCTGATGATTTCAACACGTATGTTTCCTAAAAAATTCAACTGTACTAGGTCCAAAATCTAACTTGTCATCTTTCTAGAACAATAGCCTCTTCTCTTGGTGCCGATTTCTGCTAAGGGCCCCCCTCTTCTCCTACTAGTTTACAATCGGTCTCTAAGTTCAGAGGTGCTGCTGTCATACTTCTCAAATGCGACACTTCCCTGTTTCCACTGGCTTCATTTAGCTTGTCACCTCGCTCTAGGACTGCGACAGCCACACCTACCTGGCCTCTCTATCTTCATCTCTCCCCACTCCGGTTCAGTCCATTCTGCAGAACCAGGTAAATATTCTGAGAGCACATCTTCCACATGTAACTTTGTGGTTTTCGATCCTTCTTTGGCTTTTCCCTTCCCACAGACTCACAGTTTAAATGTCTTCACTCCCAGCTACTTCACTTCTTTTTACTTTCTTTTGAAAGAATGGCTTTTTAACTCCAAATGTATTATTTCTAAATCATACCACATAGATTTCACAGCCTAAAGGATTTTGACTTTTATGATTTATTTTTGCCATGTAAAAGCCTCACTTTTCCTGGATCATTTTATTTGTATAGAGATAATTTGATTCAAACAGTACTCTAACTCATATGAGTTGTGTTCACTGTGTTTTCCAGAATTAAAAACTTTAATTTTCTGGTTAAACCGTGTGAAATCAATTGATGATACTGTTAATATAATTCTTTTTTTTTTTTTTTTTTTTTTTTATTGTCAAATTAGTTTCTACATAACTGTTAATATAATTCTTAACTCCTTTTTGCTGGTATTATTTTTCAAAATACTATATATATATATATTTTTTAATGTTTTATTTATTTTTAGGAGAGAGAGAGAGACAGACAGAGCAGGGGAGGGTCAGAGAGAGAGGGAGTCACAGGCTGAAACAGGCTCCAGGCTCTGAGCTGGCAGTCAGCACAGAGCCCGACGCGGGGCTCGAACCCACGAACTGCGAGATCATGACCCAAGCGAAAGTCGGACGCTTAACCGACTAAGCCACCCAGGCGCCCCGAAAATACTATATATATTAAACAATGAATAATTCTCCAAAGTTTGTACTAAAATCATAAGTTTTAAAGTAAGTTAAAAAAATAACTCCTGCTCACATGTAACTCCCCTTTCTCAGAAGTTTGCCACTTGTGGGGCACCTGGATGGCTCAGTCGATTGAACATCCAGCTTCGGCTCAGGTCATGATCTCACTGTTTGTGGGTTCAAGCCCCATGTTGGGCTTTGTGCTGACAGCTCAGAGCCTGGAGCCTGTCTTCGGATTCTGTGTCTCCCTCTCTCTCTGACCCTCCCCTGCTCACACTGTCTCTCTCTCTCTCAAAAATAAATAAAAACATCAAAAAGAATTTTTAGAAGTTAGCCACTTGCAATTCTTTTACTAAATATTATGCTTTATGCAACTATTTCTTGCTGTTTCAGTTTTAGATATTATATTTCAACTTCTCACCATAACAGACAAATATTTAGTGTTCCTGGATACGCCTCACATTTCCTCATTCTCCAACCTACTCATATATCAGAATTTGTTGTGTAGATAATACGGTTCTGACTCTGTAGCTATTATTTACAATTTAGCAACACAGTGCATTGTGATTACATTTTCCTTTTCTTTACAATTTTTTTGTCTTTGGAGTTGATCATTGCCTTGTGGGCTTTTGTTTCTTTGCTTAGTTTTGGGTGTGCCTATTGCTAATTCACCCAGAAACCTCTGCCTGTGATGTAAATCTCCTCCCAGCAACTAGACACATAAGGTATTTACCAACTTCATCTTCTGGTTAGAGATGTCCTCCTGATTCCCCTGCCTGTCTGGATTGGCTGTTGTCTATACCTGCCACACAGCTACCCCGTATGTGTGTGTGGGCGGGGGGAAAGGGGTAGCATCCTGGTGATTCTCTCTTGCCCTCTCCTATGTAATATCCTCTGTGTGCTTAGCTTCATGACTTTCTCTTCCTCAGTTTACTGCCTCTCTTGGAAGATGGAGGAGAGCACATCCTCCATAGCTTCCTCAGGAAACTATTTCTTTTCCCCAGAACTTTTACTTTGAAAAATTTAAAACCTGGAGAAAAATTGAAGACTTTTTCAATCAACACATATATTTTAAACACTTTACCACATTTACTATTTATCTGTTGCTTCCTCTCTCTCTTTTCTAGGCCCTTGGCCTTCTCTCCACCAATCTAATTATCCCCCTGTGAACTAGTTGAGAATTGTTTACAGACCTCATAACTTCAACCTGAAGTATTTCACCATGTGCCTTCTGAAAGTCATGCATGTAGGACCTGAATTTCCTAGCCACAATATACTCACTACACTCAGGAAATTACACATCAATATAATACTGTTATCTGGAATGCATCCATACTCATATTTCCTCCATTGTGTCAGTACTATCCTTCAATGATCTCTCTCTCTTTCTCTCTCTCTTTTTTCCCATTTTATTCTTCCAGGATCCAATTAGGGACCATGTATTACATTTAGTTGTTAGGTTTCTGTAGCCTCCTTTCAAATTACAGTCCCCACTTTATAAAACTGACATTTTTTTTTAACATTCCAGGTAAATTGTTTTTCAGAATGTCATTCAATTGGGTTTTGTCTCATTTCTCATGCCATATTTATCTCCTTTAAAGTGTTGTTTTCGAGAAGGTTTAAGCCCTTTGCCTGATGTAAGCTATAGAGAAGGCAAATACATACATATTCATATGCATATACATAAACATATTCACAAATTCAAGTTTGTACATAATTTCAAGTGGCTCACAGACCTTCCCTTGAAGCCTATACCTGCAGCTACACAAAACCCAGGCAAAGACTGTCCTCTAAACGTAAGTGGCATGGGTTATGGGACTTATGATGCTGCTCCTCAGCAATAATGCTTGAGTGACTTTTTAAGTCACATATTTATTAGAAACGTTACCTCCTAAGTTATGGATTGTTTCCCTAAAATTCATACGTTGAAGTCCTAGTACTGTAGAATATGGCTGTATTTGGAAACAGAGTCTTTAAAAAAGTAATTAAGTTAAAATGAGGTCATTAGGATAGGCTGTAATCAATATGGCTAGTGTCCTTTTAAGACGAGAAGATTGGGATGCAGACAGAGACATCAGACAGGTGCATGCACAGAGAGCCCGACATGCAGAGTCGTGGGGAGAGCGTAGTCATCTCTAAGCCAAGGAGAAGGGCCTTAGGAGAAGCCAGCCCTGCATCACCTTGATCTTGGACTTCTAGCTTCCAGACTTGTGAGAACAATAAAATTCTGTAATTTAAGCCACCCAGTCTGGGGTAGTTTGTCATGGCAGCCGTAGGAAACAAATGTTGGTTCCTTTCTGAATGCCCTGAGAAAATTTTTAAAACTGTCAATATTTTTATTTATTTTTGATAAATAAATAAAAGAGTGCAAGCAAGGGAGGGGCAGGGAGAGATGGAGACAGAATCTGAAGCAGACTCCATCCAGGCTCTGAGCTGTCAGCACAGAGCCCGACGCAGGGCTTGAACTCATGAACCTTGAGATCATGACCTGAGCTGAAGTATGGTGCTTAACTGGCTGAGTCACCCAGGTGCCCCATCTCTGAGAAAATTTTAATTATTTCCTCCTCCATTCCTATAGCATTTCATTAATATGGCTAAGATAGCACATATCACACTGTATTATAGTTTAAAATGTCTCTTGTACCAGACTGAAGCTCTTTAGAGTAGATGCTTAACATTCTTGCATCACCTGGCATAAAATCTGGGGCTTGATGGTGCTCAGTTGTTATTTGTTACTCTGAACTGAATGAAAGCATCCAAAGGGCTTTTATTTCATGGGCAAGTCTTACCTTTTCAGTGATAGCTATTTCTGAAATGCTATAGATGTAGGAAAAGATTTGGATCACATACAAAGTTATATCTAGTAAAGTTATTATAATTTATTATAATTTGGTTCATTAGACATTTATGAGGGTGGGCTTAGACCTCCCCAGTTATTTCTGAAACCGTTAATGATTTATTCAACAAGTGTCTATTGAATGTCTTCTAGGTGCTGGCCATTGTAATAGATAATGAACCAAATGGCAAGCCAAAACTGACCTTGTTTCTGCTTGCATGAAGCTGACATGCCAGAGAAATTCCACAGTTTTGGGCAACAATCCAGTTCCTGCCAGGCTTCAGAGAAGTAGAATGGACCCATAGCCTATACGTTCATGGACCTTGGAGAGCCTCGGAGAACTCAGGTAGTATGATATAACCCTTTAGTTTTTTAGGATGTCTTTTCTGGAGATGTCTCTAGAATTTCACAAATGAGGTCCACTTGAGAACACTGAGAACAAGAAGAGCCTATTAAAGCTTGGAAAATTTTTGGAAGTAAGATTATTTCTGAGTTTTGAAGTGAGTAAGAGTCTTAGAATTCTAATATTACTGGGGCATATTTCTGCACTTGAGACAAAGGAGGAGAAACAGTGCTCCAGGACCTAGAGACAACCTTGGAAATGTTGACTGTTCAGTAGAAAATAATTGCAATGCCATCGGAGGCATCAGACCAGGTTCCTGACTTCTGAATCACAAGAGGTGGTAATTGGTGGTTCAAATGTCAGGCTGGTGCAAGTTTCTCTGGTTAAGCACATTAGTGCCAGACTTTGAAGCTTGGAAGAATTTAGGGGTAGATTAGAGATTGGCAATACTGCAAAGGTCCAGTTAGTAAACATTTTAGACTTTGTGAGCCAAGAAGGAAAATTAAAGATATTATGTACTTATGTATATAAAATCAGAGATGTGTGCATATTTATATAATACGTTAAATAAATTTTTGCACATTGATAAAATTCAAAATATAATAATAACAGAAAATGTTTTATTTAACTAAGATTCAAAATGACTGTTCCCTACCTCCAAGTTGATTATAAATGTTCAACTGTATTTATTAGCAATGAGATTTTAAGTGTTTTATCTTAGGAAATGTCTTTTCACACACATAGCACTGTGACATATCCATCTCAAGCTATAGGCATTGATTTTACTTTATCATAGTCATCCTTTGGACGTCCAGTAACCCAGCCACTTAACTTATATATCAGTTTCAAAACCCTGGGTCCTGAAGCCCATGCTGAGCTTTTGCCTTGACCTTCAGGTAAAACGTTGCCTCCCAGCCCTGGTTCAGCATTGCTAACGCCAGTCCCACCTGGACGGCCAGTCCTAGAATCGGCTCCAATACGGGACCGTCACTTGCCAAAGCCTGGCATTCCTATACTAACAGCCTATCACGGCAGCTTTTTGCTTCCTAGTTATGTTCATCAATCTCTCTGTAGGTATTTTTTGCCTTTTCCTTATAGCAGGCCCTCCTCGAAGTTGGCCACCGGCCTCCCTGTTATTGTGTTATTTGAGGTCTTTCAACCTTGACAGACAGACTCCTTCCTGCTGCTGGGCCTCAGCAGCCACCACCCACCCCCCCAGTGTATCTAGTTTCCCTGGGCCTTCCCAGTCTGGCTTGTCCAACTACCACCAAAGTGCTAGTGCTGGAACCAGGAAGGACAGGTTAATGAGACTTAAGCAAGGTGATATTGGCATGCCCCTGGGTCTTTCCCGAGACAACAGCATACTTACTGTCTTTTCTTTGATTTTAGAAAAGGTCTCAGAATTCTGTGGGCACAAGGACCTTGTAGAGTGTGAGAAATATTTATGACTGGTGAGAGATGTAATGATAGCTGCCTTTCAGAGCACAAATGTTCTAGGCCGTTAAGTATTACATTCTGCAGAGTGAAGCTTTCAGAACCTAGAAGGTGCAGATTGTTCTAAGTTTTACGGGGGGAAAGAATATAGAGGCTTACAAATTTCAAGTAATTTAGAGAGTAACAGGACAAAATCTAGGTGACTAGACGGTATATGCCAAAGCCTATTCGCATGGAAGATGTGGATTTGGCCAGAGTCCCCTGCTCAGGTGAACTATTGGGAATAAGGTATTTTTTTAAATGTTTATTTACTTTTGAGAGAGAGAGAGTGAGAGAAAGAGAGAGAGAACAAGTTGGGGAGGGGCAGGAAGAGAGAGAGACACAGAATCTGAAGCAGGCTCCAGGCTCTGAGTTGTCAGCACAGAGCCCTACACGGGGCTCGAACTCATGAATGGTAAGATTATGACCTGAGCCAAAATCAGATGCTTACCCAACCGAGCAACCCAGGTGCCCCTGTTGGGAATAAGTTTTAAGACTTGAGACACTCAAAAGAGGTTGGGGTTTAGGGGAATTAAGACCAGAGACTGGACAATCTAACATCTCTACTACACCTCTGTGTAAATACCTCAGGTAAATTTCCTGAGGTTTACTAGCCTCAGGACCTGAAGGACTAAGATATTTTTCCATTAACTTAGTAACTTTTAGATAATTCAATATCACCTTGATGAGAAGAATTTGATGTCAGGGATTAGCCAATAAGTGAGCGATGCAAGATGTTATCAGAGGTCACTTGACTTCCTTATCTAGTGTTTTTGTGTTCTCAGGGTTGAAAAAAGATGGAAGATGAGGTACAGCAGAGAGGAAGGAAGCTTGGGCAGAGGGGAGTGATAAGAATTATATCACAAAAAAACAGAGCCAGAGTCAGTGGTATTCTGGTGAACAAAGCTGGTATAGAATCAAGTGACATCATGGAGAATACCAGCAAGCAGGATCTGAGTGCAGCTGGGGTATCAGTACCAGGTAAGCATTCTGGAGTCAAGGTATACAAATTATTATAGAAAATATTAGGACAAAGAGTTGAGAATCAAGAAGACAGAAACCAAGATAGTAGATTCTGGAGGGCCAAATAAGGAGGAGAGGTTGAAATGAGGCGAAGTCTTATAAAGAACTAAAAATGTGAGATGTTCAAAGGATGTATCAGTCAAGATTCTCCAGAGAAACAGAACAAGGTGGAGGTGGAGGTGGGGGTGGGGGGAGAGGGAGACAGACAGAGAAAACAGAGAGGACAGAGAGAGAGAGTGAGAGAGAAGAGGGAAAGGAATTGACTCGATTGTGGAGGCTAACAAGTCTGAAACTTATACTTACCCTGAAACTTATATGTCAGGGTGAGCTGAAAGGCTGGAAACTTGGGCTCATGTTGTAATTTTGAGGCAAAATTTCTTGTTCTTTTTGCCTCAAACTGAGGTGGGTGGAAAGCCACAATATTCTTAAGGGTAATCTTTTTTTGTTAAAAATTAATTGATTGTAGATACTAACACATTTACAGAAAAAATCATGGCAATATCCTAGATTAGCTTTTGATTAAATAACTGAGTACCACAGCTTCGCCAAACTGACACACAAAACTACCGTCACAGAGAGGAAGGTAAAAGTAAGAGCACCGTTAATGAGAGTCAAGGCAGACTAGAGAGATTGTCATAAGTGCAAGTAGAAAAATTGAAGCTCTATGTCAGATGACTAGATAGAAGCCACAATGCCTAGGAATCTCCTAATTCTGAAACAAATTGTGGTGTAGACTTGATTTTTCTTTCTTACAATCTCTTTGCCACAGCAGCAATCATGACAACAGTACTCCCTGAAGTGGCAGCGTCAAGACCAGGCAGAATCTTACTTCTGAAATAGCAGCAACCATGGTGATCTTGGGCAAGTAGTCAAGCTCTAGAGGTCCTCTTGTCTTACCTTAAACCTAAAGTGTAAGTAGACCCCATAGTAAATGTTTGCAAAAGAGGATTCAAAAGTGTACATACTGCTCAAAGCAATGTGTTTACACTGAACGCGGCTACAATATAAAATGGCTTGGAGGGATATTTTAACCCCAAATCCAGAAGATTCTAATTCAGTTGAAAGTGGACTGGGCTTCAGATTTTGAAAAATTAAAATTAAAATTTTAAAAGACTACTTGGGGTGTTTCTAAGTTTATCCACTGCAGAGAACTGTTTGCCAAGGTATCCAAACAGAGTTTTGTTTACTTCTTTGTTGTCCACGTAAAGAAGTCTTTGGACCTTGATTTAGGTTATCTCTATGGCGTCTTCCTCTAAAACTCATTTCTTCTGTGTCAGCAACTCATGCAGGTACTTCCACTGGTTAGGCCTGAAGGTAAGGTTGAGGGGTCTCCTGGAGTGAGAAAGAACAGCACAAACCCTTAAAAGGGAACGTGGCTCTTACTCTGCAGGGCTTTTCCTTAAGCACATGGGCTCCCATAATAGACAAAGGGATTTTGACATGACTTTCAGAAATAATGTTCATATTTATAAGTCATTGTATGTTAGGATAGATTGTTTTCCTATTTCTTTCCACTGCTTTTAAGATTGTAATAGTTTAGATTAGTGGTTTCCAAGGAATATACTGCAACCTACAGGCTTTTTTTTTTTTTTTTTTTTTAATAATCGTTACATTAGAAAAGAGTTCCCAAGCTTTTTGTGACCAAGGAGGTTATCATAGGACTCAGGTTCCCGGGAATCTGGCTACATAGCTTATTAATTTATTTCTTTCATCATAAACCTGTACCCCTTCTCAGCATGAAGTGCATGTACCAGGACGCACTGGTCTATATAACTAAGAAAAGAGGGAGTTAATTGCTTAATGAAAGTTGACTTGAATTTGGGGAGTTAGAAGATGACCTGGGTTTCATTTCTACCTCTGGAATCTAGTAAATATGTGACTTGGGGCAAGTAAGTCACAGAACTGAATTCGAATAATCAGACCTTTATTTGACACAACTACAAAATAGGAATAAAATGTTTGTAATGGATGTTAAGTTTGACATGAGATAAAATGTATGAAAACATTTCAAACTGTGAACCTGTAAAATAAAAGACATATTCTTATATAATTAAGTACTTTATATAAATTCAACAGAGTTTTGGGATCCTATATAGCTAAAGCACATTTTTAACATGCTGATTTTCAACTGTGAAATGAAGTTTATACAAATGCAGAAACTCCCTGGATTTTTATAACAAAGGCTTTTATTTTGGGTTATTTTTGAGGAAAACAAATGATCAAAATGTATCAAAATTTGATTATTATGTTATTCCTGTTCCATATATTTTGATGAGTATTTAGTATTTGTCTACAATGTCCTGGAAAAGGACTTTCATCTCTTGATGCTATTGTTATTACACCTTTTTTCCTCTCTTTCAATTGTCCAGTCACTGAAGAGCTGCACCCTTCCCAAACATATAAAAGTTACTCACAGTGACTTAACTCATTCAGTTTCTCTTTGCTGGACTAGGAAAAGGAAGGAGTGCTACTGTCATCTAGCAAAACAGGTTTATATGGCTAATGGACTCTACTCGGATCTTATCAATGGAAGAACCTGTCCAGAAGAACACTGTTAGGAAATATAAAATAATTTGTATTGTAAGTAGTTTTTAATTTTAATCTTTGTAGCTTTATGATAAACGTTAACTGTATAACTCCCCATTTGCCTTTGTGTTGCTATTTAAGTGTAAAGTTTTAAGTGATTGCATTCAGTTTTATCCCTTCTGACAGCTCTGATGCCAAGTTAATATTTTTAATCCTATGTTGCCTGAGAAATTTGAATAACAAATTAGCATTTGATCAGTTCTAAAAAGTTGGGATCTTGTGACCAAACACTTTGCAACATTGATTTTAGCATGATTATAATCACAACATAGAGCACCATTTTATTGCATGAATATTTAATTTAGAAAATTAAAAATCACTCTATGTCATAGTCTTTGTTGGACTGTTGCTTTTATCCTAGTTTTCTTTACTCCTAGAGATAGTCCCTTTAGCCTATTTTCTCTCTGTTTTTTTTTTTTTTTAAATATGTTAAGATCTTCCCTGTCCTGGTAAAAAAAAAAAAAAAGCTTTCCTTGATTGTTTTACTCTCTCAAATGTTTGGGGAAGGGGAGCTGCATCCACTGCCCCCGTTTTCCCACCACCCACCCATTCCCTGTTCCCTTGCTTGATTTTACTCACCTGAAGTCATCTCCTTGGAAGTCTTTCCTTCTCCTCTGTCCCCCTGATCTGTCTCCTTAACAATAATATATGCGTATTGTTATGTTCTTGTCTTGAATTATTCTCTGCCCTTGCTCCATGGTGGCATCGATATTCCCGTTTTTATGACTTTTCTCTTATCTGCATTCTTGGCGGATTTATCTTTCTTCTTTCTTGCACGTTGCACATAGCATTCCACCAAACCTTGTCTAAATATCTTTTCTTTAGGCAACCTTATCTTTTTATGATTGTAAAAGTCATATTTTCAACCAAGAATTTCAAGTAGGCCGGTAGATCTGACTTCTTGCTGAGTTTCTGTCACAAGACTTCAAATGCCTGCTTGCTGGCTCTTCATCCAGTAACTCCAGCCAAAAACAACTGCATAATTTCTCACACCAATATATCGTGCTGCAGTTTTCTCCTAAGTTCCCTGCCTTAATTAGCGTCACCACCGTTCGGTCACTCAAGCATTGTTTCTAGAAGTAAATGAAACAATGTATGTAAACATTGAGCCGAGGAAGTATAACAAAGTAAACTGTCAATATATTCTATTTAGTCATTACCCTTCTGGGAACTTTAGAATGCTCTTTTAGCTCTTATGCCGTTTATTAGATTTATTCCATCTATAAATTCACGAAATTCTAAACTCCTTGAAAGCAAAATTTTGTGCATCACTTATTTTCTTTCTTGTATCCTTATAGTGGTTTACTAGTATGTGTAATAGAAGCTCAGTATTTTAAAATCATAGTTTCTGAAATACCCTGTTTCTAAATTTTAACATAGGTTTCATTTAAGAAACTTCAGCTGTATCCACTGTGTTGCTGGCATTCTTTATTCAGCTATCTAAAGCCAAATGTTGGCTTCGTGGTGATTTTGGAGTCTGGAGTTCTCTGCCCATTTTGTAGCTAGCATAAATAGTTAAAGATGCATATGCACCTCAATATCAAGAAGCTAATTCATAATTCTCATTTAGAGGAAGTGATTATATGAGATTAAACATGAAGCTTCTTTGAGGCACCTGGGTGGCCCAGTCGGATGAGTGTCCAGCTTCGGCTCTGGTCATCATCTCATGGTTTGTGAGTTTGAGCCCCTCATCCAGCTCTGTGCTGACAGCCTGTCAGATCCTCTGTCCCCCTTTCTCGGCCCCTCCCTGCTTGCACTCTCCCCAAAATAAATAAAATTTTTAAATAAATGAAGCTTCTTCTCAGGGAACGTACAGAATAATGCAGAGAGCAAGCCAAAAATACACGAGCAAGTAGAGTCATGAAGAAATAGACACTAAGATTTAACAGGAGAAAGCTCTAGAGGATTCTACGGATAGCCAAATGTTGTTTATTTTTCCATCAAATTTGAATGGTAGAAGGATTAATGAGATGGTATAAACCAATTTGTAAATCGATAATGCATAAGGTTTACCATAGGACTACTTCCCAGTGTTTCCCTGCTTTGTATTCTTAATCCTGGTCATGTGAGGCTTTTGAGCATCGTAATAAGGGACTAAGTGCTAGTGATGCTATTTAATAGCTATTTATGTTCACTTTCCCTCTCCATTCTTTCCACTGAATGCTGAAAGGTCACTGAAACTGGGAGCTAAGTTTCAGACTTTATTTAAGAATTGTTTTCATAGGGAGTGCCTGGCTGGCTCAGCCTATAGAGCATGTGACTCTCGATCTCAGAGTTGTGAGTTTGAGCCCCATGTTGGGTATAGAGATTACTTAAAAATAAAACATTTTAAAAAGATTTGTTTTCATAGTATTTTAACATATTTTCTCAGTCACTGAAACCACGTCTGTTGTAAAAGTTAGGTATGTTAATTTTCCAGTTGATTTTCAGAATGAAAACAAAATCAGTGGTTTATGTTATTATTGAAGCAAATTTTAATATTGTGGTTTTTTTGAAAGTGATTTTTTAAAAAAAAAAAGCTTTATTACAAAGGGTATTGGTGTTGAAAAATACATTCCTAAATAATTCATGTGTCTGTTGTGTGTGTATATTTCATGGCAGTATATATTTTTCAAGCTCTGTCATCCAGCATGCTTATCATTGGACTTACTGGGTGGAGGACAAGGTCAGTGGGAAGGATTCTCTGTAGTTATATCACAGTTTAATTCTAGTCATTGAATAAAGTCCACTACACTGAAGAGCCTTGTCAGCAGTAGTGATGATGAGTAACATACACAATCTTTGGTCACAGAACCTCCACATCATTTGTCTGAGCTGTAGATCAAAGCAGATCATTTGCCAGTTAATTATTTGAATATTTTATTTTTTACATGTATTAAATATTCTCATTCCCCTCCACAGGACAGAGCTGGGGAGGAGGGAATCCCCTGCTCCCTAGGAATGAGGTGTAGTTAACGATTTCACAATTCAGGAATGCTCTTAGATAAATGATCTCCAAATAGGTACCTAGTTAAGAGTGAGAAATGGGCAAAGGTAAATGACTCCAGTGGCGGTTTCATTCATATTTTAACTCAATCTGGGAGTAAGCTAACCAGGACTGATACATTTGAATTTAAAGATCTGTAATAAATAGCATTTTAAACTCGTTCCCAAAGCTTTCTTAATTTCAGGCATTTAAAAATATAATTTCCTCTGTCACTGTTGATCTGGTAATATGAATAACTTGCATGCTGTGTGCCTTTAAGATTCACTGACGGAGGGGGGTATCTTTGTACCTTTGTACATTTTTAAAAAATTGTAAAGGTCACTTTTCCTTTTTTAAATAATAGGTTCTTCTTGCGTTGTTGGTGATTGTGTCACTTGGACTGGGCCTGGGGCTTGGACTCAGGCGACAAGAAGAACAAGGTATACCCCTCAGTATTTTCTCAACACATTTCCTGATTTCTCCTTTCTCCTCACCTTCAACTCTGAAACTTGTCCCCTCTCTGGAGCCCCCTCTCTCCTGCATGCAGCACACTTTTCGAAGGCTTTTCCTTCTCCCACACCATACTTATCAGGAGCCCACGTCTGTGGTTAGCATTATCCAATGTCATTTCTGGGCTTTACTTTTTTGCCCTCACGCCTTGCTCCTTTGAGGTTCATATCATTCCTGTATTTTCCCCCTGATTTGTCCCCACCTCCATAGAGGATTTAATAACTGGATCAAAGACTCCTTCTGTCTTAGTACCTACTCTAGTCATTCCTATCCGCTGATAAACTTGGCCTCAAAAGTCTTAGTTGCTCCCCTCCCAGGACCTCCTGCTATGTGAGTATCACTTTCTTCTTGAAATTTCAGTATTTCTTGGCTAGGCAATGCCACATTCTTGAAATGTAGTGCAGACTAAAAGCTTCATTTTTTTTTTAATGTTTATTTATTTCTGAGACAGAGAGAGACAGAGCTTGAGGTGGGGAGGGGCAGAGAGAGAGGGAGACACAGAATCCGAAGCAGGTTCCAGGCTCCGGGCTGTCAGCACAGAGCCTGACACAGGGCTCGAACCCTCGAACCGTGAGATCATGACCAGAGCCGAAGTCTCACGCTCAACCAACGGAGCCACCCAGGTGCCCCTGTGTTTATTTATTTATTTTTCCTTCTAAGAGGCAAAGAAAAAATAGGACAAAGATGCTGCAAAATATCAAAACACATCTCTTTTGCAATATCTGGCCAACATGAACAGTAAATAAACCATTTATACAAGTATTTTCTAAGTCTGGTTATGTATTGTTTTGGTACTTTTATTAAGGGGAAGTAGGAGGTCGAATATTAGATCATGTACATTCCTTTTTAACTTGGCCAATTAACTTTTAGTTTGACTCCCTTGGAGAAGGTCTTATTGTTTCTTCATTAGGGAGGCTCTTGGTGAGATTGATAAACAATTTTCCAGTTACGTTTTCACTTAAGAATACTCAGTACCCCCAGTATAGCATGGGAACATGGCAGAACTGAAAAGATGGACCTTACCTGGAAAATTACTGTCTTTTTTTGAGTCACTTGGCTGTTTCTGTACTACACGACAGAGCTACGGGTTATGGTTCTGAACTACAGAACCCTAGTCCTAGACCTAACAAGTGTTGGCAGACCACTGTCATAGTAGTGTTCCGATGTTAGCGTGCACAGCTGTATATCACTTCTTGGTTCTCTTATCCTCAAATCACGTAAATCAATTGCAAGAGGCACATACTAAAATCTGAACAAAATCTCTGATTGTTTTAGCTCTTTCTCTTCTTTATTTTACTGCACCTACTGGCTGGCTTCCCAGTGTCATTGTTCCTTATTCTTGTCTTTTTATCTCAGTCTGTCAGCCCTGATGTGGCACCACCCCTCCCCCCTCCCACCCAGGACATTGGCACTGAACTCCAGCCCTTCCTTTGCCAGCTTCCTTAAAATAATCACCTCCTCATTCTTCTACCAGTAATTCCTAATCCCCAACCCTGGACCATTTTCACCATTCTCTATTCCAATTCACTGTCTTTTCATAGGCAAAGTACTTTTTTTCTAGTGTGAATTTTAAGAGTAGCTCTTCTAGTTTTAGTTTGTATATATTCTTACAAATGTATTCTTTCATGTGTCCATACTTTTTACTTATTCTTCAATAATTGAGCACTAACTGTATGCTAGGTACTACTCTAATTACTGGGAAACTTCAAAGAGTTTACGTTCTAGCATGGAAGGCAGACAATTAAAAAATAAATAAGTCAAATATATATATGATAAGGAAAGTGCTAAGGAGTAAGTAAAACTGAAAAGGGGATTATACAATATTGAGTTGGAGCTGGGGTGGGGGGGGTGTATGTGAAATAACTTTCGTAAATAAGTAAGGGAGGAACAGGGATATTTGCTGGAGAAACATTCCAAGCAAGAGGAAAAAAACAAGTGCAAAGGCCTAAGGCAGGAGCTTGCCTGGCAAGCTCATTTAAAGAGTAACAAGATCAGCGAGCTAGAACTGAGAAGACAAGGAGGGTGGTCCTAAAATAGATGGCCAAAGGACTGAAAAGAAGCCGAATCAGTGAGGTTGGTAGATCAAATATGGCCACAGGCTTTCATTCTGAGAGTGATGGGAAGTGATTGGAGGTTTTGAGCAGAGAAATGACATGCTGTGGTTTGCTTTCAATACACTCATTCAGGCTACTGTGTTATGAATAAATGGCAGATTGAAACCAGGAGATGTGGGGACACCAATTAGGAAATTATTGCCATGATCATACAAGTTTTATGTCTTGAACTATGGCAGTGATTTTGTAACTGGTGAGACATGTTTAGATGCTGGGTATCTTTTGATGTGGTAGATAGATTTTATCTACAGGATACATATGGAGAAAGAGAGAAGAATGACCTCAAGATTTTTGATATGAACATCTGGAAATACAGAATTTCCATAACTGAGTTGGGAAACTCTGTAGAAGAAGCTGCTTTGGGGAGAGTAATCAGGAACTCATTTTTGAACATGTTAAATTTGAAATATCTACTAGATGTCCAAGTGGAAAAGCCAAGAAGGCAGTTGGATATACGAGGCTGTCTTTTGAAGGGAAGTTCTAAATAGACATGCAATGAGGCAGTTATCAGCATCATATGTGGGATTTAAAGCAATGTGACTGGAACACACTAACCTTAAAAAATTGGATACATGAGCCAAATCATGGAAGGAGCCTAAATGTCCATCAATTGACGAATGGATTAAGAAGATGTGGTTTATATATACAATGGAATACTACATGGCAATGAGAAAGAATGAAATCTGGCCATTTGTAGCAATATAGATAGAACTCGAGGGTGTTATGCTAAACGAAGTAAGTCAGGCAGAGAAGGACAGATACCATATGTTTTCACTCATATGTGGAACAGGAGAAAGTTAACAGAAGACCATGGGAGAGGGGAAGGGGAAAAAATAGTTAGGGAGAAGGAGGGAGGCAAACCATAAGAGACTCTTAAATACTGAGAACAAACTGAGGATTGATGGGGGGTGGGGGAATGGGGAAAGTGGGTGATGGGCATGGAGGAGGGCACTTGTTGGGACGAGCACTGGGTGTTATATGGAAACCAGCTTGACAATAAACTATAAAAACAAAAAGAGAGAGAGAGAAAGAGAGAGCCGCTGTGGGGAAAAATAAATTAGATGTATGAGGTGGGGGAAAACCCACAGATGAAACTTAGGAAGAATTTGTCAGGAATGTGGAAAGAAAGTCAGGTGATTGTTGTTTCCTAAAAGCCATGTGCAGAAAATGTTTCAAAGTAGGTTAGTAAATACATAATGCCTTTTATGTAAATGGTATAAGGCCTTACTTATAAAGGCCTTATATAAATGGTATAAAGTATTTGTGTTACTTTTTCATTGGATGTTTCTTAAGATCTATCTACATTGTTATGCATGCATCTATTCTTATGCATCTATCTACTTACTACCTAGTACCCTTTAGCATGTATCTAATATACTATTTAACCTATGCCCTCCCCCAGTGCCTGATTGACTTCAGCTCCTTTACACCACATATGTGCTTTAGGTTCTCTTATGGACTTGTATGAGATTGCTTCGTTATCTAATAGGAATAGAATTCCTGGGTCTTAGTGATGAAGTTTTTGGGCAAGGGGGGTTCATGGGGTTCAGAGCTGATGGCCAAGAAAGAATTCATGAAGATATCTTGGTGCAAAAAGGTGATTTTATGGAAGCATGGGGACAGGACCCCTGGACAGGAAGATCTATACTGAGGTCCTATTGGGTAACTCATTTATTATATACCCTGAGGTTGGGAGGGGTTCAAGGATAGAGTAAGTCTCTAAGAAATTTTGGGAGCAAGATTTCCAGGACTTTGAGGGGCTAGCTGTTGCTAGGGAAATGCCATTTTTAAAAACTTCAGGGGGCGCCTGGGTGGCTCAGTCAGTTAAGCGTCTGACTTCGGCTCAGGTCATGATCCCATAGTTCGTGGGTTTGAGCCCCATGTTGGGCTCTGTGCTGACAGCCAGCTCAGAGCCTGGAGCCTGCTTTGGATTCTGTGTCTCCCTCTCTCTCTGACCCTCCCCTGCTCACGCTGCCTTTATCTCCCTCTCTCTTTCTTTCAGAAATAAATAAAACATTTTTAAAAATTTAAAAAAAACTTCAGTCATGAGACCTTTTAGATGCATATCAAGGGGCCGTAAGCTTGGAGTATGATTGTCAGCATATATCTTAGGCAGTTGGGATAAAGGAAGTAGACTTACAGGATCCTCGATGTTGAGATAATGTTAGTCCGAGATTCCCTTTTGACCCCAGCAATGTGTTATCCTTGAGGCAGCTGAGCTCCTAGAGGGAGATCACTCTGCTGGTCTCCGGGACTTGTCAATGGGCTGTAGGCAATAAGGGAATTTACTTTTTCATTTGCCTGAGTTTCCCATATCACCATGGCAAGCCCTTAAACCTCTTTCTTTTGTCGTTGAGAAGCCAAGAGTGTCCGAGGAATATCCCATATATTCCACTTGGTTGTATGTGTGTACCAACCTATATTTTGCCCTCAGCTTGCCCCAAGCTCCCTCGTCATCAGGGTTTGTCTTCTTACTCTGGTGAGTAGTCCCAGATTGCTTCCTAGAATGGCTGCTACAGCGTACTCTGTCTTTACCATGTATCCCCACCAACCCTTGGCATTATCTGGCTCTCTCATTTTTGACAGTATAAAATTAGGTGTAGAGTGATATCCTTTATTTTAGTTTTTATTCCTCTGTCCTGCTGCTCTGTGTGTTGGTTGCTCTCTTTGTTTGGCGTATGGTTAGTATTTCCCTATTCTATCCACTGTGTGGGATCTCATATTCTTTGAATCTCTTTGTTTTACTTCCTCATTTGGCTAAAGAATATCTTTAGTAGCTTCCTAAAATAGGATGCATAAGGAATGTAACTTGAGTTCTTACCTATCTAAAGATATCTTCATCGTCCTAACTTAACACTTGATGGTTTGGCTAGATATTGAATTCTGAGAGGAACATAATTTTCCTTTAAAAATATGAAAAACATGGGGCGCCTGGGTGGCTTAGTCGGTTAAGCGTCCGACTTTCGCTTAGGTCATGACCTCGCGGTTCGTGGGTTCGAGCCCCGCATCAGGCTCTGTGCTGACTGCCAGCTCAGAGCCTGGAGCCTGTTTCAGAGTCTGTGTCTCCCTCTCTCTCTGACCCTCCCCTGCTCATGCTGTCTCTCTCTCTCTCCTAGAAATAAATAAAACATTTAAAAAAAAATATGAAAAACATTACTTTCCTATCTTCTAGATTTCAGTATACTTTTAAGAAATGTGATACATTCTGACTTGTAATCTTTTATAGATTGTTTATGATTCTTCTCTGTGAGCTTTCAAGATCTCTTTGTTTCTGTTGACTTCTTGATGTGAGTTTTGCCTTGGAAATGTAGTAATTTAATGTAATAATTACATTGATGTAATAATTTAAGCTTTTCGGTTCTGGGAAATTTTATAGTGTGAATTCTTTAATAATATCATCTCCGCTTTCTTTGTTTTCACTTTTAGGTACCACCCACCTAAGTAGTCAACTAAGTAGTAGCCTTAATTACATCTGCAATGTCTCTTTTCCATGTAAAACAGTGTAATATATTCAGTCTTGGGGAAGGAATTGTCTTGGGAACTGTAATTTTGCCTACCACACCCCTCTATTGAATTTTTCATCACTGCTCTTCTGTTTTTATTTCTCATCTTTTTGTTCCCAGAATGTTACTTCTTTTTTTTTTTTTTTTAAATATGGCTTTCTTTTTTTAAAATTTTTTACATGTATTTATTTTTGAGAGACAGACAGAGTCAGAGCACAAGTAGGGGAGGGGCAGAGAGAGAGGGAGACACAGAATCCAAAGCAGGATCCCAGCGGTCAGCACAGAGCCAGATGCAGGGCTCGAACTCACTGTAAGATCCTGACCTGAGCTGAAGTCAGACACTTAACCAACTGAGCCACCCAGGTGTCTCATAGCTTTCTTATTTCATGAATACAATGTTGTCTCTTCAGAGGATCTCACCATTAGCTGTGTGAGTGTGTGTTTGTGTTTAACTCTTCTGTTCCTTGCATTGTTTCCTTTTCAATCAAGTTTTTCTTTTTTTTTTCCTTTTTTTTTTCTTCTTTGTTTTGGTCTGTGTTTTTTAATGTTGGATATTATCTTGCTGTCCTCAAATGTCTAGTAACCATCTGTTCATGTTTGTGAGTGTGGCTTGTTCCTCTTTTCTTCTCATAGCTGTCCTCTGTGTCTGCCTCTGTGATGAAAGCTACTTTCCCCAAATTTCTCCAGATTATGAGTCTTCAATCTGAAGACAGAAGTGGGGTCTGTTCCTTGCATTGTTTCCTTTTCAATCAAGTTTTTCTTTTTCTTTTCCTTTTTTTTTTCTTCTTTGTTTTGGTCTGTGTTTTTTAATGTTGGATATTATCTTGCTGTCCTCAAATGTCTAGTAACCATCTGTTCATGTTTGTGAGTGTGGCTTGTTCCTCTTTTCTTCTCATAGCTGTCCTCTGTGTCTGCCTCTGTGATGAAAGCTACTTTCCCCAAATTTCTCCAGATTATGAGTCTTCAATCTGAAGACAGAAGTGGGGTGGATAGTTGCTGTTCCATCTCCAGACTTTCAACCAATTCCACTATATTTAGCCTCTGCCTGTCCCTCCTACCTTCACCTAACGGTGCCTGGTATTTCTGAGTCTGGAACCTTTCTGGAGTCCTGGGGAAGAATCACTTATTATTTATCACTTTGCACTGATGAATCATTCCACACAATAACAAAATGCCTGTTTCGGGGCGCCTGGGTGGCTTAGTCGGTTAAGCGTCCGACTTTCGCTTGGGTCATGATCTCGCGGTTCGTGGGTTCGAGCCCTGCGTCAGGCTCTGTCCTGACTGCCAGCTCAGAGTCTGGAGCCTGTTTCAGTCTGTGACTCCCTCTCTCTCTGACCCTCCCCTGCTCACACTGTCTCTCTCTCTCTCCTAGAAATAAATAAACATTAAAAAAAAAAATTAAAAAAAAAAAATGCCTGTTTGTCTGTCCTGGTCTGTGCTAGGTATCTCTTCTGTGTGCTCCTACCATTTAGCCCTGAGATATTGGCTAACTTCTAAGCACTGGTCTTCTCATTTCCTCCACTCCGCAGGCAGCTGCAGGAAGAAATGCTTTGATTCTTCGTTCAGAGGCTTGGAGAGCTGCCGGTGCGATATGGAATGTAAACACCGGGGCGACTGTTGCTGGGATTTTGAAGACACCTGTGTGGCATCAAGTATGGACTCTGCGGATAAGTTCATTGTGACATGCTCGTTGCGCTATCACTAATGCATGTCCAGATGCATATTGGTTTGCTAGGGCTGCCATAACACAGAAACTGGGGGTGGGGGGGAAGCCTAACCCACATACATTCATTTTCTCACAGTTCTACAGGCTACACAGCCTCTATACATAGGTGCTATGATGGTTGGCTCCTTCTAAGGGCTGTGGGGGAGCATGTGCTCCTTGCCCCTGTCCTAGCTGGTGGATTGCTGGCAGTCACTGGCAGTTGTTAGCTTGTGATCGCAGAACGCCAAACTCTGCCTCTGTCTTCACGGAGAGTTCTCTCGTGTCTTCACAGTCTTCCCTGTGTGTGAGTTCGTGTCCAGCTTTCCCCATTTTATAAGAATACCAGCCACACTGCATAGGGCCCGCTCTAAGGACTTCATTTTAACTTGAGTGTCTAGAGAGATCTTTTTCTAAGCAAGGTCGCATTCCTGGCATTGGGGGCTAGGACTCAAACACTTTGTGGGGACAGTATTCAACCCAGAACAGCTTGTGTACAGGATCTATGCTTATCATCCCCCCTTCCCTTTACAGTACTAAATGCAGAGTCCACTCTTGATGTGACTGAGGGTGAGGAGTACTAGTCTCTAGCAGACAAGATGCTATAATCGCTGCACGGAGCACACATATCACAATGGAATTTCGCTGTGATTCATGTTAGTCATCTTATTTAGTTTCATTGGCAGTGGCTCTCAGATTTCAGGTTGCACAAGACTTACTTGGAAATCTGGTGATTCTTGGTGATTCTGATTCCAGTTTTCCACGAAACGCAACTTGAAAAACACTACTGTTTGGGGAGAAGAGACAGTTCGCAACATTTCCTTTTTAAGCAATCAGTGAAGGCATGTGTGTATGGGGGTGGCTAGGGCTCAAGGAGAATAAGAACAGAACTCCTTACATTATGCTTTCTGAAAAGGGCAAGGGGAAAGGATCACGTACTGTAGATAAGATGTGTATTCCCTTGACTTAAACTCTCTAAATCTTTTTTAAGTAAATCATTAATAACAGACAATGAAGAACTCTGTGCACAATGGAAGAACACAGCAGTCACCTGTTCAATGCATTTGTCTAAGCCCAGGGCTGATGTTGATTTTAGACACTGGTTCCTAGAAGGTGGCATTAGGAAATAACCCCAGGACTGCCTCTTGCCATTTCTTTTTTTTTTAATTTTTTTAAAATATTTTTATTTATTCCTAGGAGAGAGAGAGAGACAGTGTGAGCAGGGGAGGGTCAGAGAGAGAGGGAGATACAGACTCCGAAATAGGCTCCAGGCTCCGAGCTGGCAGTCAGCACAGAGCCCGTCGCGGGGCTCGAACCCACGAACCGCGAGATCATGACCTAAGCGAAAGTCGGACGCTTAACCGACTAAGCCACCCAGGCACCCCTGCCTTTTGCCATTTCTAACACAGGTGTTTATTTACACCGATGTCACACTGAGCACATAGCCTCGGAGAATAGCAGAGGCACGGTGGAGGCCCATTCATCACTTCTGTCACCCTCGGCTGGGAGGCTCCCTGACCTGCCTACATTCTTACACACCTGACTGTGTTCCTGTTACTTCTGTTGTCACTGCCTCTTCCTTGCTGCCTGTCCTTAAACAGAACTGCTCTTGCGTGGCAACAATCAGTCGGGGGTAGCAGTTCATCACTGTTGGGAGCTCCTACTTTTGGGCCAGGATAGAGCCAGTGTTCAGAGTTTCTCCAAACGCAGAGGCGTACCTGCTAGGTAGACCAGAGCTGCCGCCTGAAGGACTGCATCTGTGCTGAATGAAGTAAAGGGGTGGGTTGCCCCTTGTTTGTGTTACATATTCTCATTTATTAATGCAGATAAGCCAAGAATTTGACTGTCCAGCAATACAGGGATAAGGGCATGGAATTGATGTTTGATATTGGATACTTACCAGAAGTTAAATGCTGGCAACTGAACTGTGTAATTTTGCAGCTCGAATATGGACATGCAATAGATTTCGTTGTGGGGAGACGAGACTAGAGTCCAGCCTCTGCTCTTGTGCAGATGATTGTCTGCAGAGGAAAGACTGCTGTGCTGACTATAGCAGTGTGTGTCAAGGTAAGCAGAGGGGATTGAATTCTTTGCTTCTGTGGGTTCAGTGACCCCACAGCTGACTGGTCTAGGCTGCATAAATTAAAACAAGTCAGGGAATCTTCAGCTACTCCATGTAGAAGAAATGATCAGTGCGTTTACTGTGGCAAGAAATGTGGTTTGTGTGCTATAGAGAGAGGGAGCTCATAACATAGACACTACAGAAAAGAAAAGGATGTTGAAAGTTACACATTCCTCGGTAAGGCAAGGTCTTCTCTAGTCCGATAAGTATGATAGAAATACCTGTGGTTTGAGACACCAGATGCCAGATCCTGAAGTTAAAACATGAGGAAAGAGATTATCTGGCTTGTATTTCAGTCTGTTAAGCCAATGTTACTGTTGAAACGACGGTGTCCTGAGTGGTTAAATTACTGATTAAGGACTGTCAGAATTTAATGCAGAGCCAAGATTAGGATACAGGTTCAACTTCTGATTCCACCTATAAGTGAGATACTGTAGATTTGTTTTTAATTCCCAATCCCTCTGAACACCTAATGAAATTTATAAAAATGCACATAAACACACAGCAACAGAATTGCTTCGAGCGATCAACCCTGTTTTCATAGGAATAGGAGGAAGATGTTATAGTAGAAACATTAATTATAATCTCTTAGAAAACAAGTTTCACACTAATGGATGAATCAGTTTTTATTACAAAAGGTAATTACAAAAATTACAAAATGTAATTGAAAATCAACTAAAAAGAGCTATCAAAAAGGAAAAATAAAAGCCTGAAATGGTAACTTCTTTTCCGAATGATTATTGTATGACATTTAATATTGTATCATTAAAAATTCTGCTACATTCATGAAGCCAAGCATAATTTCTTGCTTTCTAATTTCTACAAGCTGACTAACCACACTGCCTCTTAACTCTACATTTTCCCACCTTCTATTCCAAATATATAACTCTTAACTTTTTATCTCAAGACTGATCCTCAGGTCATATAGTAAAATATCCTGCTGAATTCCTTGCACAATATTGTTCAAATTTAATAGAAACAAAAATACTTGTTTAAGCACTGTTGAAGTTTACCGCCACCACTAATTGGGTATTGGATAGAGTTAATTTTATCATTTCAGTTTATTTTTCAAAATAAATGTAAATGTGTTCTTACTGTAAGGATTCAACACTGTATTTAAGGAGGTTGCATGATTTTTGCCAAAACTAAATCTTTAGGCAGTAGTTTGAAGACATCTGAATAATTTTGGAAGAAAGTAGCCAGTTACTCTTAAATTTTAAATTTAGAATTTTAAAGATTTTATGGTAAATTTCCAGCATATATACAGAAGATAATAGAATAGTGATTTCTCCATATGTCCAGCACCTAGCTTCAACAATTATCAACTCATGGCCAATCTTGTTCATCTTGACCAAGTATAAGTTTCAAAAAGATAAAAGCACATAAATATAATGTGATAAATATAATGTGAACATGTCAAAGAATAATATAACTAAAAATGTAAGTATTTAACAAAATTATAATACCATTAATAGATCTAAAAATACCAATTGTTGTTTATTGTCCTCAAATATCCAAATATGTTCTGATTTTTCTGCTTGTTTCATAACATTTTTTAAAAAGATTGTCTGAAGTAGGATCCAAATAGATTCTATCCATTGCAAGTGTCTGATATATTTCAAGTCCTTTAAAAGTAGCTTCTGTTTCTTTTTTTCCCCTTGCAATTTTCCTGTTGCAGTAAAGAGGCCATTTGTTCTACAGAGTTTTCTAGTCTGAGCTTTGTAGGCTGCATCCCCTGTGACTTATGCAGTTTGTCATCTCATTTTCTGAAAATTGGTAGTTAGAACCAGACTCAGATAATTGTTCAGATTTCAGGTGCAATTTATTGTTTATTTATTTCTTTACTTACTTACTTACTTACTTATTCACTTATTTTGCAAGTATACTCCATAGTCTGTGGTATTACTTTCAAGAGGCACATTTTTACTGCTTCTTGCCTTTCCTGGGATGTTAGCCATTGTTGATCATTGCCTATATCCAGCAAGGGTGCATGATGACATGCTATCATTTCTACTTCATTAATTCGCTGGAATGTTCTATAAACAGAAACATTTATGATGGCAAATATTTTTAGTTAAGGTCTTTGTTCAGTTTTTCCCAATTGATATCAATTATTCTCATTGGCTGCTTCTGCACACCCCCTACCATGATTTCTTTTCTCTTTCTTAAGATGGTATATCTGGTATATCTGTATTTATTAAACTCATTTTTTCTAATTGTCCCTTTCCAGTTTAATGAATCGCCTTTGTTTTTCTTGGTAATGATGAATTTCTTGGTATTCGATCTGTGCAAATATCTGGACAAACTTATTCTGGAAGAGTTGAGTCATTGGAATAACATGAACTAAGTAGTTTGGAAAGATCAAGGTCATTGGACATTTGTTTCTCTTTGTTATGGTGTTGTCTAAAGATTTTTGTCTTATGTCTTTTTAGGACAAACCTCGTGGGTGAAAGAAGAGTGCAGCACAGCTCAGCAGTCTCAGTGTCCAGAAGGGTGAGAATAGGGGGAGTTTTTATTCTCCTTTAACAGATGGCGCATAGAATATAGTTGAGATGCAGGGTGGAATTTCCTCTTCTATATTTATATTTTAAAACAATAAAGTTAAGAAACAATGATGATTTTTGTGACTTCAAACTCAGATTTTTGTTTACAAAGCATATTTAAATTAATTTTTTATATTCATGTCTTACAACAATGAATTAAAAAGACTTGTTGAGGTATTACATACTAACATTCCCAAGGTCCTATGGTCAGGGCTGGAATTTAGATCTGAATTACTCCAGTCAGAACTCTTTTCTATTGACATCCTGGAACATAGAATTTATACTTACTGAGGAAAGAGAAAGAAGTTTGCCCATGGAAGACCTCACAAGGAAAGGCAGGCTTTGAAGGATGAGGAGGACTTCGTAATTTGCACATGAGTGATGAACATGTGAGGTAAAACCCCTCCCTCAACCCTCCTATGTGTCTCCCCCACACATTTGTGATGGCTGCTCCTGGACTTTTCCAGCCCTGGAAATTTATCCCATCCCAGTCAAGGTAGATTTCCTCTTCAGTGGCCCCTTTTGCCCTTCACCTCCTTCATTCTTCTGGCCTGAGCAGTGGGAGGAAGATGATGAGGTGGGAAAAAAAGGAATACCTGGCTATAGGAAGAACTAGTGGAATCATTTTTATATAGCTTTATTTTATTTAAAAAATGTGTGTGGATAATGTCTGTTTTTGTACCGTGCCACTTTGGTTTACCCCAGTCCTCAGATCCAGTTGCCCTGTTCAGCAGCTCCTGGGTAGAAAAGCCAACAATTTAGAGTAAAAAGGATACTTGAGTTTAAGTCCTGGTCTTGCCCCTGAGACTTTGCACTAGTCACTTCTCTGAACTTCATCTATAAAATTATAGTAGAGGGGCACCTGGGTGGCTCAGCTGGCTAAGCGTCCAGCCGCAGCTCGGGTCATGATCTCGCAGTTCATGTGTTCAAGCCCCGCATCGGGCTCTGTGCTGACAGCTCAGAGCCTGGATCCTGCTTCGGATTCTTTCTCCCTCTCTCTCTGTCCTCCCCTGCTTGGGCTCTGTCTCCCTCTTTGTCTCTCTCTAAAAAAAAAAAACATTAAAAAAATTTAAAATAGTAGTAATAATAATAATAACAATAACAATAATAATGCCAAGTTCAGAAGATTTCATGTGGGAATTAAGTCAACATCATCATCAATGCAGATCCTGCTTAGGATTCTCTCTTTCCCTCTCTCTCTGCCCCTCCCCCACTCATGCTCACTCTCTTTCTCAGAATAAATAAACATTAAAAAATAAAGCTTTGAAGAGAAAGAAAAAAACAGGATTATTTTCTTAATGTACTTTCTAAGCATTTTCTAATTTAGAGAATTATAAGTAGTACAGAGGCTTTGTTTTTTTTACAATAAAAAAAGTGGACTAATTCTGTTTTCCATTTTCAGATTTGAATTGCCGCCAGTTATTTTGTTTTCCATGGATGGATTTAGAGCTGAATATTTGCAGACCTGGGATACTCTCCTACCTAATATTCATAAACTGAGTAAGTCCTCCACAACCACAGGCACACAAATGATGAGGACCTTTACCCTAGTTAGCCAACCCGTAGATGTGTACCTTTCTTCCTGACCTTGCCTGTTAGTAGTTTGTCTTCTTCCAGGTCCTCTGGAGATCCTGAGGACTTACCACTCATGATACCTTGTTTTATACTGTTGGCTCCTACTCTTTTTTGTAGCATGCTCATCTTTTTGTTTGTTTATTGTGATTTGTTTTGTATTTGAATATAACTTCCACACTATGGAAATCTGTTCACATATACTGTCTCAGAAGTGGTGTTTGTCACACTGGGGTTCTGGGCCTTAGCAACAAGAAGATGACCAGCAAGGACACCATCCTGAAGGAGCCTGAGTGGCAGAACAGAGCCCGCACATACCGACGTTCCAGAAGGCAAAAAGTCTAATATCTCTGTCTGGTTCTGGAACGAAGCTGCCTGAAACCTGGCTCCACCCCTAATTAGCTGGGAGAGCGTGGGCAAACTTATCTCACCTCTTGGTGCTCATTTTCTCCAGTTGTAAAATGGTCACTTCCTACCTGACACGAATACTGTGAGAATATAAAAGTAGTGCACAGTGAATGGTTTTAAGCTATGACTATAACTATTGTTTCTATTATCATCTTTATCAGGATGTCGCACTTCTTTTTAGGACACTTGGCTTTCACACAATTTTACAAAGTCATTAATAAAGAGAATCTAAGTACCTATGGACACGGAGCCAAGAAGTATCAGAACATGGTTAGAACCAGAGGGTTGGTTCCAGAGTCTATATTCTTCACTGCCTGGCAATTCCTTTCTTTCTTCCCCTTTCTACTAGATCTTCTTTTGCCTCTAAGGTTCTCAAAGTTTATCACAATTTTACTGGTGTCCTGTTTTTATTTTTCTCCAAATTATTAAAAAAGGGTTGTTTAAGCTTGAGTAAGTCAATTACCTCATCTGGGAGTTAGTTTCCTCATTTGTAAAATGAGAGGATTAGCTCTAAGGAATTCTACTGTTAATTCCAGATCTAAAATTCCATGACTATAGAAAGATGAACTGCTTCCCCTTACAACACAAGGTACTTTGTCAATTTAGCTTTTTTCTTACTCTCCAAGGCAGACCTATTGCAAAGACATTGAGAGTTTGGGCCTCAGACACAATTGACTTCAAATTCAGGACTTGTCATTTAACTGCTGAGTTGCTTTGGCTTGAAAAGTTAATGAACACTTCCCAGTTTCTATTTCCTTGTCTGGATCTTCCTTGACAATCCGGATATCAAATTCTGTGTCCAAAAGGGAATTTAGCTAGCCAGGCTGAACTGAACCCCTTTTGAAATGGAATTTTTTGATTTGCTTATCCCACTCAGGGTTGGAAATAACACCAATAAAATATTGGGCCTTTGAGAATGTTCCCTTTTTAAAGTCTACTATGTATTTTTTAAGCAATGCAGACAACACTTGATTCTTTGATTGTGTAGACATCACTAACTAGGTCTACTCAGAAAAAATGAGCTGTTAGTTTTCAGGAGGCCTGATTAAGAACAGATGTGATGAGACTTAGGCTTAGGGCTTCCCAGGAAAAGTAGGCTTGAGGTGAGGTGTGTGACAACAGACATCATTTTAAGGAAGTCTAGAACCCCATCTCCAGAATCCCAACACGTTGCCTGGGTTGGGTGACCACAGTCATGGAAAATGAGCATGAACTAATACTGCAGCACAGTGAGTCACATTGGTGACTTAAAAGGACTCAGACTGAACTCTAGTGAGAGGACAAGGTCATTATCCTGTCTTAGTATAGGTGGGGACAGAAAAAAAAAAAGTGTCATGCCCAAGAACAGGAAACTGTCAGGTGAGATAGAAGTGATTTGACTTGCACTACAGGTCAGGCTGCCTGGAAAGTTAGGTAGGAAACTGGGGATAGATTAAAAGTAGTCATAACAGGTGTATAGAACAGGTAAAATTTGTAGATTTTTGAAGGTTAGAGTTAGTTAGCAAGGTTTACATTCACAAACAATAGAATTCTTAAATTCTCCAAGGCAAATGCCATTTGCTGTCTGCCTCCTCCGCCTCCTCCTCCGCTTTCTTTTTCTTTTTAATTTTATTGTGGTAAAAACACTTAAACAAGAGATACAACCACTTAACAGACTTTTAAGTGTATAATGAAATACTCTCATCTATAGGCCCAAGGTTGTACAGCAGATGTCTAGAATTTATTCATCTTGTGCAAATGAAATTTTACACCCATTGATTAGCAACTCTCCATTTTTTTCCCTCCCCACCATCCCTGGAAATCACCATTCTATTCTGTTTCTATGACCTTGACTCTTAGATATCTCATGTAAGTGGAATAATTTGTATTTGTCTTTCTGTGACAGACTTGTTTCATTTAATGTCCTCAAGATTCATTTATATGGTTGCATGTTTTTAAGGCCAAATCAAGTTGCATTGTATGTATATACCACTTAAAAATCCATTTATCTTATGATGGACATTTAGGTTGTTTTCACACATCTCGATTATTGTGAATAGTGTTACATTGAACATGGGAGTGTTAATATCTCTTCAAGAACTTGATCTCGATTATTTAGGGTAAATATCCAGAAGTAGGATTGCTGGATCATATGGTAGTTGTATTTTTTTATTACTTGAGGAAACACCATACTGTTTTCTACAGTGGCTGTACTGTTTTGCATTCTCACTGTCAGTGCACAAGGGTTGGAATTTCTCCACACCCTCATTAACACATGTGTTTTGTGTTTCTGATAATAGCCATCCTAACTGGTGTGAGGTGATATCTCATTGTGGTTTTGACTTGCATTTTCCTGATGTTTAATGACTTTGATCATCTTTTATGTATTGGTCATTTGTAGGTCTTCTTCTGAGAAATATCTATTCTAATCCTTAGCCCATTTTTCAACTGGGTTATTAGTTTTTTTTTCTATTGAGTTGCAAGAATCTATTATGTATTTTAGAAATCAACTCCTTACCAGGTATATGGTTTGTAAATATTTTCTTCCATTCCATATGTTGTTTCTGTTGATGGTTTCCTTTGCTATGCAGAAGCTTCTTAGTTTGATGCAGTCTCGTTAGTTTATTTTGCTTTTGTTGCTTCAGTTTTTGATATCATATTCATGAAATCATTACTAAAACCAGTATCATAAGTCTTTCCTCCTCTGTACTTCTTCTTTTTTTTTTTAATCTTTTTTTTTTTTTTTTTATTTCTAGGAGAGAGAGAGAGACAGCGTGAGCAGGGGAGGGTCAGAGAGAGAGGGAGTCACAGACTGAAACAGGCTCCAGGCTCTGAGCTGGCAGTCAGCACAGAGCCCGACGCGGGGCTCGAACCCACGAACCGCGAGATCATGACCTAAGCGAAAGTCGGACGCTTAACCGACTAAGCCACCAAGGCGCCCCTCCTCCTCTGTACTTCTAAGACATTTGAGTCTTCAGTTCATTTTGAGTTAGTTATTGTTTATAATGTATGAAAGGATCTTTGCCTAGTTCCTAATTTCATGGGAAAAGCTCTCAGTTTTTCATTGTTGAATATAATGTTAGCTGTGGGCTTTCCATATATGACCTTTATTGTGTTGAGATAATTTCTCTCCATTTCTAGTATGTTGAGAGAGTTTTTATCATGAAAGGGTATTGAATTTTATCAAATGCTTTTTCTGCATCTATTTAGATGATCATGTGATTTTTATCCTGTATTTTATTAATAAGATATATCACATTAATTGATTATCATATGTTGAGCCATATTTTATCCCAGGGATAAATCCCACTTGGACATGGTGTATGATTCTTTTAATGTGCTGTTGAATCCAGTTTCCTAGTATTTTGTAGAAGGTTTTTTCATCTATGTTTATCATATTGTCCTGTAGTTTCCTTTTCTTGTGGTATCAGGATAAATGCTGTCTTCATAAAATGAGTTTGGAATGGTTTTCTTCTCTTCAGTTTTTTGGAAGAGTTTAAGAATGATTGCCATTAATTCTTTTTCATAGGAATGCTTATTTTTGAGAGAGAGGGAGAGAGGGAGAGAGGGAGAGAGAGAGAGAGAGAGAGAGGCATGCACAGGGGAGGGGCAGAGAGAGAGGGAGACAGGATCCCAAGTGGGCTCCATGCTGACAGCAGAGAGCCTGATCCAGGGCTCAAACTCATGAGCCATGAGATCATGACTTGAGCTGAAATTGGACCCTTAACTGACTGAGCCGCCCAGGCACCCAATGCATTAATTCATCTTTAAATGTTTGATAGAATTCATTAGTAAAGCCTTTTAATCCTGGGTTTTTCTCTGTTGAATTGTAGTCTAAAGGTTTGTTAATTTTATCTTTTCAAAAAACCAACTTTAATTTTCTTGATTTTTATACGTATGTTTCTATTCCTTATTTCATTTATGTCTGCTATAATCTTTATTGTTTCCTTCTTTCTGCTAACTTTGCATTTAGTCTGTTCCTTTTCTTCTTCTTTGAGGTATAAAGTTAAGTTATTTATGTAAATTTCTTTTTTAATGTAGGTGTTTGTTTCTATACATTTTCATCCTAGTACTGCCTTTGCTGGATCTGTCAGCTGTTTCACCTACAGCCCATTTAGTTTTCTGCTCTTTCTTAGAGTTTATTGTTTCTAAGGATATGTGTTTATTCCATTTATGTTTTCAGATTTTTTTGGTTGGTACTTCCTTTTTGAAAATGTCTTTTGAGGAGTAAAATACACAAATGATAAACTTTTAAAAATAATATCAAAATGTGAGGGCACTTGTGGGGATGAGCACTGGGTGTTATATGGAAACCAACATGACAATAAACTATTTGTAAAAAAAAAAAATAATATCAAAATGCATTAGTAGAATAACAACAATTAACCAACCAACCAACAAAAAAACTCTTTCTGGATCTTCTAGTTTTATCTCTGCAGAAGCATCTACTCTTGTTGGTTTCTTGTGTGTCCTTCCAGAATTTCTCTTTTCTAATTTAGATTATTAAGTTCTGGAAGAAACAATGGTAGAAGAGTTTGCTTTCTGTGAGCTATTCTACAACAGCTCTTGTTCAAAGGCAGGTGATCCAAAAAGGTAGAATGAGTCATGGATAGTCCGCAGGTGTGTCCTGTTTGGGACATCCCAACTAATGTCATGTGTTACTGGTAGCTTAGCTTGTGTTTTATTTTATACTTCATGCCTTTAGGCTTTTAAGAATTTTATATTATCCATGTTTGAAGGAAATAAAAACAGAAACTGACTTTAATATTTCTGTTGATTGTATGCTTTTTCCCCTACTTAAATTCTTTTAATTATATAAGTGAATTGGACCTCATTTTATTTTCTTATCATATGACTTCTTAACAATAATAAATGTTATCTTTCTCTGATTAAGTATGAGATTTATGGTAGTATTGACTGAAAAAAAGGGAAAAAAGGTTATTTTAATCTTTAATTATCCTTAGAAATCAAATCCTGGGGCAGGCCTCAAACTTAGGTACATCAGAACCACTTTGGGTGGCTTGCCATAAATGTAGATTTTTTTTCCAACTCTCTTTTCTTCATCTTCTACTTACTCCTTCATTCTTACCAGAGTCCTATTTAGTAAACTTGATACAGAGCCCAAGAAAGTTCTGAAGGATATAATCCCTAGGTCATATTGGAAACATGGCATATTGGACCAACTCCCAGCCTATTTGAGAAAACATTCATTATTTCCAACTGTAAACTTTGTGACTTGCTGGAAAACAATCATTTTTGCTTTTTTGTCTTAATTTAAATAGAATCAATAATGGTGAAGATTTCTTTTCAAATTTGAGCTGACAGGATTTTGAAATGGAAAATTTCTTTCCCTTCACTGTTGCAGAGGAAATAGCGATGCTGGAGTGGTTCTGACCTTAAGTGGGGTTATTGCACAGATCAAAAACAGCAGAACATTTGAAAGCAAAGTTGATACTGCACTTTTTTGGAAAACAGATCACAGGAAAATTCACTGATCAAATGGAAACTGTACTGAAAACAATAAGTAGTAAAGTTATCTCATTTTGTAAATGTTACTACGTGACATAGGCTTATGCTCTTATACAAGTCAAATCCCTTTTTAGTTACCTGGATAGTTGTGTTGAGTTTTGTTATATTGGATTCTGTCATATAAGAACTATTAGCTGAGATGAAAATATTATATAAAAAGTCTATCATAATGACCTGGGTCAGAAAGAAGGGAGCAGCACAAACATACAAAGCTGGTGGCAGTGTGTAATTTGGGATATGCTTAGCTGAGGGGTCCACACGCTGTGGCCCGTGGACAAAATGTGGCCCACTCTGTTTTTGTGTGGCCTACTGAATGGTGAGAATTGTTTTACAGTCTTAACTGGTTGAGAAAGAGAGAAGAGAATATTTAGTGACATGTACAAATTATGTGGAATTCAAATTTCAGTGTCCATAAATAAAGTTTTACTGGAGGACAGCCATGCTTATTTGTTTGCATAGTGTCTATGGATGCTTTGGGCCTCAATAGCTGATTTGCTATTGTTATTATATAGCTGTTATATATTATTGTTTCATAGTTGTTATAACAAAGACCATATGGACTTACAAAGCCTAACATACATGATCTGGCCTTTATAGAGAAATGTTGTAGAGCATTGAGTTGGCCCACTTCTCTATTAAAAACTGACATTCCTTGAAATGGAGGAATTGTAGGCATCAGAATTTCAACCTCTTTCCGTCCTCAATCCACTCTTTAGTTAGCTTCTTATTTCCCTGTAAAAAACTTTAGGTTTAGGTTTTTACTTAAAAAAAACTTATCAGAAAAACCAACTTTTAATTTCTCACTGTGCTTTGTTGCAGAAACATGTGGAATTCATTCAAAATACATGAGACCTGTCTATCCAAGCAAAACCTTCCCAAACCATTACACTATTGTCACGGTAAGTGCTCGGCTCAGTGGCAAGACTGAGAGGCCATAGATAGGCAACTGACCATGACAGACATGCTTACAGAGGAAGTGTCACACAAACATTTCAGAAGCGCATATGGCTTATTTCAGGCTAGAAAGTAGCATCTCATTGTGAGGCCATCAGTGTTCTGAGGTGTTACGTACGAATGAATGTCCCAGCAATACGCTAATTCACCTGTGTGACAGGCCAGGATAGTTTCTTGGATGTGAGAAATACCATTCTCCTCTGATCTTTTGTACAGCCCCTCTGGAAGACAGTGTGGAGCTTCCTCAAAATATTAACCATAGAACTCCCCTATGACCCAGCAATAGCACTGCTAGGAATTTACCCAAGAGATACAGGAGTGCTGATGCAGAGGGGCACATGTACCCCAATGTTCATAGCTGCTCTTTCAACAATAGCCAAATTATGGAAAGAGCTTAAATGTCCATCAACTGATGAAAGGATAAAGAAGATATGGTTTATATATACAATGGAATACTACTTTGCAGTGAGAAAGAATGAAATCCTGCCATTTGCAGCAACGTGGATGAAACTGGAGGGTATTATGCAAAGTGAAATAAATCAGTCAAAAAAAGACAGATATCATATGTTTTCATTCATATGTGGAACTTGAGAAACTTAACAGAAGACTATGGGGGAAGGGAAGGGGAAAATACAGAGAGTGAGGGAGGCAAACCATAAGAGACTCTTAAATACAGAGAACAAACTGGGGGTTGATGGGAGGGATGGGAGAGAGGAAAGTGGGTGATGGGCATTGAGGAGGGCATTTGTTGGGATGAGCACTGGGTGTTGTATGGAAGCCAATCTGACAGTAAATTATTAAAAAATAAATTAAGTATTTTAAAAATAAAAATTATATGCTACTTAAAAAATAATAAAGTGCTGATAACACACTTTAACCCCTTTAGGTGCCAAGATATTTGATACTTAAAAGCTTCTAAGTAGTGCATTTCTTGCTATTATTGCCAGTATAACCAGTGGCTGATCATTATTATAATGTAATAAACTTTAATTAACAGTTATTAATCATGTAAGAGTCATATTAATGTCATTAGCACAAGCCATCTGCCTAATATCATTCATTTGCTGCTCTAGACCATGGTGGAACCATACCTATACCTACACTTACACCTATACCCACACTTATACCTACCTATACCTATACCTACCTACCTACATACCTATACCTATAGCCACACTTACACATACCTATACCTACACTTACACCTACCTATACCTACACCTATATCTACACTTACACCTACCTATACCTATATCTATATCTACCCTTACACAGACCTACACCTACATTTACACCTATACCTACATATATACATATTCATGTATATATATTTGGTATTTAGGTTCAGACCCACAGGTTTTATATTGAAAAGTATATGACATCTTTCTAAGATATGAGTTATAGATATTATGCTATTTTAATTTAAATGTGTTTTATTGATATATTATTTTAAATCTTTTTTTGAAATCATCATTTTAGGGATTATATCCAGAATCCCATGGCATCATTGATAATAATATGTATGATGTAAACCTCAACATGAATTTTTCACTTTCATCAAAGGAGAAAAACGATCCAGCTTGGTGGCAAGGGCAACCAGTAGGTAGCATTCTACATGTGGCATCAAAATAATCTCCACTTTTCAATGTGACAGTGGATCACTTTTCTCTCTACACTTTTATATTATCTTTCTAATTTCTAAGGGTGCAGAGCGATGGGAAGGTGTTTCAGCATTTATAATTATAATTTAAATCTTGTAAATACTCGTGATTGTTCACTTAACTTGCCTTCTGTTGAAACTTGGGTGTAGTATTCTAAACATAACAATCCAGAAGTTTCTCAGAAGGAATTTCTGTTAATTCCCCCGCCCCCCATTCTGTTTAATGATTCTTTAAAAATGAAAGAGGACCTATACAATTTTACCAGTTTGAAAAAAAATGATCTTTCATACTACCTTACTATGTTCTTGATTTTCAGGGTGGGTCCCTAGGCAATTAAAGTTTGCAAATGTTAATACTGTTTAGTTTGTAAAAAAATAGCACCATTTCTACCAGTTTATCCAAACAGATTATTCTTTGGACTTGTAGTTACCTTAAATTTTATCTTTTTATAGATCTGGCTGACAGCAATGTATCAAGGTTTAAAAGCTGGTAGTTTCTTTTGGCCTGGATCAGACGTGGCTATCAATGCCTCCTTTCCTTCTGTATATATGAGTTATAACAGGTAATAGTGAAGTATGATCGCACCTAGGCAGGCATGATTAGGATGTTTTTGGTCTTAACCTTGGTAGTAATTTTATTTTACCAGTTGTTTGGGTCAAAAATCCTGAAGTCATCATTGGTTCCTCTCTCTTAATCACTCACCTCGTCTGTCAGTAAATGCTTGTGGCTCTGATTCAAAATATATGCGATCTGAGAACTTCTGTTATTTTCAGCATTACTGCTGTGATTGGAGTGACCGTCATCTTTTGCCTGTATTATGGCACTTGCCTCTTTCCCCATCTCCCTGCTTCTATTCTTATCTCCTACCATCTATTCTCGATCTAGCAACCAGAATGGTAACTTAAAAAAATAAGTTCCAACTATGACGTTCTTTTGCACCAAAAACTTCAATGGCTCCCTGTTCTGCTCACAGTAAAAGTCTGCAGGGCCCTGCCACCCCACTGCCTCTCAGACCTCCTCTTCCATTATTGCACCTGGTGCTGACCCCCTGGGTGGGCCTTAACACACGAAGATTGTCTGCTTAGGGCCTTTGTGTGGGCTGCTCCCTCTGCCTGAGATAACCCCTCCCGTGTATCCTGCTCTCTCAAGCCCTTCGGGCTGTTGCTCAAAAATTGCTTTCTCAATATTGTCTTAGCCGGATCAAACGGAGGTATCAAATTCCAACCCCCTCCTCACCCTAATTTCTCACCTTACTGTGCTCTGGTGTTTCTTTTATCCCTAGTATTTGTCACCTTGTGATACACAGTAGAATTTATTTATGTATCAGATCTCTCGTTTATTGTTTGTCTTCACTAGAATGTCATCTTTAGAAAGGAAATCATCTTTGGTTTGCCCACTGATAAATTTTGTTTAAAATGAACAAATAGTGTGTGGCAATAAGTGCCAAATATACACAACTGTATAAATGAATAAAATAAAAATAAACAAATTGAATAATTAATGGTCCTTATTTCAGTTGGGGGAAAAATTGAAAGATAGAAGGATGAGCGAGAGCAAAAACAATATATATTTAATTTATACTGACACAAATGTATCTCTATGTGAGTATTGAAAACAGGACTCCCTTTAATATTAAATCTCCTTCAGTATTCTGATCACATATGACCACAAAATGGATATCTGAAAATATTAACTGTCTTCCTGAGTAGGAATATAATGGAGTTATTTTTTATTTGGGTAATTTTTGAAAATTATTTTTTCTCTCCTTTTCAGAAGTATCTCATATGAACAGAGGATCTTTACGTTGTTAAAGTGGCTGGACCTGCCCAAAGCTGAAAGGTATTATCTAGAATCAGAAAAGTGATGGCACGCTGGGAGATTTGTGGGCATACAATGCAATTATTTCTTTATTTTAAATGGGCATTTCTGAAAGAAACTTGGCATTTTCTTTTTTAAGAAGTTTTTCAAGAATTACTCCTGAGAGCAGTTGAGTCGAGGTTTTGCTCTTGAGAATGTGATTGGCACTATGGGGCAATAGAGATAGAGCCAGTACCAGAGAGTAGAGGCAAGTATCACAGAACCTGATATAGACCTGAGGCAGAATGGAGAGAGGATCTGACACTTCATCATGAGGCTGGATTCATGGATCTAGAGGTGCCAGAGCAAGGCCCTGTCCATAGTCCAGAGTCAGAGCATCCTGAAAGAGAGCAACACGTCAAAAGTGCATCAGAAACCAGCCATCTAAAGAAAGAATTAGAATGGCAGAACAGGGGCGCCTGGGTGGCTTAGTCGGTTAAGCGTCCGACTTTCGCTCAGGTCACGATCTTGCGGTTCGTGGGTTCGAGCCCCGCGTCGGGCTCTGTGCTGACTGCCAGCTCAGAGCCTGGAGCCTGTTTCAGAGTCTGTGACTCCCTCTCTCTCTGACCCTCCCCTGCTCACGCTGTCTCTCTCTCCCCTAGAAATAAATAAAACATTAAAAAAAATTAAAAAAAAAAAAAAGAATGGCAGAACAAAGAGTGAGTGGAAAGTCAGAGATGGGGAAATATAGAAGGCCGAGGCGCACCAAGAGAGGTCTTGGCGGAGAGAACAAGGCAGATTTTCACAAGTGAGTCAGACCAACACTCATACCCAGGAAGGTCTTATTTATTTCCTGTTAGGAGTACCTCCCCACTGGGCCAAGTGGAATGACTAGGCCTGGATGAAGACAAGGAGGCCAGAGTAAAAGAAAGAAACTGCCACCAAGTTCTAAACGTATGCATTCCCCAAATCCAACCTGTGGGTTTATTCCAAGTTGACAATGTCTCCCTCTGTTTCAATTTTACCCCTAGACCTGCTTTTTATACCGTCTATGTGGAAGAGCCTGATTCTGCAGGACATAAAAGTGGGCCAGTCAGTGCCGGAGTAAGTTGGTTTTATTGAACAAATGTAAAATCATCTAGCCCTAACCCACAAAGTAAAATATTCTTTAATTCCCACTGAATACAAATATATCTGATATGAACATGAAGACATTAAAGCAGTGAAAAGACTATGGGGCGCCTGGGTGGCTTAGTCGGTTGAGCGTCCGACTTTCGCTTGGGTCATGATCTCGCGGTTCGTGGGTTCGAGCCCCGCATCGGGCTCTGTGCTGACTGCCAGCTCAGAGCCTGGAGCCTGTTTCAGAGTCTGTGACTCCCTCTCTCTCTGACCCTCCCCCTGCTCATGCTGTCTCTCTCTCTCCTAGAAATAAATAAAACATTAAAAAAAAAAAAACAGTGAAGAGACTAAAAGGATATCTACCTTATTAAAAAATTTAAAAATTACCACAAAACATGAAAAGTCTAAAAGATATACCTGTTTTATAACTACATCTCTTTTTTTTTTTAATGTTTTATTTATTTCTAGGAGAGAGAAAGAGAGAGTGTGAGCAGGGGAGGGTCAGAGAGAGAGGGAGTCACAGACTCTGAAACAGGCTCCAGGCTCTGGGCTAGCAGTCAGCACAGAGCCCAACGCGAGGCTCGAACCCATGAACCGCGAGATCATGACCTAAGCGAAAGTCGGACGCTTAACCGACTAAGCCACCCAGGCGCCCCTATAACTACATCTTGATTCATTTGATAAACATTCATTGAAAATTTAAATGTAGCACTGTTATTTCATACAGTGGAGACATCAGGGCTAGATACTACATGCCAAATGAACATGTTGACGTAGCTCATTCCAAACTAAGTCACCTGCAAGTCTGTTGTGAACTATCCAGCTCTCTGTTCACACACTATGTTCCATTCATAAGATCCTTATAATTGGACTTAATATGCTAGTGCCCCCAGCAGAGTCCTTCCTCTCCTGGGCCTCCATTATAATTGAAGTAGACTTTTAAATACTAGTTTTGCCATTATATAAACCATTATGTTACATTTTTACTATAGAAATAAAGATCTTCAATATTACTTAAAAAAAAAAAGTCATCTCTCTTCTGAAGTACACTGAAGCCTATATTGTTCTGGACACCATGTGAAGCTAGGAAGGCCACCGTGAGTACGGAGGCATTTTCCTGCTTCATGGAAACTTATTTGACAGTTGTCTTCCATTGGAAGACAAGCATATTTATTCTGGTAACCTGACTCTGCGGTTTATCAGAAATGCCCTGGGGCACCTGGGTGGCTCAGTCGGTTAAGTGTTCGACTTCCACTCAGGTCATGATCTCACAGTTCGTGGTTCAAGCTCGCGCCTGGCTCTGTGCTGACAGCTTGGAGCCTGGAGCCTGTTTCAGATTCTGTGTCTGTCTCTCCCCTGCTCACATTCTGTCATTCTCTGTCTCACTCTGAAAAATAAATAAAATTAAAAAAAGAAATACCCTTCTTTTTTCCCATTAAACCAAAATGATTCCTGATACAAGGCCTTGCTCAAGTCCTACCATTTTTAACCCATTAGTCCTCCATGTTCCAACACCGCTTTGGGTCTATCCCAGAATTTAACATTTAATCAGGCTATTTTAAGGGTGAGTGACATAGTAACTATCTGAAGTACATTCACCACTTCTTTTCTGTTTTAATTCTTATCCACACTTAATTGTTTGAGAGGACACACTGTAATCTGCATTAGTCTGACCCCTGCAGCTGACTTAGTATTAGGCACCCTCTCTTCTTCTTCTAGTCAGTGCTCTAGTTTAGCTCCCAAATAAATTTTTTTTAATTTTTTTGCTTGTTTTTTATTTATTTTTGAGACAGAGAGACAGAGCACTAGTGGGGGAGGGGCAGAGAGAGAGGAAGACAGAATCTGAAACAGGCTCCAAGCTCTGAGCTGTCAGCATAGAACCCGATGTGGGGCTCGAACCCATGCTATGAACCACGAGATTATGACCTGAGCCGAGGTTGGACGCTTAACCTACTGAGTCACCTAGGTGCCCCCCAAATAAATTTCTAGTATAATGTTGAAAAGTGCTGCAAAGGAAAAGATCAGGGTACCCTGAGGAGTGATTGAAGAGGTCCTAATTAGTCTGGTGTGAGGCAGGGACTGGAACTGGTTAGAAAGTTCTCTGAATAATAAAAAGGAAAACAAGGTCACAAACAGCCTGGTTGAGGGAGGAGGTGAGCATGGTAGAGGAATGCACAGAATGAACAAAGGGACAGACAGGCAAAAGGCCCAATGGTTAGACAAATAGACTGTTGGGAGCCATTCTGAGCCCACTAGTCAAGAAAACTCCTGGTGAGGTTAAAGCAAGTTTGCACGGCCTCTTGCCAGTCAGATGACGACCGATATCCACCCCCACTCAATTATCTCTGCTTGAGCATGACCCCTAAGGTACCTTGTTGATCAATATCGGGAGTGACTTGTCCCCTTATTCCGGCCCTGATATGATGATTGCACCTTGTGAAGGAACTTATTGTGGGAACTTCTCCTTTTGATTATGGGAACAGACATCATGTCTCCAGCAGGTCCTGTTTCCCTCCATACTTTCCCTTGAGCTATGAATAGGCTAATGACCCTTACTCATAAAAGATTGACCTTTACATGTACAATGCTGTTTCTACCATTGCGTTAGTCCAAGATATTCATACAACTCAACATGTAAATCAGCTAACCAAAAATATCTCTCATGCCCTAGCTATTCAAGAAATCATAAAACTAGACACAAAGGTATATGCACTCGAAGAGACTATTCTATGTATTGGAAATGAGCCAAACTCTTTAAAGGTATGGTTGGCTCTCCGGTGCCATAAAGAATATAACTGGAAAATCAAGTCTTGCCCGGAGACAAAGAGCCTAACTTAGAGAGAAGGAACAGATAAGAGCAGAACATAAGTTACTACATACACCTTTGCTAACTGACAGTGTATAGCAGCCCCTTCCCTAAGGCCTACATTCCACAAACACCTTCCCTTACCCTGGCAGCTGTGATGAGGATGGATAAGAGTATCTACAAACCTATGACTTACTCTTAGCATTATTAAAATGTGAATCCCCTGTTATTTTCTTAGTTACTCAACCTCACCATAATTGGGGCAGTTCTGCAAGAAGACTTCTGTAAAACCTGTTTCTGTACATTTTCCAAAAACATCTTATCACAGAGAACTATCCATTGTAAAAATTCCTTTTTCCGATGCCATGTTAACGTTTGACCTATAAATAAAGACACCAAAACTGACAGGACAGAGATTCCTGCCTGGTGATCAGAAAGGATCTCGGGGCTCTCTCACTCTCTCCCTCGCCGACACCGTCCATCCTTCAGGGACCCCTGGAGCTGCCAGAGCCGGCTTCCAACAATAGACAAGATGGTAATGGTAAGAATGGTAAGGGCAGTTAACGCTTGTGTGCTCCTTCATGCCAGGTACTGTTTGGATCTCTGCATGAGGATTATGTCCCACTCATGTCTGGAGCACTGTGATCCAGGGGCAATGGCTAAAAAGAAGCCTAGAGAAGGAGACAGGCCCCAAATCATACAGATCCTTGTTGGCCATGTAATGTGCAAGGGAAGCACTGAGGCATTTTATTCAAGGAAGTGACATGATCAGATCTGGGAGTATTTAAGGATGTTTTACTGTGTAAGAGGAGTGGGTTTGAGGCAACCTGGGAAAACAGGGTGAGATGGGTTAGCTTTGCAGCATCCCCTGAAAAGAGATAATTGCACCTTGAACTAGGGTAGTGGCAACCATCATGGAAGGAAGGAGATGCATTTGAGATTCATTTGGGAGATGGACTCAGCATGTGTGGAGTTGGGTGGTAGAGACGGAGATTAAGGAGAGTTGCCAGATTGCTATCATTAGCTGGTAGGCGTTTTCATTTACATCAGTGAGGCCACTGAGGGCAGTTAATTTGGAGAAGATCATGTTGTGGTTAAGGTGCTTGTGGTGTCCAATGAAGATGCCCAGAAGGCAATTGAATATGGATTGAAAGTTCAAAGGAGATGAAGATGAGGCAGCTTGGCAGCAAGTAGGTGGTGCATGGAAATGAAGATGTTCTAAAGAGAGAATGAAAAGTAAAAATAGAAGAAGGATTAAGACCATGTCCTAGAAGAAGAGGCAAAGTGGATAGAGAACCTGGAAAGCTCTATGGCTTTTACTATTATTGTTATTTTTAATCATATACCTTAATTCAGAGTTAATATGACATAATTTGAAAGCAAAAAGACTATTTTACTTTGTTTGCTCACTCACTCTTTTGAAAGCTTATTAACTTCTCGATTTTTCAGTCATCAATACTTTCTTGCTCTTGCTCTGCTATCCCTTTAAGATTTACTTTTAATAGTTTCTGGTGGGTGTGATGTTGTGCTAGGCATTCTTATGGGTGAAGAAAAATGAAGCCTTTACCCAGAAACTATTTTGAAAGGGCAAATAAAGTAAATAATGAGTTAATGTATAACAAGATTTTATTTTAAGAAACCTTTAAAAATTTGATAGCTGAGGGGCGCCTGGGTGGCTTAGTCGGTTAAGCGTCCGACTTTCGCTTAGGTCATGATCTCGCGGTTCGTGGGTTCGAGCCCCACGTCGGGCTCTGTGCTGACTGCCAGCTCAGAGCCTGAAGCCTGTTTCAGTCTGTGACTCCCTCTCTCTCTGACCCTCCCCTGCTCATGCTGTCTCTCTATCTCTCCTAGAAATAAATTAAAAAAAAAAACATTTAAAAAAATAAAAATAAAAATTTGATAGCTGAAATGGTGTTTAGGGGCACTTGGCTCAGTCAGTTGAGCATCTGACTATTGATTGCAGCTCAGGTCATGATCTCATGGTCATGAAATCAGACTGTGTTGGACTCCATGCTGGGTGATGAGCCTGCTTAAGATTGTCTCTGTCCCTTGCCCTCTGCCCCTCCCCCACTCACATGCTAGCAGTCCTGTGTACATATGCTTTCTCTCTCAAAAAAAATTTTTTTTAAGCAAAAACAGAAAAAAGTGTTTATTTTTTTTCACACCTACGTTTTCTTTAAAACTTGAACTCACAAACTGGAAGATCATGACCTGGGCAAAGTTGGATGCTTCACCAACTGAGCCACCCAGGCACCCCAGAAACTTCTTTTTTTTTTTTTTTAAATGTTTTATTTATTTCTGAGAGAGAGAGAGGCAGTGTGAACAGGGGAGGGTTAGAGGGAGAGGGAGACAAAGAATCTGAAGCAGGCTCCAGGCTCTGAGCTAGCTGTCAGCACAGAGCCCGATGCGGGGCTTGAACCCACGAACTATGAGATCATGACCTGAGCCAAAGTCGGATGCTTAACCGACTGAGCCATGCAGGCACCCCCCAGAAACTTCTTGATATCAAATTTGTTTCGATGATTCTCTAGTATTGAAGTTGAATTAGGCATAGAATGTCCTGATGGATTCTGAATAACCTTAAATAATGGTCTAATACTTTAACAAGATTCAGCTGTTAATTCATTATTGAAAAACAAACTATTACATGTTAGATGGAAAGAAAAGTTCAATTTAGAAAAGACAATTGAAATTAAGTTCAGATTAACTTAATTGCTGATAATGCTCATGTACATGGTGGAATGATTCTACAGCACTGAGGACCTCCACTTTTGAGAAAGCATGTGGAAGTAGAATACATAAGAAGGATGTCGTGCCTATTGAAAAGCCCATTATGTTGATGCTGCATAGAGCCTTCTACTAGCAGGATCCTCTGCAATCTTAAATTTCATTTTACAAAAGGGAACTTTTGGATCCCCCCAAACAGCTGTTTACTGAGGATCTTACCGTTTAACTCATTATATCAAGACTGATTTTACTGTTTCTGCAATATCCACTGTGAAAGTAAAGGCTCACAATTCCACGTGAAAGAAGCAAGGTTTCCTACCCAGACTTGGTTTACCCCAAAGCTGCAAACATTTCTATTCCTATTTATTATCTTACCACCCAAAAACCTGCTCACTTGTTGCCTGTCATGGGGATTTCTTTTCTTTCCTTTGTCTGGGCTAGAGTAGGGGGCTGCATCTGGTCACTTGACATTCAGTGATATGTACCATCCCTGGAGTGGATACTGTGTGAAAAACTCAGTGCTTGGAAAGTGTGTGATCAGTTAGGTCGCACGGTTCCTTCCCTGCAGGAGCTCACGTTCTTCTGGGGAGGCAGACATCTGCACAGATGATTTCAAATCCGTGGGCAGTCCAATGGTGCCAAGTGCCAGGTTCTGTAGTTGGGAGTAGTGAGTAGGGTGACTGTGAAAAGGGACATAATTATGCCATGACAATGAGCGGGAACCATGACTCATGCTCGCAAACCAGAGTGTATGGTCACCTTAAGACCTCAAATTCTCTTGGGGCGCCTGGGTGGCTTAGTCGGTTAAGCGTTCGACTTTCACTTAGGTCTTGATCTCGCGGTTCGTGGGTTCGAGCCCCGCATCGGGCTCTGTGCTGACCGCCAGCTCAGAGCCTGGAGCCTATTTCGGAGTCTGTGTCTCCCTCTTTCACTGACCCTCCCCTGCTCACGCTGTCTCTCTCTCTCTCTCCTACAAATAAATAAAAATATTTAAAAAAAAAAAAGACCTCAAATTCTCTCTCAAAAAAAGAAAAAAAAGCAATAATTTTTATAATAGTACTACAAAAGGTTATACATTTCCCCCCAATCCATTTGCTCTTACATTCACCGAAAAAGGAAGAACAGTTAGTCAATTAAAAGTCATTCATTTAAGGGACACCTGGGTGGCTCAGTCAGTTTAGTATCTGACTCTTGATCTCGGCTCAGGTCATGATCTTACAGTTTGTGAGATCCAGCCCTGTATCGAGCTCCCGGTTTGGGATTCTTTCTCTCCCTCTCTCTCTCTGCCCCTTCCTTGCTCATGTTTTCTCTCTCTCTCTCTCTTTCTCTCTCAAAGTAAATAAACTTCGGGGCGCCTGGGTGGCTTAGTCGGTTAAGCGTCCAACTTTCGCTTAGGTCATGATCTCGCGGTTCGTCGGTTCGAGCCCCGCGTCGGGCTCTGTGCTGACTGCTAGCTCAGAGCCTGGAGCCAATTTCAGAGTCTGTGACTCCCTCTCTCTGTGACCCTCCCCTGCTCACGCTGTCTCTCTCTCTCTCTCTCCTAGAAATAAATAAAAAATATAAAAAAATAAATAAATAAACATCAAAGTAAATAAACTTAAAAAAAATTATACACTTAAACCTTGTCAGATCAATGTACTATACTGATAAGATGTAGAAAATTTTAAAACATAAAAGAATATAAGCAATAAAATAAAAATGAACTCCAAATCACTATTCAGAGACAACCACTGTTAATAGTCCCTTGATACATTTCCTTTTCATTTTATGTGCATGTGTGTTTACTAAGGAGTCCTAAATATATTTAGACATGAAAGGAGGATTATGAAATATCTATGGGTACATACAGTTTGGTTTTAATATTTTATGTTTAGCATTGTATAATGAGCAGTTCCCCATGCCATGGTTCTTTAAAATACATTTTGAAATGTTTGTTAAGTATGTGTACCATATTTATTTTTATATTGAAATCAAAATTTACTGAAATTCTATATTGAAATTATAAATGAATGAATGAATGAATGAATAAACAAATAAAGTGATGAATAACCCTAGGCATAAATCGCCATTTGTACTATGTGTTTATGAGGACAAATTCCCAGAAGTAGAATTGTTAGGTTGCAGGGTAGACGCTTTTTAACACACTGGTTAGGCAGAGTATGATCCCCCAGCACGGGGGTAACCATGTGGACTTCTATAGAATTGTCTGTGGATTCCTCTCCCCAGGATTGGGTATTATCATGAAACCCTTTGCAGCTAAATATTTGCTGAGGCTGAACATTTTTCTCAGATACTAATTGGACAGTAGTCTATATTCCTTTGTAGAAAACCTGGTTTAATTTTTTTTGTTTATTGAAATTTAGGGAATTAGTATTTGGTAAATGTGGTATCACAGTGCTGGGTTCTAATGTCCTATTTCAAAATCCTGATTCAGAGAAGGAAATGTGTTTAGTTTTTACTCACTCCCTTAGATAATGATTTCATTAATTAAATTTTAATTCATGAAGACAATCTTAACTCCAATTTTTTTCCTTAGGTAATTCAAGCCTTACAGTTGGTAGATAAGACTTTTGGAATGTTGATGGAAGGCCTAAAACAGAGGAACTTAGACAATTGTGTCAATATAATCCTTTTAGCTGACCATGGTATGCTTTTTTTTCCCCTCGAAATCATATTTTATCATTGATTATATCTTCTCACTTCAAGGAGCATGCAAAAAGGATAGTGATAGTATAAAGTCTATACTTCTTGACCTAGAAGTTCTTGAATAAGTAAATAATACGTTATGTGGCAGACTGATTTAGAATAGAATACTAAAACTAAAATTTCTAGTTTAATTATTCTAACATTCATTCTGAAAATCCATCCATTAATTACTTTTCTGTGAAGTTGGAATTCATAGTACTTAACAAAGATATGATTGGGTTGTCATTCAATCAAATATTTTTTGAGTGTCTATTTGATGTCAAGTACTTTACTAAATTTGGTGTGTGGAGGTACATAAAGCAGATATAGGCCTTTTCTAGATGGGTTGATACTTTCTACATTAGTCAAGCTAAGCTCCAAAGGCTGTTAAGAAACCAGGCAAAGAAGAGAGGAGGAAAAGGACCATGTCTACAGAACTCTTATTCATATTTTAGAACATCAAGTTAATGAGAAACAGAGTAATTTATTTAAAAATTTCTAAAATTAAAAAAAAATTTAGAAATTTTTTAACACATTGACTTATTGTTTTAAAATTAAAGGGAATCATCTTAATGTGCGTTTTGGTAAAAGAAATTATAAAACATGAAATAAATTTAGAAATAAATATAAAAATAAAAACTTAAGAGTAGTCTGAAGAACCTTCAAACAGAAGAGTTTTAACTACCAAATCTTTTTTTTTTTTAAGCACATGCTACGTATATAAACTTAAATAATACACCTAAGGTCTAATTAGCTTTACAGAGGATTTTTTCTTTGAAATTAATTGATTTATGTTTATCAAATGATCTGCTTATAATTCTTGTTTATTCTTCTCTGATAAACATATGCTTTCTCCTCCACTGCCAGGATTTTCAAGTTCTGCCATTTAGAGTGAAATAATAGGATAAAGTATATAGATTCTCAGTGAAACTTGGCTTGCGATCTGCCACTATAAAATATCTCTGATGTGACATGATCAAAGACAACTAACTGTTACCATCTGTATACATTCAGTGGGTTCTTTTTCTTTTTTATTCAGGAATGGATAAGACTTACTGTGACAAGATAGAGTATATGACTAATTATTTTTCTCGAATAAACTTCTACATGTATGAAGGGCCTGCCCCTCGTATCAGGACCCGTAATATACCTCAGGACTTTTACACTTGTAAGTATGAAGACACGCATGTGAAAAGAAAGGGTAAAATTGAAAGTGAGTAACCATAACTTCCTGATTCTGAGGCAATAGGGGTTGCCACAAGACCTCTTCTGACTTCTTGGGAAGGACCACACAGAAGCAAATGAGAAATCTCCTTCCTTGTTTAAATATCATCTGTCTATAAAGTCTATGGTAATATCAAATATTGTTAGATAAAAATATACTCTACTTAATCATGTTAATAAAGTAAAACATTACTATTAATAAAATATTGATATTTTCCATGTATTTGTTAGGTTAAATATATTTTACTTCTATTCATAATAAATAATGCATAATGTAATATACTCTCCATATTAATGCATTCTAGTTATATTAATTAAAAGTTCAATCAATTAAACATTAATATGACTAAAATATGAATATACTCTACTTGTTAGGTTAAAATATATTCTAATTATAGCTTAAATTCTAAAATAATTCTTTGCTTGAGATAATTTCTTAGTTAGGGGCACCTGGGTGGCTCAGTCTGTTACATGTCTGACTCTTGATCTCGGCTCAGGTCATGATCTCACAGTTTGTGAGATGGAGCCCGGAGCTTGGGATTTTTCTCTCTCCTTATTCTCTGCCCCTTCCCAGCTCATGCTCTCTCTCTCTCTCTCTCTCCCCCTGTCTCTCTCTCTCTCTCTCAAAACCAATAAATACATTCTAAAAGAATTCTTATTAATTTTACCAGATCATAGTCATTAATAAATGTATGTGTCAAATACATCTGAGTTGTTCACATTTGTAACGTGGTTTATTTGTTTATTATCTTTCATAACAGTTAATTCTGAAGAAATTGTTAGGAACCTCAGTGTAAGTATACAGTGTCCTAATACATATATCTAAGTTAATATAATGTCCTTAAAATCTGGATTTGAAGAAATTTATATTCTACATTTCTGAGTCCAAGCCACTCGTAATTTATTTCTTAAACCCTCTGTTGTTTTACTTTACCTGTAGAGCAGCTGCTTTTATCTTAGGTGTTTTCATTGGCAGTCGCTACCACTAGAGGAGATTAGTTTGTGGCCACAGTGGCCCTGACTCCTGGATTTTACCGAGTGGGCTGATGTTCCATTCAAAAGGGCCATGCCAGTGAGCTTCAGGCAGCATTGCCAGTCACATGTTTTGTGTGACTTAATGTAAGAAAATAGTGCATCATGAACTCTTACACATCTTTTCCTACAGGCGCACAAAATGATCTCTTTATCCTCTAAGTCTGATTCCCACTGCTTTTGATTGGTTCCCACATCCCGGGTTGTGAGTAAACTAGTGGGACAAATTCCAAATACGGAGCTTAAAGCAATCTGGGGTTTTCAACGTGGAATTCACTGCTCCTACAGAGACCTGAAATGTTCTTACATGTAGTTTTAATAATTCTGTATTTAAGGTATATTCACAAGTATATTATCTGTGATACGGAATTCGTGAGTTTATCATTGCTTGGGGGTGGAGCCAGGTTTATTTAAGTATATAGGTCGTGTGCAATTATAGTAAAAATTGTTAGGATGAAATGGGACTGATTGAAGGTAAGAAAACAGCACGTGAAGAATGTTAACTGTAACCTGGGACCCACTGCAAGTCTGATGCAGAAATGACCATTAGAGCAGCAGTTCTTTAGACTGTGAATCACTTCTTTTTTCTCTTACACTTTCTGATATTTTGGTCTTAAGTAAACACGGTAGGCAATGTCTCCCCCTACTGGTGAAGGGCATACAGGCAGTGTGGTAATGCTGATTGGATGGGCAGAATTTTCAACAGGTGGACTCTCTAAAACCACATATGTTGTCCTTTTCCCCGTCACCTCATGAGCCATATAGCAGAATCCCTGTTGCTGAGGAAGGAAAAATCTCTAATGATCCTGTAGTGCATGAGGATTGCATACCACCAGCTTTGGAAACCATTAATGGCATCGCAGATAAAGACTGGGCCTAGAGCTTATAGAACCCCGAAAAAATGGACCATGATTTCATGAGTAGTGCATTATTCCCAGGAAATATTCCATGTGGTGGCACAGTATTCTGGTGGTACAGTATTCCCAATAGGCCTATTTTGAGCTTATATTGGACAGAGATAATCAAACATGACAAGTTCACCAACATTCTGGGTGCATGACAGACAACAGCATCAACCTTGTTCTTAGATAAAATGACCAAAGTCTTCTCAACTCTAGGGTCTTCATCCTAAATTCTCAAATGCAAAGGATAACCCTGTACTGCTCCAGAAATTGACAGTATGCCTCCACTTTCCTCTGGATTTACACTGGCTATACACCAGCTAGGAAAGTGTGGCTTGTCAGATGATCTGTGGTCCTCAAGGGCACATTCCAGTCCCTTGTATCTTTGAAGAAGCTGCATAACCAATGACTGCCACAATGTATTGCCTGGATGTTACACAGTCTTAAAATATTTGTGAGATTATCAAAGCTTGAAATAAATAAGAAAATGAAGAAGTAGAAAAAAATTTATTTTCCCATATTCTTACCTGTATTTTTTTCCTCTTGTTTCTCAAAAAAGGTCACAAGGGAGAAAAAGTTCCTTTGTAGTTCTATTTCTCACTTCCTCACTTCTGTTTTTAGATGACTGAGTTGCATCTTGACACAGTTTTAAAATATGCCATTTAATTACAGCAGTAATTATGAAAGACACAAAATTTCACTCCAGTTTTTCAGAAATCCATGAATTGTTCACAAACAAGGAGCCTGTACTAGGTTTCAAAACCTTTTGCCTTGAGAATTAAGCGAATGTAGGTTATTTCAAGCATAAATTGAATCAACTGTAAAAGGATTTTGGTGAAATTAAGCAGAGCTTTAAAATCTTTATTGATATTTACTAACGTGTTTATAATACACATACATAATTTAAATTCAAAAGTTGTAATTGCCACTTGAAATCTAGACCCTTTCTATTGTCTGTCAAAAAAGGAGGAGAGGTTTATACTGGCTAAAAATATAAATGCAGGAATAAAAACTTAGAACATCAAACATCAAATCATAATTTAAATCATATTTTAATTGTAATTTTAAGTATTGTTGCAACAATAAAAGCAACATAATTGGGGAGTTTGGCCACACTGATAACAGGGTTAATAGCCTCATTTTATTAACCAATTTTAAATCTTCTTACTTTTTAAAAAGTGCTTGATTGTCTTAGAAAATGAAATTGTTGAATTAGCTTACTATTTTATAACTTACACAAATAATCTATTATTTAGTGCCGAAAACCTGATCAGCATTTCAAACCCTATTTGACTCCTGATTTGCCAAAACGACTACACTTTGCCAAAAATGTCAGAATTGACAAAGTTCATCTTTTGGTGGATCGGCAGTGGCTGGCTGTGAGGTATGTGTGCCTATTTACTTGTTTCATAATACTTTTAACAACCATCTTTCATTGCCTTAATTTTACTGTGTTTAATTTATGCAATTTTTCCGGAACAATGATATTTCCTTTTTATCAATACGTATTTTTTAAGTCTTGAGAAAGAGCGAGCATGAGGTGCACTTGGCAGAGAGAGAGGGGAAAGAGAATCCCAAGCAGCCTCCACACTTACAGCGCAGAGCCCGAACTGGGGCTTGATCTCATGAACTGTGAGACTGTGACCTAAGCTGAATTCAAGATTCAGACGTCAACCAACTGAGCCATCCAGGTGCCCTAATCCTTGACTTTCTCTATGCTACCCAGCATTTCTGCATTTGAACTACCTGTTATTAGGGGCCAATCTTAGTGTCCTAATCATCTCAATATGGATGCGCAGGAGGAAGAAAGTTAGCACTGTTTATTGACTGTTCCAGAAACCATAAGTACCATCGCATTCTTAACCCTCACTCAGATCTTTTTCAGGCAGTTGACAGGATGTAAAGATGATATCAGCTGTCTTCCAGGTTGGCAGTAAGTAATTGATTAGATAGGTCTTTGAGATCTTTGTCATCTTTGTGGTTTTTAGGAAAGAGCACATTTGTGGCTCTAAGGCCAAGCTAACCAATTAGGCGTAACATTTATTTCTCTTTTTCTAGTTCTAATTCATTTTGATTGTTGAGCATAGCAAATTACAATTGCATTTAGAGAAAATGAAAACCATTCTGAATTGCTTCATCCCAAGATAACCAATGAATTCATTGGCTTCACAAAATTTTACTGAGGCTTGTTATTGTGTAGGCCAGGCTTTGTTCCAGGCACTTGGGTACAGACAGGATTCCCGCCTTCCTTGTCAAATGAAGAAGACTGATAATAAGCCAGCAAACCAAATGATATACACTTTCTGATAGTTTAACTAATGTTTCCTTTTTCGGTATTTCATGCCAGTGTTTTGTTGTTTTTTTTTTCCATGTGCCTAAGTGGTTTTAAATGGAATCAGGATCATATTTTTTTCTGGCCTTATTTGCATGCTACGTAATGTCGGGGGGTACAGAGGACAATGGGATTACAGAGGCTGGAAGATATATGTAACAAAGTGAAGACAAAAAAGATGAGGGAGTTGGGAGAGTTTGTTCTGTGAGGTAACCAGGAACCCCAAGCAATACACCGCTAGGGCCAGAGAGTGTGCATATTCACACCTGGCCACTAGATGGCACTGGCCTCTCTTCTTGGGATAAGACATTTCATAACCCTTTGTGAAGGTCCTTGGCTTCACTGTGTGGCTCACCATAGCATTCTCCAGAAGATTTAAAAAGACTAAGTTTTACTATATATGTCCAAATGTGGGTAAATTCTCCAAATATTTACTGTTGAGAGTATGAGATCAAAGAAGTTAGGAGGCCACTGGTACAAAATGAGAAAGTGCTCATCCATCGTATAACATGCCCTACGGGTTATAGAAGGAGAATCTAGCCGGCAAGGCTCTTGCGGGTATTACATAACACCCAGTCTCAAATTATGAGCTTTTTATGTTTAATAGCTAGCAGTGAGATGTAAAAAGATCAGCAAGCCACCACGCCTGGGTTGGAGGAATGTAAACAAATTGATGTCTTGGGGCTTCATTTTCATCATCTGTAACACAAGATTAGCCTGGTTTTATTATTCTCTTGATGTTAAAGGAAACTAACTTAATATCAAAAGAAATGTTGATTATAGCCCTAACCAGAGCAACCAAGGAGTCTCATCTGATTAAGTCACTCTACCTCCAATTTTTAACTCATGAGGCTACCTGGTTTCTGGTAGTAGGTAAAGTATGTTGTCTTTGGTTATAATGACCAATATTTGATAACTAGACTATATTCCATTCCTAGAGTTATAGCAAACTTTGTCATTTAGTATAATCTATCATCATCATCACCATCCTCATTTTGCCTAAAATGTGTTGGATTTCGCTAATTTGAGGAAACCCAATTATTTGAAACTACATCTGAAGTAATTGCCCCCTTAGAGAACACGAATAATAGCTTTTTATTTTATGATCGGAAAGTGACAAATGTTTGCCAGGCACGTTTCTAATAATGGGGATAGACCCAGTCCTCACCCTCAGGATCTTTGCGCAGGCAGGGAGGAAGACAACAATTATAATCAGGCATAACGACGGGCACACTGGGGTGAAGTGCAAGGTACACGGAAACAATAAGAGTGATTACACACCCCACGTGTGGATGTCAGAGTTTTGCCTAGGATGTCAGAGAACATCAGAGGATGCTTCCTGGTAGGTGTGATTCCTGCTCTGGGCCTTGAAAATTAAGGATGGGGGCGCCTGGGTGGCTTAGTCGGTTAAGCGTCCGACTTTCGCTTAGGTCATGATCTCGCGGTTCGTGGATTCGAGCCCCGCGTCGGGCTCTGTGCTGACTGACAGCTCAGAGCCTGGAGCTTGCTTCAGTCTGTGACTCCCTCTCTCTCTGACCCTCCCCTGCCCACGCTCTCTCTCTCTCTCTCTCTCTCTCTCCTAGAAATAAATAAAAATATTTAAAAAAAAAAAAAAGAAAAGAAAAAAGAAAATTAAGGATGGGATAGCTAGATGTCACACACAGCAGTTTGCCCCAAGCTGTTGCGCAGTCTGTGCACTGTACAGAGGCACTCATCCAAGAAGATGAGAGGCAGTGGAAACGTAACCCTTGCTCAGCTCCCTGAGCTCCCTGATGGGGAGCCATGTCTGCAGGAGGCGGTGGACCACTTTTCTTTTGCTGGAAGGCATGCTCTTCTTGCCAACCCTTGAGCACTGCCCGGTTGCGTCTTCTCAGAGGTGCTTCTTTCTTCTTTCTCTAAATACTCTGCCCAGAGCAATGGGCAGCAGCTGCTCTGGGGACAAGGCGGGGGCGGGGAGGGGGGGGCGGGGGTTGCAGGCAGAAGGCCTAGATGCCGGCGATTGCACCAGTTCTGTGTCGCTAGAGCACCAGGTAAATGAAGCTTCTCTCCCAGTGATGGACTTTACCTGTCATGACTAAAAAGTGTGACTTTGCCTGGAAAGAAATTAGACCATTGGTAGATACAAGATGGCTGCAGGTGACTTTGTGGTTATGTGGATTTGCATTTCTAAGAGCTCACAGTGTTCAATATGATTAGGTGTGTGTGTGTGTGTGTGTGTGTGTGTGTGTGTGTGTGTGTGTGTGTTATATGGGAAGATTCTGAAGTTCAGAGTCAGGATAACCAATTAGGAACTTTGTTCAGGCCAGAAGTCATAAGGATCTAGCTTAGAATGGTGGCAGAGTAGGAAAGCAAGGGAAAATGTGAAAGATACTTCACAGGCAGAGTAAGGGGTGGGGAGTGGTCAGGAAAGAAGTCTTACTCATCTCCCATCTGTGTCATTACCCAACTGTGGCAGAGAAACCGGCCTTGATCTTGACTTTATTAATTAGACATGGAGAAGATAAAAGAGAATTTGTTCCAGAAGATTTCATATGGTACTTGGAAGTTGGACTAAATCATGACAGATAAAATCAACTCATCTTTTCCAAATGCCAGCTTCGATTTTTCCATATGTAATTTCCAGAGCTGAATTAATGGCTGGAGTGCATAAACATGAGCAGTTAGAAGAGCAAATCTGTAACATTTTCACTTGAGAAGAATAGAACATAGAGCTTTTTCAAACAGTAATTTTTATCTTTTACTTCTGAATAAAGCTTTGCAATATTGACTAAAGTTTTCTGATTGAGTTGGGTTAAGAGCTGAAAATATTCCAAAAAAAGATATTTCTGAAAATAGATATATAAAAGGCCAAATTACAGAGAATTTTACCAATGACTTGGTTCTAAAAACCTTTTTGTGCTTTCATTAATGAATACTCTAGCCTCCCATACAGAATTTAAAACTGAATTATCCCTAAATAGTTCCAGGTTTTTTTTAATGTTTATTCATTTATTTTTGACAGAGATAGAGTGTGTGTGTGTGTGTGTGTGTGTGTGTGTGTGTGCGCGCACGCACAACAATCAGGGGAAGGGCAGAGAGAGAGGGAGACACAGAATCCAAAGCAGGCTGTGATAGCTCAGAGCCTGACATGGGCCTCAAACCCACGAACTGGGAGATCAAGAACTGAGCTGAAGTTGGACACCCAGCTGACTGAGCCACTCAGACACCCCTAGTTTCCAGTAATCTTGAAGGAAGCAAATACCTATGCAAGAAGGATACACATATTTTTTAAACAACTCTTATGCCCCACATTTTACTGGAATTAACTAAGGTAATGAGCTGGCATCTTAGGGTAATTGAATTTAAACCCCTTATAAATAGGACTCCCTTTCTTCCCCTATTCCAGCTTGTAAGTACTTAGCCTCTCCTTTCTTCCCTCTATTGGGTACAGTTGAGGGTAGCCTGCTCAGTGTTATGATTTATTTTTAATTTTGTGATTTGTTTTTATTTAAGCTGAGAGTCATTAATGAATGTTTTAGAAGCTCATTTTTTAGGACACTAAATTAAAGTCCTGCCTACAACATAAAAACAAAAACATTATGTGTGTGTGTTTACCCTTAGGAGTGGGAGGTGGGGGGTGGGAAAGCAAATGAGACAAATCTCTTAAGGCCAACTCTTGGGAATAAGAGTCTCTTTTTTCATTAGAGACCTAATTTGAACCAGTATGACATTGTAGTTTAAAAAAAAATCTACATTATTTATCACCACTTCGTTTTCATGTACAAAAACCAACCATGTGTAAAACTGCTAAAACTCCTCAATTCAAATACTAAACTATTTTAAGGTGGGTAAAAGACAAATCAATTAAATTTGAAAAGCCATTCAAATATCAGAACAACAGTCTATGGAAAAAGAGCCCAAAAGTTAAAAATAAATTCTGGATTTATAAGAATATATTGGCTTCTTCTTACCAAGTGTTACAATGAACTTCCCCTCAATGTCCTTTATACTTCTACAATAATTCTCTACATATCTCTACTGTAAAATAGGAATCAATATTTTTTCCCAGTTTCAAAGACTTATTTGTAAAGCACTGAAATGCTTAAGTAGTATATTAGTTAAGCTATTCTTACTCATACAGACATTAATGTATAAAGACACAGGTAAGCTTGAAGACGATTTTTTACATTTTTAAATCAATTAATTAATTTTTATTGACACATAGCTGACCTGAAGTTATATTAAAAATTTTTTAATCTATGCCTTTGTTTTTATCTTGTCAACATCTAAGAGTCAAAGGCTTTTGAATTCTACTTATAGGTTCTGGAATTCTCCTTCCTTCTCTCCTACGACTATGCTTGTTCGTCTATGGTTATGAATTTGAGAATGAAAACAACTATTTTTATGCAGTTGTTGGCAGAAAATTTATTTATATAAAAGCAGAAGCTGCATAAAAATCTGTTAAAAGTCAGTTTACAATAAGGTCTCATATTAATGTATTGATTGCAATGTAATATCATTTCTTTAAAGGAGTAAAGCATATTCAACCTGTGGAGGAGGCAACCATGGTTATAACAATGAGTTTAAGAGCATGGAGGTAACTGACTGCTTTATTATTTTTTTAACAAATATTTATTCACCACCTACTTTGTGATAGGCAGTCTTCAGGGCCTTTGAATACACCTGTGAACAAAACAGATAAGGATCCCTGCCCTCATGAAGCTTTCATTCTAACAGAGGGATATAGACAATTGGCATAACAAGAAAATATATTATTTGGTATATTAGGGGATAAGTGCCATGGAAAATAAAGATAAGGCAGAGTAAGAGGAAATTGGGCATGGCTCAGAGTACCTTGGGGGCAGTATGCAACTTTACATGAAGTGGAGATGGTAAGATTCATTGAGATGACATTTGAACAGAGACCTGAAGGTGAAAGAATCAACCTTTCAAGTATTCAGGGAACAGGTGTCCCACATAGAGGAAAAAGCCAGTGCAAAGGCCCAAAGGTAGGAGTGTGCCTGATGTGTTGAGGGCAGCAGAGCCTTCATTGGCTATTGGAAGGATGTAAGGCTGTGTGGGTGATTGGAGAAGAAGGAGTGAAGGCTCAATTGGGCATTTTAAGTTTAAAATATTTATTAGACATGTAAGTAGAGATGTTATATGGGCACCTAAAGAGAGTCTACCCGGAAATAAAAAATTGAATTTTAGGTATATAAATTATTAAAAAGTTATGCAACTAGATAAGATCCTTAGAAAGTGAGTATACATAGAGAGGAAGACCAAGTACTGAGTTCTAACCAATTCTACTTGAAGAGGTTGAAAGAAAAAGAATCACTGGCAAAGACATCTAGAAGTATAGTCAGTGAGGAAAGAAGAAAACTGGGAGCAGAGTGTGTCCGGAAGCCCAGAGAAAAGACACTTTGGAAGAGTCCGCGGGAGAAGTATAGTTGATATTCCCACATAGGTAAACTTTATGATTTTTTGCAACCTCATTATCTTTAAAAAATTTTATTTCTTTAAATTCAAGTTAGTTAACATACAGTGTAGCCTTGGCTTCAGGAGTAGAGCCCAGTGATTCATCACTTAGATACAACACCCAGTGCTCATCCTACCCCACAAGTGCCCTCCTCAATGCCCATCACCCATTTAACCCATGCCCTTACCCACCTCCCCTCTAACAACTCTCAGTTTGTTCTCTGTATTTAAGAGTCTCTTATCGTTTTCTCCCCTCTATGTTTTTATCTTATTTTTCCTTTCCTTCCCCTATGTTCGTCTGTTATGCTTCTTAAGTTCATGTGAGTGAAATCATGTTATTTGTCATTCTCTGACTGACTTATTTCGCTTAGCATAATACTCTTTAGTTTCACCCACATTGTTGCAAATGGCAAGAATTCATTTGTTTTCATCGCCAAGCAGTATTATACCACATCTTCTTTATCCATTTGTCAGTCAATGGACATTTGGACTCTTTCCATAATTTGGTTGTTGTTGATAGTGCTGCTATAAACATTGGCGCGCATGTGCCCCTTCAATTCAGCATTTTTGTATTCTTTGGATAAATACCTAGTAGTGAAATTGCTGGGTCCTAGGGTAGCTCTATTTTTAATTTTTTGAGGAAACTCCATACTGTTCTACAGAGTGACTGCACCAGCTTGCATTCTCATTAGCAGTGGAAAAGTATTTCCCTTTCTCCAATCTTTACCAACATCTGTTGTTTCTTGGTTTGTTAATTTTAGCCATTCTAACAGGCAACCTCATTGTCTTACCTGTTTCCATTAATAAACGCGCACACGCACACACACACACACACACACACACACACACATCCCTTCCCAAAAAAAGAAAATGCGTTGGGCTCCTTATGAATATACTACCTTTCAACATTGTTGTGATGTATCTCCTTGTAAACATTTGAAAAGTCTCTGGACACAGAATTCTTCTCTATCAAATAGAGTACTATTTCATAATTAAGTTAATTACTAGAAATAAAACCTATGTCTCTATTTATTTGCTGATTATCTTGGGAAAACAAAGGATATATGTATAATATAGTCCTGTTACCAAAAAATAATTATGTTTGACACTTTTCTTCTAGTTATTTGCAATCTGAGTTATATTGTTATGAATAATACAATTCAGTTAACATTAATTAAATATAAATTAAAAATATTTAGAATTCTGCTTCCTAAAAGTAAAGGGATATTTGAGAAATATCTCAATATCTCAAAGATATATTTGAGAAATCAGTGGGTTAGTATAAGCTGTGAAAAAAATTTAGTGTTATAAACTTCAGCATTTTTTGGTCATGTATTAACATATTTGAACCATGATATGAAAGGATAATCAAAAGAATACCTGATGTTAGATGGTGAATTTATAATTCATACTGTGTAGATATTGTAGAACTGTGCTGACATTGGTTGTCCATTGTTGCTTATTTTTTCCTGGTCTGTTGGCATGCAAGGTGCTGTGGAAGTGGGTACACTTAGGAAAAATAAACACAATATAGATTATATTTTATTGGGATTGGTGGCATCCCAGTCACAGGTGGAAATGATATAAAAGTCATTTTCAAATCTGAAAAGAAATCCTTACAGTAGCCCGAGACACAGCTACGAGAGTGGTGACGGAAAGAAATTGTGTCTGTTCCACCATCTGTTGTTGAGGTTAGATGGCATCTAGTAACAGTAGGACTCTTATCACCTAGGCTATCTTTCTGGCACATGGGCCCAGTTTTAAAGAGAAGACTGAAATTGAACCATTTGAAAATATCGAAGTCTATAACCTAATGTGTGGTGAGTATATCTATATAAGCTTAACATCAACACATAGATGTAGTTTTAAAAATATGTATTTTGACATTGGTAATAAATTGAATCCCAGAGTTGACTGCTCTGCACTAAGAAGAAAGAAAATTGAAAAGATAAGAACAAATCACACCATTCAGAATTATTCTGACATAATAAATAGGAAATTATTGTTTCTGATTGCTGGTAATGATAAACATTAGATCTCAGGAGACCAGCTTTTCCAATCAGTTAGTTATTACTTGAAAACTAAATAAAACTTAGATAAATAAAATTACATTTCCAACTTCTCAAAGCAGAGAAAGAACCCCTAAAAGCACAAGTATTTTCTTGTAATTACAGAGAAAAAGCTTCTGGCATAAAAGGATGATAGAAATCCTATTTGGATGGATGCTTATTACTATATTCAGTGTTTAAAAAAGCCTTAAAGAACTAGAGCTTTAAGGGATCTCCCCTACCTTTCTGTCTACATGCATACTTCAAACCATTGTATTAACAAATCATTTAGGCAAGGCAATGGGTAAGTTGCAATTTCACCTTGAGCCTTAGAATCCTGACATAAATATACCCACAATTGTCACTCTTAATCTTGCCAAAGGTGTGTGGTGATTGAATATGACTTAGAAACCAAAGAGTATCCATTTAAAAATAATGTGTTGTAGCCTTAACAACTTCGACTCGTGATTCCCAAGCTGAGTGTGTGGTCAGAGATGCTGGCCCTTTGTGGGGAAGCTTAGGAGGAACTAGGTATGATTTCAGTTCTGGAAGAGATCTATTTGGTGGTATTTTGCAGGAGCCACTTGGCTATGTTTATAAAATATTTGTATATTGTTATAGAAAAAAATAGGAAAAGTTATCTAAATATTAAACAAAATCTATGAGTTTATTTTTTAAAGGTGTCTGTCCTTGGAGAAGTTTCATGTAACTAAGTAAATATACTAAAAATAAGATTGTAAATTATTTAACTTCTTCAAAATTGTTTTTTGATAAAACTATACCCTTTTATGCTAGAAACCCATGATATGCTTAAAGAACAAAGTGACCATTTAAGCAATGATATTTTTCTCTGGAGGAGCAGAAAGAGTTCCTGAAAATTCCTATAGCTTTTACAGCAACTGTCCCCATCCTCTAGAAAGAGGAGGTGGTAGAAACCCACAGAGTCAGGAAACCCAATGGCACATGCAATATAGGACTGTTTTATGGCAGAATTTATCTATTTATTTATCTATTTATTAACTATTTTGGCAGGGGAGAGTGCAAGCTGGGGAGGGACAGACAGAGGGAGCAGAGGATCTGAAGCAGGCTCTGTGCTGACAGGTTGACAGCAGTGAGCCTGATGTGGGGCTCAAACTCACAAACTGCAAGATCATGACCTGAGCAGAGGCTCAATCGATTAAGCCACCCAGGTGCCCCACCCTTTGACGGAACTTATTAATGGCAATTTGTTTTCTTCCATCTCCTAGATAGATACTGTTGCCTTTTGATTTAAAACTACTTTAAACTTATTTCTAAAAACAGATCTTCTACGCATTCAGCCAGCACCAAATAATGGCACCCATGGTAGTTTAAACCATCTTCTGAAGGTACCTTTTTATGAGCCATCTCATGCGGAGGAAGTGTCGAAGTTTTCTGTTTGTGGCTTTACTACTCCACTGCCCACAGATACTCTCAATTGTTCATGCCCTCAGCTACAAAATGTAAGTAATAACTTTACATATCCGTAAAATATAAAGGGGCAAACTAATTTCCATAACCAGGGTTATAGCCAGGGTAGCTGACAACCGGGCTCATGTTCTAGTTAGGCTCTTTACTAAGTAAGTGTATGTGGTTTCTCTGAACCTTGTCTGGGGATGAGCGATGCATTGTAAATTAAGTATGTGACTATGGTTTGTAAATTGGAAAGCACTCTTTGGAAATCATTAATTCCTTTGTGAGCTAAGTGTCCTTATCCATTCAAAATAGTAGAATCTTGGAGCTCTCTTTGATTTCCTTGGTAAACCATCCCTCTTACAACTACAAGACCTCTTATAGGTCTTTCAAGTGCATCAGACACTTGGCTGAGTTCAGGAGCCTGACTTCAGATCCGAGGAGACGCTTAGTAAGGCAAGATTCTAGTGCTAGGAGCCCTCACTCTCATCCCAAAAAAGCAAGGAGTCAGAACAGGCGCTCAAAATGCAAGTTCTCCTTGTGAGAGCTAGAGCACGTTGGTGGGGGTTGGGGTTTCAGAATGGAATTGGAGCCCAGTTACCAGGAGTCCCTCAAGTGAAAACCAATGTCAAGGTGCATTTGATGGCAAGTTCAAAATGTTGTTGTAGAGTTAAACAAGTACCTGCTACCTCACGCAAGAATGATTCCTTATAACCTGGAGTCAGCAAAGACTTAACTTTCTCTACTCCTCAAAATGACATTACACCACATATATCAATAACTATATAAATAGATGCCAACCAAAAGAGGCTTTCAAGGGTAAATGTCCCGTCAAGTTTCCCAATAAAAGTCCAATCCACAGCCAAGATCAAAGTATGGATGTGGGTTTCTTACCTATAGATGGTATAGAACAGGCTCCAGGCTCCGAGCTGGCAGTCAGCACAGAGCCCGACGCGGGGCTCGAACCCACGAACCGCGAGATCATGACCTAAGTGAAAGTCAGACGCTTAACCGACTAAGCCACCCAGGCGCCCCAATAAATAATAATAATAAACATTACAATGTGGGTGTTTTAGTCCACATTTTAGGAACAAGGAAGGGTCAGAGAAGTTAGGTAAATTGTCCCAGGTCATAGATGTTTGGTCTACCTGACTGTCAACTTCCAAATTCTTCTCTGTAAACAAAGCCCTTTGCTATTCAGAGTGTGGTCACGGGATCAGCATCTATATGTCTCACTTGCAAGCTGGTTAGAGATCCAGAATCTCAGGCCCCACCGAGCTCAGGTTTACTAATCAGAATCTGCATTTTAACAAGACCCTCAGTGGGCTGTACTCCTAGTAAAGCCTGAGAAGTGCAGGGATGTTGTTCTAACAATTTAGTAGTTCATCCTAGCTGTGGTCAAAATGCTTTGTCCTATCATCAATTGTATCATTGCAAACTCCCACACAAAGTATTTTAAGGAGTAATAGTATCTCTGTATTTCTGAGTAAGTGGCAGAATTGGCATTTAAACTCGTTAGGTTGGCTTCTTTGTTAAGTAGTGAAATATTCCTGTGATTATTGCAGTCTTGATCAGGAAACAATCCTGATCACCTTTTACCACATGTGTTACCACTTTGACTTACTCTCTCCCTTTCCCACATTGTTTTGCAGAATGCTGCTTTAGAACTTGTGAATCAAATGCTACATCTCTCCCAAGATGAAAGTAAGTCAGTAAAAAACATGTCAAGTCTTTGATGTTTAGCCCCAACAAAACACAATATTGCTTTTTTTAGGTTCTTTTGAACATAGAGATTGTATTGCCAATATATAGGAGGGGGAAAACACAAAACTAGATCTAATAAGGTCAGTTGCAAGCCTGGGTAGTTATAATGGTTCCAGGAACACAACAAATTCCTTGAAATGGTTGTGCCTTGTCTACAGTCCTCTGTTCCCTTTCTTAGATGTGAACAGCCCAAACTGCCTGGGGTGAAGTCCTACCTCTACTGCTTCTTGGCTGTGTAACCTGGGCCAAATCACTTAACCTCTCTGTGCTTTGGTCTACTCATCTATAATAATGGTACCCACCTCATGCAGTTGTAAGGATTGAAAGAGTTAACCCATGGAAAGAATTTAGAACAGTAGCTGGCCTGTAGCAACATTATTATTACCTGTTATCTTTTCAGTATTCTTGTGTTAGATTCACTAGGCCTGTTCCATCATTTATAAAATGGGAATACCGTCTTTATAGAGTTTTTATGAAGGTTAAATGAGTTAATCTATGTGTGCATTTAAAATAGTGCCTAGCACACAGTAAGAGTTCGGTACATGTCTTGGTTGGTTGATAATCGTTTTATAATCAATTGAGTGTTATTCCATGGCATGAATACCTTGTAGGTTTTTAAAGTATCAATAATTGATGGATCTTTATTTTGATTTTTAATTTAAAAAATTTTTTTAATGTTTATTTATTTTTGAGAGACAGAGTGGAAGAGGGGGAGAGGCAGAGAGAGAGGGAGGGACACACAGATTTCGAAGCAGGCTCTAGGCTCTGAGCCATCAGCACAGAGCCTGACGCAGGGCTCAAACTCACAAACCACAGTTTAACCTGAGCCCAACTTGGACACTTTAACCAACTGAACCACCCAGGTGCCCCGATGGATTTTTAGAATATACTAACAGGCAAGTAAGAATAAATAAACGCGTTAGGACATACTTTTCTTTATAAATAAAATTATAACATCTTCTAATGATAATTATTAACATAGGTCATCTTTGTTACAAAGTGTGTCCTTTTGGTTTTGAGGTTGTCCCTCTTAAAATATGTGCTGTGAGCTGTTAGCAGCTTCGCTAAATACCTTATCTAAGCCCTAGGTTTGTAATAAGTAGAGTGGAATAATTACACTTACCTCAGAGTTGTAAGAATTAAGAAGTTAAGTATGTAAAACATTTATCAGAGTAACTGGCATTTAATAAGCCACCAGAGAATGGTAGTCTTTTTAAAGTTTTTATTTATTTTGAGAGAGAGTGAGAGAGAGCAAGTGGGGGATGAGTAGAGAGAGAGAGGGAGAGAGAGAATCCCCAGCAGGCTCTGTGCTGTCAGCGTGGAGCGCCCATGCAGGGCTCAAACACACAACCAGTGAGATCATGAACTGAGCTGAAACCAAGAGTCAGAGACACTCAACCGACTAAGCCACCCAGGCACCCTGAGAATGATAGTTTTATGCATAGAAACATTTGCTAATTTTACAACCTTTTTTAATTTTATGTGATTTTCATTTTAGTAACAGCCACAGAGAAACTCAATTTGCCATTCGGGAGGCCCAGGGTCATGCAGAAGAACAAGCAGCACTGTCTGCTCTATCACAGGGAGTATGTCAGCGGATTTGGGAAAGATCTCAGGATGCCTCTTTGGAGCTCATATACAGTACCCAAACCAGTAAGTTCCTGTGTCCACTGATCTCCAAAGGCTGGGAAAAAGTGTGTAGTTCTCTAATATTCTAAGAATTGAATTTTGATTTTCAGCAGAGATCCCGAAGTCAGTTTGTCTTATAAGACAATATCCCAAGTATTGCTTAACGGTATTTATAGGTGCTCTGTGGGTGCAGAAGAGGAACACACTAGCTTTGCCTGGAGAAATTAGAAGGTGCTTACAAGCCAACTGGTAAGGCAAGTAGGAAGTAGTTCAAAGAGAAGCAACAGAAAGTAAAGAGGCACGGCATTTATTTTGTATAGCCTAAGTACACAGTGGGTGTGCCTGCAAGGTGATGGTAACTAGATTATAAGGGGATTTATATTTTTTGACTGCTTAACAGATGCCTTACTATCTGCTGTGTATTATGGTAGGCACAAGGGACACAATGTGAATAAAAAGTAATCCTTACCTAAAGGATCCAGTATTCTAATAAATCAGGCTAGACTTATATGTATAGGTGTGCTGTGCCATAGTTGAGAATCCAATTGTTTAAATTCTCTTCCTTTTTCACTGTCTGGAAAACACCTTTTGGATAAGTGACTCTGGGACATGTGGCTACCAAAATAAAGAAAATGTCGGATCTCTATCTCACACCATATACAAAACTAAATCGCTGGTAGATTTATAGACCCAGATGTGAACAGCAAATCTGTATTTTTCCATTGTGTATATATATCCTTATAACTTTGGGATAGAGAAGGATTTCTCAGGACACATGAACAGAAAAAAAAGTTATTAATTTGACTATATTAACATCAATGCATGACAAAAGACAAAGTTATGGATGAGACCGTATATTTGCATTGCATATAAGACACAAGAGATGAGTGGGGCGCCTGGGTGGCTCAGTCGGTTAAGCGTCCGACTTTGGCTCAGGTCATGATCTCACAGTTTGTGGGTTCAACCCCTGTGTCGGGCTCTGTGCTCTCAGCTCAGAGCCTGCTGCCTACTTCGGATTCTGTGTCTCCCTCTCTCTCTGCCCCTTCCCCTCTAGTGCTCTGTCTCTCTCTGTCCCAAAAATAAATAAACATTAAAAACAAAACAAAACAAAAACAAGAGATGAGTGTCCAGAATGGTAATCAGGATCTAGAATAGCTAATAAATTTCTTCCAATCAACAAGAGAACAAGAGAATGATAAAATTCTTAGTTAATAAATGGACAAAGACTATGAGCCAAGCAATTGAACCTCATTAGCAATCAGGGAAATGTAAATGAAAGCAAAAATCAGTCTGCCAAAAATCAGTCAAAACCGCCCTTCAGGGCACGGATGGTCCTGCCTAATGTACTCTACTGCATGAATGAATGCATTGACTAGATTACTCCCAACCATTGTTTTTAAAGACTTTTGGACAATGCAGTACTTTCAACCAGCAGGGTAAATAAATAATCAAGAAGCTGATTTGTAAAGAAAGTCTTGATATCTTAGATACAAAGATTCTGATGACAAATGTCAGCCTATACTGTTCTTGCGAAGGGAAGGGTACAGGTATTCCACCTCTATTTATGCGAAGGAAGTGATTGGTTTATTTACTTTTCTGCTGTTCCCATTCAAGATCTCTGGAGAAAAATAAGCATATTTTCCCACTATTAATTGAAGCTTTGTGTGTTCTGGACAGCAGCTCTGCTGCTGACAATGGTTTAATTGTGGTCAGTGGTAGGAGAGCAGCGATGTTTCCCAATGTGGACAAATATTTTACCAACAGTTACCTGAGTTCATGTGTATGGTTAGTGGCAGAGTCACTCTCCTAAAACGCAACATGTTGTTTGTGATTTTCTTCAGCATACCGTGGAACAACAAAATGAAGTTGTTTATTCCTTAAAATAATTCCTACGTGTTTTTGCTTTTTGAGAAGGGCAGTATAGTCAAGGCCAGCCTTACTATTCAGTTTTCTATTTTGAAAAGTCCAGGTGTCAGGGACTCTGAAGTTAAGGGGAATGTTTCTGTTTTTAAGACTTTCCCCTGCTGTCTCGCATTCCTGAATTTATATGAGCTTTAGCGGAAATCAGAGGCAGAGAGATTTTAAGTGGGCTCAGACCAGGAGTTTAGTACAATTCTTTTTTGTTATTGTTTTAAAACTAGCTTCATTGTTACGAAAAGTTCCTGCCCTTTCACTGATCCCACAGAACTACTTGTATATTTCTCCCTCCATGTGACAGGATGGAATTCTAGCAATTTTCTGCTTTCTAATTCAGAAATTACTCTGTTAGTATGTTGTGGTTCAAGAAAATTACATACAAGGATGTTTTGAGATTCACATAAAAATGTTGTAAATCAGCCCTGTGTTTGAAAAAAAAAAAAATCAGACTTTAAATAAGCACTGTTTGGAGCATGGGCCCAATTGGCTTGTGCCTTTAAGTTTTATGGAGCTTTTGTTTTTCTGTGGTTTTGGTGGGTTTTCTAATTTTTGTTGTTGTTATTATCTCAGAAGAGTTCTGGAGAAGTAGCTGTGATTTGAAATCATGGTCCTAACAACAACTGTTTCAAAAACCATTAAGGTTTATTAGACTATATATATGGGTTTTGCTTCCGGGCCTGCTCTGTAGGACCAGGTGAATGGCTTTTTCTGTTGCAAGGTGAAAAATTGAAATTAAGAGCAAGAACTATGATTATGTTTTATTTTTTTTAATATTTTTATTTATTTCTAGGAGAGAGAGAGACAGCGTGAGCAGGGGAGGGTCAGAGAGAGAGGGAGACACAGACTCTGAAATAGGCTCCAGGCTCTGAGCTGGCAGTCAGCACAGAGCCCAACACGGGGCTCGAACCCACGAACCGCGAGATCATGACCTAAGCGAAAGTCAGCCGCTTAACCGACTAAGCCACCCAGGCGCCCCTATGATTATGTTTTAGAATGTATCCCTTATAAATTTAAAGTAAATCAAAGAACTTTTTCAGAGAAGAAAATCTAGCACGCTTGAAAAATATTTCTCTCTCTCTTAATCTATATTTGTGTATAGATTAAAAAATCCACTTATCATTGGATTTATTTTTTGAGGGGGGTCAGGGAGGAGGGGCTCAATCTCACTACCGTGAGGTCATGACCTGAGCCAAAATCAAGAGTTGGGCATTCAACCAACTAAGCCACCCAGGCATCCCCTCACTGGATTTTTTAAATAACCTTTTTTTGTTTCCAAAGTTTCTTACTGCTAATATTATAAATCATGACTTAATCATGTTTTGTGATTCTTTAAAAAACTAGGAACATTATTATGCATTGCAAACAATTTTTTAACTATAAGGAATATTTTTCCCTGTAGAAAAAAGCCATATGACCAGAAAAATAATTTAGAAAGTATATATTCTTTCTGTACGTTCAAATGGTAACAAACCAATATTCAAATACATAACTAGCTTTTTTGATCAGCCTACAGGTAAAAAAGATTCTATAACTTCAATAAAAATAATTTTATCTGCTGTAACCCCGTGCCAGACTAGAAATGAAAGTATTTTGCTTTCCTGTCTGTGCTCATCATCTTCTCTTGAAGAATTTTGAGAGCTCAGGAGTTCAGATTTTATCTGAGTGTCTGAGTTCTATTTATTGTTTTCCTCTCTATCCCCTGGTTTAAAAACCTCTAAGGAATTCTGAAAAGCTAGAAGGGCTGACACTGGTTCTGTATGTGTAGGTGGGGGGACGGTCCACTGTGTCTTCTCTCAGGAACCCAGGACACAGAAATGACCTTACCATGCCTCCCCTCCATCCTTCTAAAGGGCTGCCGATTGCATAACCCTCACCTTCACGCAGGAGGCCACATCCTGTCTTTCCTAGTCTTGCGGCACTTATGTTTGGGGTTCAAGTTTGGTATGTAAGAAACAAGATTTTCAATAAGCAAAAGTACTTTTTTTAGTACTTTCTGACTGAACCCATTCTGATCCACCTCCCCCAACTCAAAGTCTATGCTACTTAGAGAAGATAGTAAATATTTCTGCCCATTATTTAAATACAACTTTTACAGCTGAAGAATCATTAAAAATTACATTACACTTCCCTCCTTAACATGTTTATAATTTTAACTGTTGAATACAGCCATTTCATCTTGCTTACATTACAGAAAATGCATCCATGGCTACATTTATGTATTGCACATTTCTTCAAGAAAAACTTACAAAGCATGTGATGATTTAGAGTAAAGTGATAAGGATGTGTGGTAGGAAACATCAACTCACAATATTCTGGTTGTTTACGGGGCTGATAATCAATATTGTTGATTCTCCCATTCTGCAACATCTTTACACGCCCCTTTATGTCGAGTGAAGAAATCTGGTCATTCAGAACTGTTTGCTAGGATATGTTTTTGAAAGAATATAAACAGATGTTTTTAGCTTTCCCGTGTCTGCCACCAGGAGAGTGAAATAAATGGTAAGAGCTAATTCACTGCCTCTAACATAAAAATCTTCATATTCCTTGGTTTACTTATTGGTTTGCTGGATTATATCACTCAGGAACTTCCTGAGAAAGGAAGAAGGAAAGGAACATTTTTGAGACTTTGTATATCTTAAAAGATTCTTAGTCTATCTATACACTTACTTGATGTGTTAGCTTTAGATTTTAGAGGTAATTTTTCTTCAAATTAATAAGACATAAGACTTCATGGACTGATTTTTTAATCTTTTTTCTATCTTTTGTCTTAAATTCTACTTTTTGAGAGATATTTGCAACTTTGTCTTATATCTTTTGGTGAATATTTTGTTTCTGTTGTCATACTTTTTATATCCCAAGAACTCTTTCTGCTTTTCTTTTCTCTCTTTCTTTCTTTCTTTCTTTCCTTTTTTTTTTTTTTTTTAGCATTTATTCGTTTTGAGAGAGAGAGACAGAGAGCATGAACAGAGGAGGGGCAGAGAGAGGAGACACAGAGGTAAATGTGTTCAATCAAGTTGAGAAGTTCTACTCAATTTCTGGATTAGTGTTTGCCACCCAAAGCATTGTAGTATGTTAGGGGGTACATTCTCTGGTTGTCTTTCCCCAGACTTCCCTCATCTTTATCTTCTACCTATTCAATACCTATTCTATGCCTATTTTTTTTTAAATGTTTTTTATTTATTTCTAGGAGAGAGAGAAAGAGAGAGACAGCATGAGCAGGGGAGGGTCAGAGAGAGAGGGAGACACAGAATCTGAAACAGGCTCCAGGCTCTGAGCGGGCAGTCAGCACAGAGCCCGACGCGGGGCTCGAACCCACCAACCGCGAGATCATGACCTAAGCGAAAGTCAGACGCTTAACTGACTAAGCCACCCAGACGCCCCTTCTATGCCTATTCTTAATCACACTCTCTTGCCTATGATTGTAGTGCAGTGTTTTTTGCCTTTTTCTTTGTGAATCAAACTTAGGCGTTTTATTTCTTTTTCTCCTACTTTATTGAGATATAATTGATGCATAACATTGTATAAGCTTAAAGTGTACAACATGATTTGTATATTGTAAAATGATTACCATATACATTTTAGACACCATCGCTGATTTTTGCTTTTAGCATATGCAGTGAATAGAAGGATATCCTAAATTAACTTAACCTTTTTAAAAATAAATTATTTAAAACATTTTTGTTAAGAAATACATACATTGTGGGCAGTGGTGGGCATATGAATCAAAATCTGAAAAGAATTAAATAACAAAATATTTACTCACTCATGATGACAACGTAATTGAAATATGATGATGATTTACTACTGTATTACCTTAAATACTTGGGTTAGGCAGAATATTTATAGGATGCCTGCTAGTGCATAAATTATTATATTAGTCTTTACATAGAGCTACAAAGACAATGATAAGAAATTTGTTCCTGTATTTCATGATAAATGAAGCATGGCTACAATTTCTTATAAATCCCCAAATAAGTAAGATCAGACAGCCATAGCTTCTTTGAATTAATCTCAGGTTGCCCGATTGAAGAATAATATCCTTAGTTCATATGTGTATTTTTTAAAATGAATTGTTTTTTTTATTTATTTTCAATATTTACTTGCAAGCACAATATATATCACCACCTAAAAGTGAGATCCTAAAAAGAATTTTGGTTTTTAGCAGTAGCTCCCATTATTCCTTTTTTTACTCCCAGCTCAGAGTTTTATTCTGTAACTATTCCTTTCCAAGATGTATTTGATTTACCCTCCCAGTGTCCCTAACCAGAAGGGAACCACAGAAGAAAACATTGCTGAAGACATCCATTTCCATTGCTTGCGTAGACCTGATTCACTAAGAAAATAGGAAAAGGTTAAATGAAAAACATTCTAGGGAAGTTACAAACCATATAAGGTGACGGGTTAGCCACAACTGTGGGTGTAACTTTTTTTTTTCTTTTTCTCTCTTTCAACAGGGAGACACATCGCCTCTTCCTCCCACTGTCCCAGACTGTCTGCGGGCTGATGTTAGGGTTGCTCCTTCTGAAAGCCAAAAATGTTCCTTTTATTTAGCAGACGAGAATATCACCCACGGCTTCCTCTATCCGCCTGGTTAGTATAACTCTTTTTTAGGGCAACAACTTAGAAAGCCCTCATCAGCTGGATGTGGGCATGTGCCTTAAACATATGCTCCCCACGGAAACGACCTGCTTGGGCTAAGCTAGCTGCCCAGGAGGCTTCCAGTGGTTGCGGGCTGACCTGATACAGTGTAACAGCTATAATAAAGACTAATAAATTGTGCAGTGGGACCCACCCATCTGCTCGAATCTGGCCCAGATGTTCCGAGAGTTTGTCAGGTTTAAGTTTAATTTTAAAACGGAAGACTCTTTGGAGATGGATGCAAAGCGTCTAAAACAATATTTTTTCTGGCTGCCACCCCAGCTAAGGCCTGCACCGAGCATGCAGCTGTGTCTGTGGCAAGAAATCAGGCTGGAATTCTGGCCTGTCACATATGGGGCGTGCTCATGTCCAACAGTTTCACGCCGTGGATTAAAAAGCTGAATGAACTTTGTGTTTTTTGTTTGTTTTAGAAAACATTTCCTCTCTTGGGAACATAGAAAAGCCAGTGTCATTTTTTCTTTTTTTTTTTTATGTTTATTTTTTATTTCTAAGAGAAAGAGAGAGTACAAGTGGGGGAGGGGCAGAGAGAGCGGGGGACAGAGGAGCCCAAGAGGGCTCCATGCTGATAGCAGAGAGCCTGATGCGGGGTTCAAACTCATGAACTGTGAGATCATGACCTGAGCAGAAGTCAGATGCTCAACTGACTGAGCCACTGAGATGCCCCACCCGTGTCATTTTTTTCTAAACTCAAATCTCTTCCCTATTCAGCAGGAAATGTCATTTTTATTAATTCACTCATGAGATTTTCAACAATTTCAGCTTCTGGGAATGGGTTTACTTCTGCTCTTCGGCTTCATTTTTCTGGAAACCATGACCTAAGAGGCCAATTTAGAGATTTATAATTTAGGGATTCTTAGAGTTGGAAAGAAAGGCTTAATGAAACCAAGTAGCATGTCAGTTTAAATTCCTAACATAGAATTAAAATAAATAAATGATGTATCTTATTAAAATGTCTGCAGACAGAGCTCCCAGACTCATGCAAACCATAGGATAAACCTTAAGTAGTTGCAACATTTTATTAATACATTTTTTAAATTGGCATATAATATTGTATCTGTTGAGCCATAAGGCATTGGTTGATATATAAATGTTTGCCTTGACAAGGAAATAAAATTAATAACTAAATAACTTGCCTCAAAAAATATTAACGATGAAATGAAGCTCTGCTATGTCTCCACTATTCTGTTTGTTAAAAAGTCCATTATAGGGGGGGGGGGGGGTGGGCATGGAGGAGGGCACTTGTGGGGATGAGCACTGGGTGTTATGTGGAAACTAATTTGACAATAAACTATTTGTAAAAAAAATAAAAAAGAAAAGAAAAACTATTAAAAATGATCATCATAGTGAAATGACAAAAAAAAAAAGTCCATTATAAATTAATCTTACTTTTCTCTAAAAAGGAGATAATGCTATATTGATGGCTATCCCAATTTTCAGGGCTTAGTTTAAAAAGTAGAAAAGGCTTCTAGGGGTTCTGAGGACGGTAAATAGCAAGTGAAATTTTAAGGAAAAAACCCAACAACTTGTTTTTCCTTGCCCTTTGGTGCTCCCTCATTAGCCTTTCATTTAAATAGTAGTTAACACACCCAAGTGTATGTTTAAACACACAAAGCATTATAATTATAATAAACATTTACAGGCCTGCAGCTTTTTTAATGCTCGGGATAGTTCTATGATATAGATGCCATGAGACAAGTGAAACGCAGAGGGTCATAGCACTTTGCTCTAGTGGCTCAGCTGGTAGGTGATGGAGCTGGGGTTCCAACCCAGGCAGTTTGGTTCTAGAACATACTATGCCCAGCACTCACTGTGCTACACAGCACATCCATGAGTCCTCAGAATCAGTCATGTGTGGTGTCATTAGCGGTCTTCATGGAGTTAAAACTCACTTACCTAAGAAAATTTTACTTTAGAATTGTTATTTATAACAGTGTTATTATTTTGTGCACATTGAGTAACTATACATTCTTGCTGGTGTAGTGTTTGTTTTCTAGGGCTGTTGTAACAGATTACCACAGACCTATACAAGAGAAATGTTTTCTTTCACAGAGCTAGACACCAGAAATCTAAATCAAGGTGTCAGCAGGGCCAGGCTCCCTTTGAAATAGAGAATCTGGGGGGAATTCTTTTTTTACCTCTTCCAGCTTTGGGGGGCTCCGGGCATCATTTGATACATGCCTCATTCCTCCTAATATTTGCCTCCATCCTCCCGCTGCCTTCTCCCCTGACTCTCTCCTCTTCTCAGTGCCCTCTCTTTTTACAAAAATATTGGTCCTCTCTAAGTCCAGAATAATCTCATTGAGACCCATAACTCAATTATATCTGTAAAGACCCAATTTTCCCGTATATCACGTTCACAGGTACAGTGGGGTTAGGACTTGGACATATCTTTCTGATGGTCACCATTCAACCCACAGGCATCAAATGCATAAAATTGCCTGCATTATTGGTAACCTCTGCTGGAGAGTACTTAGTATCCCCATGTTTTGACTGCTAACGAATTTTCATTAGTATGTAATTGTAGTTTGCTTAGTATGGAGTATGGTATATTTTCTATTCTAGTTTGATTTAATCAAATTCATTTGTTTTGCAGCAAACAATAGAACTTCTGATAGTCAATATGATGCTTTAATCACAAGTAATTTGGTCCCTATGTATGAAGCATTTAAAAGTAAGTATACATTGATGGAATACTACATGGCAATGAGAAAGAATGAAATCTGGCCATGTGTAGCAACATGGATGGACCTTGAGGGTGTTATGCTGAGTGAAATAAGTCAGGCAGAGAAGGACAAATACCATATGTTTGCACGTATAGGAGGATTAGGAGGAACTTAACGGAGGACTGTGTGGGAGAAGAAGGAAGGAAATAGTGGGGGAGAGAGAGGGAGGCAAACCATGAGAGACTCTTGAATGCTGAGAACAAACTGAGAGCTGATGGATGTGGGGGGAGAGGGGAGAGATGGGCATGGAGGAGGGCTCTTTCTGGGATGAGCACTGGGTGTGGTTGGAAACCAATTTGACAATAAACTATTTATAAAAACAAAATGTAAGTATACATTTATATTAGTTTAAGTACCTAAATGACTTTGTGAACTTCCAACTAAACACACCTTTTATTGCAATTTCTCCATGATATTGGGTCATTATGTTCTACTATTTTAAATTTAGGAACAGGAAAGACCTCTGGCATAATTTTTTTTCAACTTACTTCAACTTTGGGTGCCTTATGACTAGAATTTCAATAATTTGTTTTTAATCCTAATTTAGCTATAAATGGGTATTCCCAAAACAAAATTTTACTGGCACTTACTGTAAGTAAGTGTTTGGTGCTTTGTCCCTAGAATCATAATCAATAAAGCAGTCTGCATGTTCTGATCATTATTTAATATCACTGTCGCCAAAGCAACTCAGCACAAGGGAGGAATCTGGAAACAAATTTTACTGTAATTTCACAACAGCAACTACATCAGCAACAAGAAATAGCATCAATGTGGCTATTTATTTAATGTTGGTGCATGGACTATTTTGCAGAATTACCTAATTACCACAGACAATTACTGAAGCAGACTCTGATGTTATTTAAATGTATCTATCTATAATAGAAAATATTTCCATGTTCAAAAGGGGTTGATATTTTTAACGTCTTATTCTGTTATTTTTAGAGATGTGGGATTACTTTCACAGTGTTCTTCTTGTAAAACATGCCATGGAAAGAAATGGAGTAAATGTGGTTAGTGGGCCAATATTCGATTATAATTATGATGGTCATTTTGATGCTCCAAATGAAATTACAGAGTAAGTAATTTGAAAACAAATGGACTTTTTGATTTAGCAGTAGGATATCATGAGGGGAAACCTCAATACTCTAAATAAAAGCTTCGTATTTGAAATAGTACACAATGTATTTACATAGTGTTGTTATCATTGACTATCTTCAATCAGTCTAAATATATAGCAAAACTTTTATATGGCAAACATTTAAACTAATGGGAAAAGAAAAAATGTCCAGGAAAAGTTTAGCAGAATTTTTATTTGGAAATTTCTAAACAAACACAGGGAAAATGTGATTTTGTAAAAGTTAAAGAGATAAGGAAGACTCACTGCACTATCAATAAATATAGAAGCAGTCCAGCAATAAAGAAATAAAATGCCAAATAGTGATGATTCACAATATTGCCCAATAATGAGTGATTCAAAAAATACCTTCCAGGAGAGGGTATAGGCTTCCCCTAGAAAAGCAGTCCTACTAACCTGTACATTTTCATACTAAACCTGGTCATAATACATTGCTAAGAACTACCTTTGCATGCATCACACAGGCATAGAGAATTTTAGTTTTATTTTTATTATCAAAATGTACGAAAGACAAACTAAATAATTGTGTTGTCTAAGCCTGGGTTAGGTAACACAACAATTTCTACCTATAGGTTCTGATTAACATTTATGATGACTCAGTGGGTGGCCTTTTTCTATTTCATGTGCCTTGTTCTTATCTTAGTGTTTATTAACCCTATATTTCACCATTTAATGATTCTAGCAAACCCTTTGATAGCGCTTTACTACATGCCAAGTATTTTTCTATACACATATACTTCATTGAGTCCACAAAACATTCTTAGGTTAGATTCTGTTAGCCCCTCTTTAGAGAGGAGGACTGGGGTATAGAGAGGTTAGGTATCTTGTCTATGTTCCATAGCTAGTAAAGGGCAAAGCCAAATATAAACCTCGAAGTTTAACTCTGAGTTCATGTAGAAATCCTAAAATCACAATAATATCTCTACTTATAGAAGCTCATATTTCTTTTAATGGGCTCATAATAATAGCTTTCCTGTAATCCTCTCTCAAAACTTTTAAAAGCACTTTCATGTTCATTATCTAAAGGACTGTCCTATCAGTTGTATGGATTTATCCCCAAATCCACACGGTGAAGTGGGCAGCACAGGGTCACCTCCAGGTTCAAGTTGAAGAAACTTACTAAGTCATAGAATGTTAGAGGATCAGCACCCACCCAAACATCTAGCGGAAGTGCAGTTGGAATTGGGGCTTCTTTGTCCCAATTCTTGCTCTCCTGGAAAATGCCTCTGTGACGTATAAAGTCAACACAGCTGGGAAACACAGGAGGCATAACGTCACGGTCTGCTTTTCTTTAGATTCTAATATTCTCCATTTATGCTAAACTGACCAAGTTTGGACTTCTGTAAATTTCTGTTCTGGTTCATGGAAGTCTAAAAATATGTGATAAGATTTTTGTCCTTTCTATTCATGTACTCTCATGGACTATATTTTTACCTTGGCATTTAAACTATTTGTGTAATGTCATTTATAAGTTTTAGAAGCAAATGTATAACAACATCAAATCTTTTCCATTGTGTTTTTAGGTACATCAAGAACACTAGTGTTCCCATCCCAACGCACTACTTTGTGGTGCTGAGCAGTTGCAAAAATAAGAGCCACACCCCCAATGCCTGTCCTGGGTGGTTGGATGTCCTTCCCTTTATTATTCCTCACCGACCTACCAACGTGGAGAGCTGCCCTGTGAGTATGCTCCTGGAGGGTCCTCAGCACCTGAGAAAATCATTAGTCGGATCTCCTCCAGACTTTTATAAAAGTGGCTTTGACGACAACCTGGGTAGAGCTGTACTAAAAATTACCTCTTTTTAAACTTTTCTTTAGATTATCAATCTTTCTGTAATAGATATCAATTTAAATATGTACATGCCTACGTTGTGTTTAGATATGCATATCTTATGTGTTTTATTCATATACATTTTACTCACACTCGGCAGGGAAGGGGTGGTATCTCATTAATATTTTGATTCTTTTTTTTTTTTTTTACAAATAGTTTATTGTCAAATTAGTTTCCACATAACACTCAGTGCTCAGTAATATTTTGATTCTTAACATAGAAACTTTAAGGTGCTGTGTCAAGTTGGCACTAAGTTAATGTTTCCTGAAGGAATATGTAAAAAAAACTCCATCAACTTGAAACATGAGGTCTGAAATTAATTACATCTACATACACACAATGAGTTAAAGTAACTCTTTTTTTTTATACATTGTGTGTTAGTCTACTTTAAAATCTTTAAGGATCAAGGAAAATTGTATGTAACTAGTTACTTAAATTTGCCTATATTTTTATAGAAAAATATGTATTCTTGTAATTTGGTCTTACTCGGCATTCAACGAATATATTGAGTACTTATTAAGTGTACAGCACTGTGAAAGAAACTTTTTAGAATGCACCAAGGAGAAATACATTATCTCTTCCCTCAAAGAGTTCATCTATAACTTTGATATATAAATAGGACACACGGGTGTCTGGGTGACTCAGTTGGTTAGGCGTCCAACTTCAGCTCAGGTCATGATCTCACGGTTCATGGGTTCGAGCCCCACGTCGGGCTCTGTGCTGACAGCTAGCTCAGAGCCTGGAGCCTGCTTCAGATTCTGTGTCTCCCTCTCTCTCTGACCCTCCCCTGCTCATGCTTTCTCTCTCTCTCTCTCTCAGAAATAAATAAAACATTAAAAATAAATAAATAAATAAATAGGACATAAAAATGAAATATAAATAAGGATAAATGAAATACAGACATGTAGATGGGTCAGTAGATAATATAAAAATTATTTTAAAAATATAAAAGTAAGAGATGTCACAAAGTCAGGATTGATTGCTAAATACTGTTGTAAGAATTTAGTGTTTCAAATTTGAAACACATTTGGCTGGAATAATCAATAAAGGGTTACTAAAATGAAGAGGGAGTAGGACTGGGCCCTGAAAATGGGCAGATTTGAACAAATTGAGAGGATTAAGAAGAAACTTCAATGGAGGAAAGATTTGGTAGCTGGTTGAATTCAAGAGCCAAAGAAAAAGGGAGACTCAAAGATGAATCAGAGATGTTAAATGTAGGTAATTAGGAAAAAACCAGAGAGGGAATTAGGAATGAGAACTATTTTGACAGGTAGATAAGATAGCTAAGTTTAGGCATGTCCTTTGTGGAATGCCTAAAGGACATGGAAAGTGTCCTTCACATGGAAAATCCCATAGGCTAGTAGAGACTGGAAAAAGCTTAGGTTCTAGACCAGATTGGGACTCATCTCTATTCTTTTAGATGTTCAACACATAACTGCCTTCATCATACAATATATTGTGGGAGATACACAGATGAAGTAGACATGAATTCTATCAAAAGCACTCATAGTCTAGCCCTTAGATACCTAGTAAAATAGAAGAAGGAAGAAGGAAGAGGAAAGTGGCACGAAGAAGGACAGATAAAATCGTTCTAGGATTTCAAAGGAGAAATATTTCCTAATACGGAAGGTAACATTCTAGCCAGATCTTGAAGATAGGATTTGAACTTGAATGTTTGAATGGTCTTTCAGTGACTGAAGATGGAGGGCACAGGTTAGAGGCTAAACAGTGGGTCTCCCATAGTCTTAGAGTGGGGAAAGGTTTCCAAAAAAAGGGAAGCCATCATTCTTCCAGTGGCTGACAGTGGTGACTAGTGCAGGATGGTGCAGGCTACTGCTGAGTCAGAATTAAATAATTCTTTATAAGGGGTTCTAGATAGAAGAACCTATTGGATATCCCTGTTCTAGGCTCTTATTACCTCCTATCGGGACTTCTGAAAATGAATCTTAAGTAGCTTCATTGTCTCTTGTCCTCCCTCCACCTCTGGATACCACTACCAGTTTACCTTAAACCTTAGGTTTTCATTATGACATACTGTCTCATCTCAAAACTTTATCTACCCAGAATAAAAGATGAAAACAAGCAAACAGAAAACTCCCAGCCCGCACTTAAGACTCTTCACAATTTATCTTCAGTTAGACCTGCAAACCCAAGTTCTGGGCCAACTGAAGTCCTTGAAACTACTTGACACATGCTGGGTTTCCCTACCTCAACATCACTGCTCATGCTTTTCTCTCCTAGAACGCCCTTCTTTTCCATCCGCTAAAAATTCTACCTATGCTTCAAGATAAAGAACAAATGGTATAAAACCTCTGAGATCCAAAGTAAAGATGATCTCAAAATTAATAGGGCATCATCTCTGTGGAATAAGACATCAACACTAATGATTTGAACATTATCTAAGATTTTAAGGAATTTGCAATATAGTAATAAGGGTATGACATTTATAAAGGTAATTATGAGACATAATATGATGAGTGTAAAGCAAACTTAAACTAAGCTCTGAGAGAGATTGTGAACAAGATGTAGCTGTCAGACAGGAAGGAGGTGAGAGGCAGGATGAGAAAGGGTGAAAGGTAACTGAAACTTTAGGCATAACTGACTAGGACATATATAAAACAATCAGTTGTTTTGAGAAGGATGAATTCACTCTGTGTAGTCTTCAAATTGAGAGGCTAGTTGATTATCTAAGAGGATGTATGAGAAGCAATATAGAATAGACCTTAAATGCATGGATTTTGGAGTTGGACATCTTGTGTTCAGTTATTGATATGGCTTCTTTGGGTAAATAACTGAATGTCAATCTCCTCAATTGTATAAAAAAAATTCACCTTTCCTCATAAAGTTGCTGTGAGCATTAGATAAGTTATTTCATATAAAATTCCAAGAATAAATAAATAGTAAGCAAAGCAAATAGTGGCCATTTTAAAGAGATCACATCTTATGTTGGAGCTACATTCTATAGTCAACGTAAAGTGAAATTATATATAAGTAAAATCCTCTACATATCAAATCAACCAATGAGTACCAGTACATATACAAACTATATCCTGATATGTCTAAATCAACAATATTTACACTAGCATTGGAAAAGGTAATAATGCTTTAAGCTCCCAATGAAATAGTTGTCTTGCTTTCAGGGGTAAGTTGTAAGGATACTGCACTTTTAAATACTCTAATCACTCCACCACTGGAAAAGATTTGAAGCCACTGACACCATTTGTAGAAATGATAGGTTCATGATTCCACATCACTCTTGGTCTAGGGAACTAGATTCATACCGCCTTATGTATTTTCTTCCTTCTCTTGTTCTTTCCATATTTTCTGCCTTTTTTTACTTTTTCTTTTTTCCCCTCAACTTTGTATTGTTAAATTCCTGTCAGGTAAAAGGGAATGTTGTCATAAGTCCAAGTGACCATCATTATTGGAGCTTGCTTAGCAGATATTGGAAAATACAGGTATGGAACTTGGAAGAGAAATCAGAACTGTAGAAAGAGACCTGCTATTAAGTCATGGGAGTGAAATAAAGTTGCCAAAGGAAAGAAAGTAGAAAGAAGAGATCCAAAGGTCAAATTGAGGGAAATCTCAATCTGCTAGGATGGAAATCGCTAGAATCAGTTGAAGAGACAGAGGGTGTTCACTGAACAGGTGATCATTTAGAGCTATGCAAGAAAAAAGGAAATTTTAGAAGCTTATAGTGATCAACTAAGTGAAAGGTCAAAAAAAAATCCACTCATGGACCTTGAGGGTGTTATGCTGAGCGAAATAAGTCAGTCAGAGAAGGACAGCTACCATATGTTTGCATGTATAGGGGGATTAGGGGGAAATTAACAGGAGGACCGTGGGGGAGAAGAAAGGGGGAAATAGTGGGGGAGGGGGAGGGAGGCAAACCATGAGAGACTCTTGAATGCTGAGAACAAACTGAGGACTGATGGGTGTGGGGGGTGGGGAGAGGGGAGATGGGCATGGAGGAGGGCACTTGTGGGGATGAGCACTGGGTGTGGTATGGAAACCAACTTGACAGTAAACTGTTTGTAAAAAAAAAAAAAAAAAATCCACTCAGTTGGGTTATTTTTGCCAAAGCAGTTTCATTAGTGTGGTAGCACTAGCCACATTGTATGTGGTTTAGGGGAGAAAATAGGAAGTAGTTAGGGTAGAAAAATACTGAAACTGATATTGCCTGAAAAAGCTAACAAAGAGCATTGTATTTTAGGGATATATAATACTTCTGTTTATATAACAATTCGAACACATACATAGTTGACTCTTGAACAATATGGGGGTTGAGAGTGCCAACCGCCACACAGTTGAAAAGCCACATATAACTTTTCACTCCCAAATCTAACTACTCCTAGCCTACTATTGACTGGAAGCCTTACATTAGCGTCAGTAACCGATTTAACACAGATTTTATTATATGTATTATATACTGTATTCTTACAATAAACTAAGCTAGAGAAAAGAAAAGACTATTAAGAAAACCACAAGGAAGAGAACATACAATGACAGCTCTGTATTGTATTTATTGAAACAAATCTGCATATATGTGAATCCCCACAGATCAAGCTGGTGGTGTTCAAGGGTCAGTTGTTTTTAAATATAGCTCATAATAACTGTATGTGTGCAAGGCTTCTCTCCTGTTGAAATGCACTAGCGCAGTAAGAGTTGTCTATTGCTGGCTTCTGTTCAGATTGCTTGGTGCAGGTGAACTACCTGGTATTAAAGAACTTGAGTATTATCCCTACCTACATAGAGTAATGTGATCTGCTTTAGGTTTATTTAATTGCAGTTTTAAAAGAGGGTAGACCTAGTCAGGTGTTGAGTAAGCCTTTAGTTGGATGCATACCAAAGAGGCCATGAGGGAGTAGAATGATATAAATCAAGTGGGAGAAAACTTTATGAAAAAAAGTGACAAAAAAATAGTGAATGCTGCTGAAATGGGAAATAGTTCAAGGCAGAAAAAAAGAGAATCAATTAGATTCTCATTGGAACTATGAGCTCAAATTAGTACACTGTGTGTTTATTTTAAAAATTAATGCACATGGTGAATCTCACACACAGAAATGCTTTAGTGGTTAGAAACAAGAAGTAGTTTCTTCTTACACTTCCCATGGCTCAAGTGATAGCTGACTATTTCCAGCTTGCATATTAAAAAAAAAAAAGTAGGGGCGCCTGGGTGGCTTAGTCGGTTAAGTGTCCGACTTTCGCTTAGGTCATGATCTCGCGGTTTGGGGGTTCGAGCCCTGCGTCGGGCTCTGTGCTGACTGCCAGCTCAGAGCCCGGAGTCTGTTTCAGTCTGTGACTCCCTCTCTCTCTGACTCTCCTCTGCTCACGCTGTCTCTCTCTCTCTCTCTCCTAGAAATAAATAAAACATTTAAAAAGAAAAATAAAAAGTAAATTAGGTGCACCTGGGTGGCTCAGTAGGTTAAGTGTCCCACTCTCGGTTTTGGCTCAGGTCATGATTTCATGGTTTTGTGAGTTCAAGCCCCATGTGGGCTCTGCGCTGACAGTGCAGAGCCTGCTTAGGATTCTCTTTGTCTCCCTCTCTTGTCTCTCCCTCACTCGCACTGTCTCTGTCTGTCTCAAAAAATTAATAAACAAAAACATGTTAAAAAGATAACAAACTACAATGCTGAAGTCAAATGAGAGTTTTTAAAACACATTCATCTAAACAAACCTTTGAACTTTCTTACTTTTAAAAAAACCTAAATGGAAATTAGCAAAACCATATGAATAGCAGAAAATTAATATATATGGAATAAGAAATTTTATAGAAATCCATGGCTTTAAAAGATTGAACTAATTTTATATAGTAAAAAAAACTATTAAAAGTTAGATGGTCAAGGAGCCTATGGGGGGCTCAGTCAGTTAAGTATCCGACTTTAGCTCAGCTCATGATCTTGTGGGTTTTGAGTTCGAGCTCCACGTCACGCTCTGTGCTAACAGCTCAGAGCCTGGAGCCTGCTTCTGATTCTGTGCCTCCCCCCTCTCTCTCTCTGCCCCTCCTCCATTCGCAGTCTGTCTGTCTCTCTCTCAAAAATAAATAAACATTTAAAAAAGTGAAAGAAAAAGTCAGATGGTCAAGAAATATCTGAAAAGAACTCGACTCTAATGACACTCAGGGTAATAAAATCAAAGCAACAAAACACCATTTCACACTGTGATTTGGCAAGGATGTGGGGAAGTAGGTATTCTCTTCCACTGTCAATGCAAGTGTAAAGTATAAACTATCTGAGGAGCATGAGATTTAATACCTGACAAAATTAAAGCTACGTGTGCTCTATGATCCAGCAATTCCATTTATATCCTAGAAACTCATATTCTTGGATACAGGAGGCATGAGCCAAGTTATTCATTACAGTATTATACATAATATTATCAATATGACAATAAAGAGAAAATAAACTGTGCTACCACAAACCACAGCTAAAAACAACTCATTTAACTAGCTCTGGATATATCACTATGGATAGACTGCACACGTTCTTTTTTTAAAATTTTTCAATGTTTATTTCTTTTGAGAGAGAGACAGAACATGAGCAGGGAAGGGGAAGAGAGAGGGAGACAGAGGATCTGAAGCAGACTCCAAGCTCTGATCTGTCAACACAGAGTCTGACATGAGGCTCAAACTCATGAACTGTGAGATCATTACCTGAGCTGAAGTCAGAGGCTCAGTCAATTGAGCCACCCAGGTGCCCCTGCACACATAATTCTGATTGAGAAAGTAATTATAGATTACCACTTATAATACCACTTATGTAAATTTGAACACTCATAACTCAATGGTATATACTGTAGATTGATGTGCAGTAAAAGTTTAGAAACATGGACTCTTACTAATTAGTAGGTCTGAGTAGAAGGACATTGGGGATTTTAACTTCATCTGTAATATCTTATTTCTTTTTTATCCAAAGTCTATATTAAAATAGCTAAGCTTTATGACTTTGTGGTGGTCTATATTTGTTACAACATACTTTGTACTTCTGTTTTCCTTTTATTTTAGTAAACAACAAAAATTAGCTATATCAAGTTAAGATTTAAGGCAATAAAAAACAGAAGGAAAAGGAAAACTTCTAAATAATGAAAGATCCCTCTGTTGAAAAATAATGCCCTATGAAAAAGTCTTTTGTTTCTCGTTTACAGAACGATAAACCAGAAGCTGTTTGGATTGAAGAGAGATGGAAAGCCCATGTTGCCCGGGTCCGTGATGTGGAACTTCTTACTGGGCTGGACTTTTACCAGGAAAAAGCACAGCCTGTCTCTGAAATTTTGCAACTAAAGACATATTTACCCACATTTGAAACTGTTATTTAACCTAATATATAAATGAATTTAGACAGAATGTAAATGATTTTTCTTCTATTAAATAATCACAAAATAAAGTGTATCGTTTTTCCTTAACTCCTCTAAAAAGCAATGTCACATAATTTTCATCATTCCCTTCTCTCTTTTTCATGTCTACAAATGTATTATTTTAAAGTTCCTTTTTGTTGTTGTTGTTGCACAAATATTGTGCTGTGGTATACCTACCGTATTATATTTGTTATCTTGTTTATAATCTTTGATTATAATATTATATAATATTTTCTGTCCAGCATTATCTAAAGAGAAAGGAGAGCAAGTTAAGCGTCACTTTGGTGAAGGTTATACAAGAAATGTGACATTTGACAATTAGACAATATTTATTAAAAGAACCACATCATCTCATTCAGTAATTTCACTTGTAAAAACTGTACCAACATGTGTTTTACTGTAGGAAAGACTAGGAAACAACCTAAAAGACTGGTTGAACAGTTATGGAATTTGTTTAAACAAACAGTATGAGTGGAATGCATTCCAATATGATGAAGAAAGAAATAGATCTATATAATGAATGTATGTCTTTATTAAATAAAGAACAAGGTAGAATAGCATGTGTTAGCATTCTGTCATGTTTTAAGGATCAGCAAACTTTTTATTTAAAGGGCCAGATGATAAAATTTTTAGGCCATGTAGTCTCTGTTACAACTACTCAACTCTGCCATTACATCAAGGAAGTAGTCATAGATAATATATTTTTTTAAATATCTATTTTTGAGAGAGAGAGAGAGAGAGAGAGAGAGAGAGAGCACGAGTGGGGGAGGGGCAGAGAGGGAGACAGAATCAGAAGCAGGCTCCAGGCTCCACACTGGCAGCACAGAGCCTGACACGGGGTTTGAACTCACAAATTACGAGATCATGACCTGAGCTGAAGTCAGATGCTCAACTGACTGAGCCACCCAGGCCCCTCCATAGATAATATATATATATTTTCCAAGAAAAGTTTATTTACAAAAAACAAACAAAAAACACCATGGAGAGCAAGATTTGGCTCCAATAAAACTTTATTTGCAAAAACAACAACAACAACAAAAAACAGCAAGAACAAAACAAAATAAAGAAACACAAACCCACGCATAGGATATAGACTATCAGCCCCTGATGTCCATAATAAAGCTGTGGTGGGGAGAGATAGGAATTAATAGTAAAGAGAAAAAGGGAGATAAAATTTTTATTTTATAACCTTTGGGATTATATAAAAAAATTTTTAAAAATCACTCTGTATATGTTTATCTTTAATTTTTCTTTTTTAAAAAATCTTTTATTTATTCCTGAGAGAGAGAAAGACAGCATGAGCAGGGGAAGGTCAGAGAGAGAGGGAGATACAGAATCTGAAACAGGCTCCAGGCTCTGAGCTAGCTGTCAGCACAGAGCCTGACGCAGGGCTCGAACCCAGGAACTGTGAGATTATGACCTGAGCTGAAGTCGGATGCTTAACCGACTGAGCCACCCAGGCGCCCTTATCTTTAATTTTTCAAAATATAGTTATTAATCAAAGAGATCCCATACTTATTTGAAAAGCAAGGCCATTGGTCAGAGCTTTGGATTACTAGACTAGCAATGTTCTATATTATTTTCTGATATAAAGACCAGCTCATTTAGGGGACAGAGGCTTTGCTAATGATGAAATATCCTATGACATGAGCTTCAAAAAAATAAGTAAATTAATAAACTATTAGGAGGTCAATTGAAGTATGATCACTAACTACAACTAATTGAAATGATAGTTTAAGTGCCATTGGAGTTTTGTAAACATATTTTCCTCCACTTGTAGGATTTTGTTTAAAAAATTGTGCAGTGAAAAATGTAAGACACGAATTAAAAACTATTCCCAACTACATGGCAAAAACATTAATACCCTGGGGCGCCTGGGTGGCTTAGTCAGTTAAGCTCCGACTTTCGCTTAGGTCATGATCTCGGGGTTCGTGGGTTTGAGCCCCGCGTCGGGCTCTGTGCTGACTGCCAGCTCAGAGTCTGGAGCCTGTTTCAGTCTGTGACTCCCTCTCTCTCTGACCCTCCCCTGCTCACACTGTCTCTCTCTCTCTCTCCTAGAAATAAATAAAAATAAAAAATAAAAAAAAAACCAATACCCTGAATTTAAACAGAATTTCTCCATGTCATGTTCCTCTGCCCCACCATCGCATGAAAATTAGATAAGATCACCTGGATTTTAGGGGCTCCTCGGTGGCTCAGTTAATTAAGTGTCCAACTTCAGCTCAAGACATGATCTCAAGAGTCATAGGTTTGAGCTCCGTGTTTGGCTTGCTGCTGTCAGCTCAGAGCCCACCTCTGATCATCCTGTTCCCCTCTCTCTGTCCCTTCCCCACTGTGCTCTCTCTCTCTCTCTCTCAAAAATAAGGTTAGAGCACCTGGATGGCTTGGTCAGTTAAGCGACTGACTTTGGCTCAGGTCATGATCTCACTGTTTGTGAGTTGAAGCCCAGGGTAGGGCTCTGTGCTGACAGCACAGAGCTTGGAACCTGCTTCAGATTCTGTGTATCCCTGTCTCTCTGCCCCTCTTTGACTTGCACTCTGTCTCTCAAAAATAAATAAACATTAAACAAATAAATAAATAAGGTTAAACAAAAGTATATTCACCCAACTTTACCAATTGTTCATATTCTCACGATATAATTTATATACATCTTTATTTTTTCCCTGAACTTTCTGAGACTGCATAGTAGTCATCACACCCATTTATGCCCAAAACTTCAATGTATATTTCCTAAGATCAAAGACATTAACTCATACAACTGCAGTGGGAGGTTTAATGTTTGTACAATACTATTATTGAATTTATAGGTCTAATTCAAATTTTCTAATTCAAATAATGATATATGATGTGGGGAAACTTCATATACTTATTTGCTATGTTCTTGGGGAGGTGTCTATTAAGATCTACAGCCCATTTTTTGATCAGATTGTTTTCTTATTATTGAGTTTTAAGAATTCTTGTATACTTTGAGTAACAGTCCTTTATCAGCTGTATCTTTTACAAATATTTTCTCCTAGTCTGTGGTTTGTTTTCCTGTCTTTTTGCAGAGCAGAAGTTCTTAATTTTAATGAAATATAACTTATTACTTCTTTATGGATTGTGCGTTCAGTGTTGTATCTAGAAAGTCATCACCAAATTTAAGATCATCTATATTTTCTCTTATGTTATCTTCTAAGAGTTTCATAGTTTTGCACTTTACATATATGTCTGATCCATTTTGAGTTACCTTTTTAAGGGTGTAAGATCTGTGTCTACATTCATTTTTCTGCATGTGGAAAAATGCACTTGCTCCAGGACTGTTTATTGAAAAGAGTATCTTTGCTCCATTGTATTGCCTTTGCTCCTTTGTCAAAGATCAGTTGACTATATTTATTTGGGTCTATTTCTGTGCTCTCTATTTTATTCCATTGATCTATTTGCTCTTTCACCAATACTACTCTCTTGATTATTCTAGCTTCATAGTAAGTCACGATGTCAACTAGTGTCAATCCTCCAACTCTTCTTCTCTCTCAATGTCATGTTGGCTATTCTAGGTCTTTTGCCTCTCTATAAATTTAGAATCAGTTTGTTCATATCCATAAAATAATTTGCTGGAATGTTGGCTGAGATTGCATTGAATGTATAGATCAAGTAGAAGGACTAACATACTGACAATAGTGAATCCTCCTATCCATGAACATGGGATATACCTCCATTTATTTAGTTAATTGTTTTGTTTACTACTTTTATAGTTTTCCTCATTTAGATCTCGTACATATTTTGTTAGATTTATACCTAAGTATGTCATTTTGGGAGCTGCTAATGTAAATGGTATTGAGTTTTTAATTTCAAATTCCACTTGTTCATTGCAGGCATAAAGCAAAATGATTGACTTTTACAAATTTATCTTGTTTCTTTTTTTTTTTTTTAATGTTTTATTTATTTCTAGGGGAGAGAGAGACAGCGTGAGCTGGGGAGGGTCAGAGAGAGAGGGAGTCACAGGCCGAAACAGGCTCCAGACTCTGAGCCGGCAGTCAGCACAGAGCCCGACGGGGGGCTCGAACCCAGGAACCGCGAGATCAGGACCTAAGCGGAAGTCGGACGCTTAACCGACTAAGCCACCCAGGCGCCCCAAATTTATCTTGTTTCTTAAACCTTTACTGAAATGACTCATGAGTTCCAAGAGTTTTTTTGTTGATTCTTTTGGATGTTCTACATAGAAAGTCATATCATCTGAGAAACAAGACAGCTTTATTTCTTCCTTCCCAATCCGTACCTCTTGTATATCTTTTTCCTGTCTAATGACATTAGCTAGAACTTCCAGTATGATGTTGAAAAGGAGAAGTAAAAGGGAACAGCCTTGCCTTGTGCTTGACCTTAGTGGGAAAGTTTTGAGTCTCTCACCATTAAGTATGATGTTAGTGGTAGTTTTTGGGTAGATATTTTTTATCAAGTTTAGGAAGTTCTCTATTCCTAGTTTACTGAGACTTATTTATCATGAACTGGTCCTGGATTTTGTTAAATTTTTTGGTCTATTCTATTCTAATTTTTTTTCTATTTATATTTATCTATTGATATAACTATTTTTTTTATTTTTTTTTTAATGTTTTTATTTATTTCTAGGAGAGAGAGAGAGACAGTGTGAGCAGGGGAGGGTCAGAGAGAGAGGGAGTCACAGACTGAAACAGGCTCCAGGCTCTGAGCTGGCAGTCAGCACAGAGCCCGACGCGGGGCCCGAACCCACGAACCGCGAGATCATGACCTAAGCGAAAGTCGGACGCTCAACCGACTAAGCCACCCAGGCGCCCCTCTATTGATATAACTATTAATATTTCCTTTTTTAGACTTTTGGTGTAATGGATTACATTAATTGCTTTTCAAATGTTTAGCTAGCCTTACATATCTGAGATAAATCCCACTTAGTCATGTAGTACAACTATTTTCATATATTATTGAATTCAATTTGATAATATATTGTTGAGGAGTTTTAAATCTATGTCCATGTGAAATATTGGTCTTTAGATTTTTTCCCTATAATGTCTTTCTCTGGTTTTGGTATTAAGGTAATGGAAGCCTCATGAAATGAGTTAGGAAGTTTGCTATCTGCTTCTATCTTCTGAAAAAGACTGTAGAGAATTGGTATAATTTCTTCTTTAAGTAGAATTTACCAGTGAACCATCTAGGCCTGGTGTTTTATGTTTTAGAAGATCATTAATGATTAAGTCAATTTTTAAAAAGATATAGATCTATTTAGATAATCTATTCCTTCTTGTGGTAGGTTGTGTCATTCAAAGACTTGGTCTATCTCATCTAGGTTATCACACCTGTGGACTACCATAGTTTATTAAATCAATCTTCTATGTTTAAAAGCAGTTAGATTTCCCAATATTTTACAATGACAAATATACATCAATGTATAACCTTATGCATATGCAATTTTGTTGGAAGAATATCTCTTGTGAATATTCCTAGAAGTGGGCAAAAATCTATATGGTAGTTTTATTTTCTAAAACTATAAGTACAATGTTGATACAACTTTAATTTCTAAAATGGTATATTCAAAACCTGAATTTAATGAGATATAGTTCTCCCTCACCAAGTGTGGAAATACTTTATACTTTCTGAATCATAAAAGTAACACATACTCACTATAACACTACAAAAACTATGTATATATAGCTATAGTTTTATAGTTATAGTTACAGTTGTTATACTATATATGTAGTTATATATATACACTATATATATATATAGTTATTTTGGGCAATAGAACTATCATCTCAGGTGATGTGATTTTCTTTTCTTTTATTCTGCTGACAGGAATATGTGATCAACTAAATTTTGGCAAGTGTTTTTATATAAATTATAATTTAATACAATAGAATTACTTGCCTTTAAGTAGAAGAACAACATATCACTGCTTTTTATGGTTTTTATGTATTTTGGTAGACAGGCATATAAAAGGAAGATTTTTATGAATTCCAATACTACTGAATCAAGGATTATAATTAATTTTGTTTGTAGAAAAAGAACTTTCTAATCCAAGTGAGGTCAGCTAAGTTCTTGGGAGTAAACTTGGAAGGAAGGAAAATTCTGAATTTTGGCTTATTTTCCAGATTTAGTTAAAATTCTGGAAGTTTATTTTTTCAGCACATTTGTTTCTTTTTCCTTCTCTTTTCTATTTTTTTTTTAACCTTTCAGAGTTTTTAGTGCCATTATTGGAGTTAAGAGAGTTCAGAGTCTATTCTTCTAGAAATTCTGAGAAATAAATGAGTTTTCTGGACAGGTAGAAGTGAATGGGTGGGATGAATGGAAGAAAGAGGTATACCTTTTGATGTGCCAAAGATTCATCTTTAGCCACTGATTTAGCTGAAGTTTAGTATAAGAATGTCCATCAATGTTTGGTCGTTTTCACATAAGTAAATGGAATTCTAGGAGCCTGTTTTTATGCTTATAGATTGGGCTGATCTTGTTGGTATAAATCCCATCTGGTTTGGCATTTGAGTTCATTTCCAAATTACATTTGGGTTCTTTGAAAATCCTCTTGCCCTGGGGACATCTCTTTCCTTCCTCCACCTCCATCCCCACCCCTGCATCACCACTATCCCACCACCACTACTTGTCATCTGTTTACTTTGGGAGGACTGGGCATGGGAATGGAAACAGAACATAAACTGAAACAGTTTTTGAAAACACAAACAAGGCTGTTGGAAGAAACAACTTCCTTTTTACACAGCACCTTCGGCAGACCACAATCACTCCCTCAATCAGTGGACTCGCGCTTGAACAAACTTCCAGACAGGAACAAACCTCAGTCTTCCAGTGACAGAGAATTCATGCAGTTTTGACCCAAATCCACAGTATCAAGACAGTTAATTGATGACTAGTAAAGCAGGACCAGTACTTAGAACTATACTATTTCCATTCTCCTATGATAATATATTTATTAATGTGTAAGTTAAAGACTCATAGGTCTAGAAGAAATCTGGAGAGGCCAGCTAGTCTCTCTCTTAAGGCTTATTAATCAAGGAATAATGTTCTATGTCTCTAAAAGATAAAGGCCTAAAAATGTTCTCCTATTTCCTGAGATTCAGAAATTTGTCTAATGATTACAACAGTGTCTTGTCTATTTAATGTGATACTTATGAGATTTGTTTATAATAGTCTCCTAAGGAATATAGAAAGCACTCATTTTGAACTAACCAGGCAATTGCTACTGCTTCACTTGAGTTTAGCACAATCTTAGTGACTCAGATTTGTGGATTGTGTCAGGTTGGTTTTTGCCCTGTGATTTGTAGGTTTGACTCCTATATTTCCTGCCAAGATGAGTTAGTCACATTAGTAGCATCCTCCATCATGGTTTGTGGTGTCCCTGATCTTTATATTTGGCCTGCCTCTATTACAATCCCTATCCATTAGTTAGGTCCAAGAATATTTTTATAAATTATGGCTGCATAAGCAATTTAGGGAAGAAAAAAAAGAAATCATGGCATGCTTAATCCTGTTACTCTGGGATATTGGAAAGAAAAAGAAAAGAAACCGGAAACAGATTGACCACAGTGGCTCGGGTCAACTGGCACTGGCAGTAGATTCATGAGATTTTTCCAGATTTGTGTGAATCTCATCTCAGAAAATAAGCTTATTCTGCAGAGATTTCATGAAGTATCACTTCAGATTCCAACTTCAGCCTCTTAAAGCACTTAAGCAAATTTTTTTACAAATGAAGATAAGAAATTTAGAATCATGTCTTTAATGGATTATTTTGATACTAAACACCTTCTCTTGCTTTCCCTTTGAATCTGGAACCAACTACCTTTTCTTAGTCATTCAGCAACATATCTTGCCTATTCAAAATCTTCTCATTAAATGTATTTATTCAACCAATGTTTATTGAGTTCCTATGTTCCAGGCACTGTTCCAGGCGCCCTGGATAATTAATGAACAAACTTGACAAAGACCCTTGCCCTTGAGAAGCTTATATTCTAGCAAGTCAGACAAACAATAAATAATAAATACAACAGATAAGAAAATTAAATTATATGTGTTAGAAAGTGATAGGTGCTATTAAAAAACATAAAAGAAAGGAAGGAAGGAAGGGAGGAAGGAAGGAAGGAAAAGAAAAGCAGGGTAAAAAGCATCAGGAAAAAGGGGTGTGAGGGTAGTTTGCTAAAGAGATATGAGCAGACTTGAAGATGAGGTATTAACCAGGCAGATTCATGGGGGAAGCTATAAAGGCACATGACTGGTATGTTCAGGGAGCTGTAAGAAGCCAGAATGACTGTTAGAAAAAATTTCTTGTCTTCTCAGACTTCTAACCATTTCCTGAGATCCACCTTACAAATTAAAAAAATAGATACACTTTTCAAAGTTGGCAACCAACTCAAAAAAGTGATCAGGTTTTTTTTTTTTCTTTTTGTTGTTTTTAACAGGTACTCTGAGTCAACCTGTTCCAGAATAAAATCTCCTTGTGGACAAATAGGTATATCAAGTTCTGGTTTGCAATAACAAGTCTGTTAGCAATAACCCCAAGAATTATAACTCTGCATTTTTTGCTCTATTCATGTTATAGTATCAGGATAAGCCGTATGAATTGCCATTTATGTAACTACAAATCTGCTAAACATTGACAATTTCCTATGGTTTAACCTATACCCTGTTTTGGTGACACTGAAATAAAATAAAATGAAACATTTTGATTTTCAGAAATATACTTTGACATTGCCATATTTTGACATAATCTTTGGTCATGGAGTTATCATTGTTTGCTTTATGAAACTTTTCCATCCATAAAAGGTACCACGCACTTTCACATTATCTCCTCATTCAATTCCACAATCTTTTGACACAATTATTATTGTTCCCATTTCACATAACAAACCTGGTAAGAATGAAATTTGAGTTATTTATTCAAGACCTCAAAGTTACTGGAATGCTAAGCCAGGATTGGCCTCAGTTTTCTGAACTCCAAGTTCAGTGCTCATTCCATTTTACCATAATTACAGTCTATTACTATCAACTAATGATGATATTGAAGAATACAAGAATCTCAAAACTCAGGTCTTGCCTTTAAGGAGCTGACAATCCAACTAAGGCAGTGTTTTCTAAGGTGATATCTATGGAATCCTGATCTTCAGGTATGATGTCTCATTGTGTGTGTTAACTTGGATGGATCTATTCTGGATGTTTCTGAGAAAATGTTTTTGGATTAAATTTGCATTACAAAAGTGGACTTTGAGAAAAGTGCGCTGCCCTCTATAATGTGGGTGGACCTCATTCAATCAAGCTGAAAGCTTGACCTCTCCAAACAAAAGAGGATTCTCCAGAAGATTATCTTCAGACTTCATCTGCAACATTATCTCTTTGGATTTGAATTGCATATTGGCTCCTCGCTGGGTTTCCACTATGCTGGAACACCCTGTAGATTTTAGATTCTCTAGATTCCATAACTGCATACTCAGTTTATTAAAATAAATCTTATTATAAATATAGATGTGTGCGTGTGTGCATGCACACACATGCGTGAATATTTTAGCAGTTTTGTTTCTCTGGAGAAATTTAACAAACCTGGAATCCTCTATTACCTATTAGTCTATACGTTTGGGAAGCATTAAGCACTATTATGTCCTTTGAAAGTCTATACAGTGCACATTAATATATCAAAGACTCCCAGGACTTTTTTAAGTTAAAAAAGAAAAAAAAAAGCTTTGTAGCTAAAAACAAAAGGCACCAATAAGCTATGCATATAATATTAGTGTTGTGAAGAATATACTTGTAAATATGGGGCAGTGGAGTTGATTTGTAAGCCTAGTACTACATGGAAGGGTCCGCCAAGTGCTTTAGGGAAAGCACAGGGAACCGGAAGTATAACACAATGGTTAAAAGGTGGGGCTCTTGTATCATACTGCAGGAACTCTGTGTGGTTCACTTTTGATGGTGAAGCTGGATAGATTAATACCTGTTGTAAAGATTAAGTGAGCTAACACATGAACATGCTCCGAAAAGGGAAAATTGCTGTTATTATAATCTGTTACTTGCTCTGAGAATTAACCTTGGGATTATAGATCCCAATGTGGAAAAACTTAGTCTAGCCTTAAAAATTGGATTGCTGAAAAATAATGCATTTTTTTTGAAAATACAAAACCATCCACAAATTTTAAGATATAATTCTTTGAACCACTATGGATGGTACCATTACTAGACACATTATTAATTCAGTGACACTGCTGGATAGACTCATAGTGAAAAGCTGGCTGATGGATCTTTGTTTTCTCCAAGAACTTCTGTTGATACCATTGCTCTTGAAAGTAAGTTTAGTGCATATATTCATTATATCACAATATTTTTTTATATGCTTGTGAGCAATTTGTGAGTAGAAATCTTATCTCATTCATCTTCATCCCAGCAACCACCAGGGTGTCTGATTGGGAAGCAACTTAGAAAATATTAAGTAAACCTATCTGGACTCATTTAAGCTTGCATTAGAGGGGTACCTGGTGGCTCAGTCAGTTAAGCATCTGACTTCAGCTCAGGTCATGATAACACAGTTCATGGGTTCAAGCCCCGTGTCAGGCTCTGTGCTGACAGCTAGCTCAGAGCCTGAAGCCTGCTTCAGATTCTGTGTGTCTCTCTCTCTCTGACCCTCCCCTGTTCACGCTGTCTCTCTCTCTCTCTCAGAAATAAATAAAAAACATTAAAGAAAATTTAAACTTGCATTAGAAAAGTGCTAAGAGCTTCAGCTATACTAAACTATGCTCAGAGAGACTTTACTCATGATGATGCAATAACATGATTTGTCCTGATGTATATTTAAATCTATGTGAGTATACATTCTGCTCAATTTTAATGTTTTATTTTCTTTAGCTTCCCAGGTACACTGTAGAGTGCTTGTAGTTTATAAGACACATAGCAGACTAAAAAAAAAAAATCTCTCATAAATAACTATACTAGAATTCATAAGTGCAGAGAAGTCACCATCTGCTGGTTGATAGGGAGAAACTTGAACCCAAGTCTCATCCTAGTTACAGCCTACTATGAGCTTATAATGTAAGCAATCATTTTGGGTAGTGTTCAGACACTCCAGGATGAAAATATTTCATTCTCATATAACTTCTTTCCTTTTTTTCCTCTCTTGGATGAAGTCCAGGTTTAAAAGAAAAATCAGTGACCTAGTAGTGTTATGGGGGGAGAACCCTGGCCTGCTATTGACCATGAGAGCACTCTGGCTGGCATCTTCTATGCTGAGAGGTAAATTCCTCTCTGCCTTGCCATGGAAATGCCCTATTGGTCTCTACTGTTGAAACCTACCAGTCCAAACTCAAGGTCCATCTATTTGGATTAGGCATCTCAGCCTCTGAGTCTCCCACCACACCTTTTCTACTCAGCTGGCCTTGAAATCCAATCCTACCTCCTAATGTGGGATCTCTTCCCACACACGAACTACCAGGATCCATGCCTGAATCATGGGTCTCCATCTGCTCCATGTCTCCATGACCATGCCCCATTTCCCTATGTTGTTACCAGGCAGCTTCCTCCCCAAGCCCACAATGCAAGGCCACCTTCCCTGTATCCTCATAAGTTATTTCCTCATAAACCTACCACATTTGGTCTGTAGCCTAGGGATGTAAAAACTGACATGCACATCTAATTGCTGCCATTTTCTTTTTTTCTCCTTCTTTCCACAGTTCAATGAGGCTAAAATTGAGCCTCCAGACTTTGCCCTGGATTGCCCTCTTCTGCTTCTGGATCTTCTGCACTGAAAGCTCCGTGTTTTGGCAGTCAAGTCAGTTTTTGAATATGTTGAAGAGGAGACCAAGGAATTTACATAATCATTTCCCCAAATAATAATCTGTGGTGAAAGGTTAATGTCTCTGGGCAAAGTCCTAGTTTTGAATATCAGAACACAAGCGTTTCATTTGATATTTGCTGAAGAATGAAAAACATATTAATTTTCCCTGCTTCACCCTCATCCACCTTTGGGCAAGTCAGGATGAATAACAGTGCTCAAAATAGGCACAAGAGAAAAATTACATTAACTTTTTCAAAAACAGAGTTTATTTTTTGAGAATTGGAGATGTTTCTTGCTTATGAGTTGTATTGAGGGCATAGCACTGCTCTTTGAGACGTAGAAGATAATTGGAAATGAGATATAAGATTTTAATATTATTTCTTTAGTGCACTGTACCTTTCTAGGAAGACTCTAAAATCCTTTCTCATCTTTTTAAAAAATATTTTTGAAATAATTACGGACTCATAGGAAGTTGAAAAAAACAGTACAGAGTACAGTACAACCTACTCCCAGCTTCCCAGTGGTACATCTTACATGACTATAGTGAAATATCAAAACCAGGAAATGCCATTGTATAATACTGTTAACTAACCTATTGGCCTTATTCAGACCTCATCACTTTTTTACATGCATTAACACAATATTATTTATTTCTATTTACACAATCTCATTTTCTACGCAATCCTGAGAGTAGGTAGAGGTGCAGCAAGTGAGCATCAGAAAATTTAGAGTACTGTTCGTATCCCAGTGTGATGCCCTCCCCCTCTGAAAAGTATGTCCTGACATGCTCTCCTTTGTCGTTTTAATTATTCCCACCAGAGATTTGCTAAATTCATCCTAAATCTCTGTGCCTTATTTTGAGTTGTATATATCCCTATGAGATTAACTCATTCAGCTCTTTCTTTCTTTCTCTCTTTCTTTATTTCTTTTCTCTTTCTTTTCTCTTTCTCTCCTTCTTTCTTTTCTCTCTTCCTCTTTCTCTCTTTTTCTTTCTTTCTTTCTTTCTTTCTTTCTTTCTTTCTTTCTTTCTCTCTAGGATCTCTAGAGATGACAGTTGTCTGAGAGCTCTGGGTAAAACCTGGAAGATGGCTGCTGATAATGAGGAAAGACCCACAGAAGGAGAACCTGGGGAAATCCAGGACAAACACTCCTCCTTCACAGACTTCTGCCGGAAAGATGTATTTGAATTCATCAGGAACCTCTGGGACAACCATGGAATGTAGGCACCGTAGACAAGCCAGGTAACTTTGGATTTGAGAAGCAATACCAATGAAGAAGCACAATATTAAAATCTAAAATTGCAATCATCTTTATTTTAAAATAAGAATAACCTAGATAACAGGCAAGCATGAATTTTGAAACCTCAAAATGGAAAGGAAGAGAATGGAAGAATTCGACTGTCTTACATTTCAAGATGCAATTAGGGAAAAACAGCACACCACACCATACGGCTGGAAACCAGTTGTCTGGAGGTTTTAGTGGTGCCAACGAGTAGAAAAAGTTTCCATATAATTTCAATAACCAAGTAGAGTCAGAGTGACTCAAGACATGTCTGGAGTTCGGACTTATTTGATGGAAACTTTGTAGGCTGGGCTTTCCTCTTTTCCCACTCCGACTTTACAAGCCAGAGCCCACATACTTGGAAACAGTAACTAGGCAATTACTAACTGGTTGCTGAGTGATGGCGTCAATAGTTGGAAAAAAGCTTGAATTTGGATTTGTGACAGCTATCAAGGTAAGATCTCTTATTCTTATGTTATAGATAACTTTATATACCAACAAGACCCATGACTATTGAAGCAAGGTAGAGGTTTGCTTGGTATTTCCAATTAAAATTCATCTAGGTCACTCAAGTGTACTATATAAAAGTATAGGGGAAATTTTTTTTTAAGTTATTTTAAAAACTACTTGCACTGGGAGGTTCCATGTGTCCTCAGAAGCCACTGCTATGTGCTGAGAGGGCACATAGATGGCTCTGACATACAGGGGACTTAAAGTCAAAGAGTCCTTGTCAATTTCATGTTGTATATTTATCTATAAGTGCTTATGGATATATGACAATATTACATATTTATCTACCTGGTGAAAATAATACTCTCTTAGCTGCAGAATTTCATTACTGCCACCAACACATACACTTCTTTTGTGGGTGAATATTTTGGTAAACTGCTTGTGATGGAGCATGAAACACCCATGGGCCAAACATGACTAACATTAAATATTAACTGATCTGTTTTTTCACTGTGGTGGTGATGGTGGCTGATGTCTGTGGACGGCATTGCTGGTCACCTGCCTGGGTTTCTTCTTAATAACTGAAGAACTTGGGCCAAAGGTTGGCTTTAAATGTGAAGATAATTTAAAGATTTTTTTGATGAGGGATGAGAATGTGGGGACAAACAGTGAAGATTAACTTTCATTAAGTTTTTCTGGGTGATATGTGACATAATTTCTTTTCCTCATTTCCCCGAGAAATCAACAGTAAAGTTGGTTATTACTTACGAGCACATTGTAGTGTTGGATTTATTTGGGGGATGTGGCAAAAAGCTGAGTTTGGCTTCAGAGTCTGCACAGAAGGGGAATGGGGGCACATCTGGTTCCTCAGACTTCCAGGCAGTGATCCTAATGGAAAATGCTGTTACGATTATCAGGTTATTTGCTGTTAATCTTTTCCTCCAAATTTAGCATGTGGAAGCCAAAGAGGATGACTGCTTTTTTAGGCAAGAAGTATTTCCTTTTGTTTATGCCTTATAATTATATCTGTTTGTTACTAACAACAATTTAAGCACATGAAACTTTTTAAAAATATTTTTAATGTTTATTTATTTTTGAGAGTGAGACAGGGTGTGAGTGAGGGAGAGGCAGAGAAAGAGAGACACAGAATCTGAGGCAGGTTCCAGGCTCCAAGCTGTTAACACAGAGCCCGATGTAGGGCTCTAACTCACAAACTGTGAGATCATGACCTGAGCCTAAGTTGGATGCTCAACCAACTGAGCCAAACAGGTGCCCCTAAACACGTGAAATTCTTAATGGGGAAATGGGACCCATTGTGGAAACGTGTAGTTTGGACTATCCAATTAACAAGGGAATTTTGGCTGTAAAAAGAGATGAATAAATAAACGCACTGAATTTAAAATATTATCTTAAAAACTAATCACTTATGAGTCTTGTTACAAAGCTGTAAATGCTTTCTATAAACAGAGAAATACAGATAGGAAAAAGAAACAACACTTGAAATATGACCAAGCAGAGTAAATCACTGCTAATATCCAGATGCATATTCTTCTAAGTGCTGCTTGTATAAGTTCATATTCTGTGTATTGATTATTCTCAGTCTCCTACATACAATAGTACTGTGCTAAATGCTCTATACAAAGCATTTCATTAAACCTCTTTTTATACCAAAAAATAAATGCTATCTCATTTGTGTGGATATACTTGGCTGTTTAAAGAAGTAGAAATTAACTCCTTTGAGAGTTCTCCAATGGCACTCTTTTTATTTATTTATGGCTTATGATGCCTTAAATGGGTAAGCTCCATTGTTATTTCGGTCCAGACACTTGATTAAAATAAAAAATTCCACAAGGATGTTTCAGGAATGTAAAGAAATCAGACCAAGACCAAACCATCTAATCGGCAGAAGAGAGAATTTGGGAATATCCAATGTACAGAGTTCTCTTTTTTTGTTGATTGAAATTTAACAGAAAGTGTCCTCATACTCAGCTCATTTTTAAATATAGAGGTGGTGGGATTGCCAAGATATGGCTGAGTTGTGCAAAACAAAATATTCAAAGTGGTTGTGTTTGAACAGAAACACGATTTTGGTCATGTATTCACCAAAACAATGAGCATTACCACGACCAATACAATTATTGATTGTAGTTATGGTTAAAATCATGAGTGTAGAAGATGATTAAGTGAAAATATCTTATGCTACAAAAAGTATATAACACTTTCCAGCTTTAACAAGCTATGAATTATTTTATTATGTTTAAATTTTTAACAGACACACTGTATATTTGGGAAATATGAAGATTTTTTTCCAAATGAAATTGTTTAATACAAAATCTATGAAATATGAGTCACTTGCCAGACTTCCAAGAAACCAATACTCCTGAGTTTCCTTAACACATGGTGATTCACTCTTCCAGGATGCTCTAGAAGGTGGGTGGCAAAGGAGAAAGTAAGGGCAAACATAAAAATTAAACAATAGAATGTGTCTTATTTTACACGTAGTGTTTCTCGCCTGAATGCATATTCCTGGTATTTTAACCCATTTGGGGGAACAACTTGACATTTTGTTTTTTCATTTCTACCATATGATCTATGGTAATTCACTTTCAAATGGGAGTTATTCGAAACCATTGGGGCCACAGGAGGGCTGAATAAGGAATTTTTTCATGTGTCTGGATGTTTACCTTAAGAAGCTATATTTAGAACCACTTAACCTTACTTGAAGGATCACTTTATAAAATGTACCCAGCCTTTCCTGTCCCTTTAAACAGACTATGCTGAACATAACCAAATATTATCCTACAGACTCTGTTTATTATCATGAACAGCAGTTCACTCTGCCCTTTGGTCAGCCATTGTGTGTGTGTGTGTGTGTGTGTGTGTGTGCGCGCGCGCTCGCGCGCTTGCTCACTGTATTCCCCTCTGCAACTCCTTCCTCACCCCATGCCCACCACGTTCTGTCCGTTGGTTTCAGGTGACTGATTCTCATTTATTCCCCTGCAGTTATGTGGCTGCTTCGATCAGCCTTGCCTGCCACTTTTCTCATTTGCATAACAGAGATTGCATTCTGGACTGAACTGTGCTCTTCTCCAAATTTATGTGTTAACGTTCTAACCCCCAATACTTCAGAATGTAATTCTGCTTGTAAGTAGGGTCTTTGCAAGTGGAATCAAGTTAAGATGAGGTCATTAGGGTAAACCTTAATCCTATATGATTCGGGTCCTTATAAGATGAGAAAATTTGAACACAGACACTTACAGAGGGAAGATGACGTGAAGATACAGAGAGAAGATGGCCATTTATAAGCCAAGGAGAAGGTCAGAAACAGATCCTTCTGTCACAGCCCTCAGAAGTAGCCAACTCAGCCAAACTCCTTACCGAGGATTTCTAATCTCCAAAGCTGTGAGAGAATAAATTTCTGTTGTCTAAGCCATCCAGTCTGTGGTACTTTGGTATGGCAGCCCCAGCAAACTAATATAGGCTGATTTGAAAATCATGTAACCAAGTTAATGAATACCATGAGAGCTAACTATAAACAGACTTTGAAATAGTCCAGAAATATATCTTCTAGGAGTAGCCTTTCTGAGCTATATAATATAAATATTGGCTACCCAAAGCCCAGTCATTTTATATTGTCTTCTTAGATGTTAGTATTCATTCATCCAATTATCTATGCAGTTAATGAACATTTGTTGGACTATATTAAACCTTGGGAATATATTACCAGACATCATACCAGACATGGTTCAGTGAGGTGTTGGTACAGCCCTCAAGGAACTTACAGTCTCAGAGAGGGAGACAGTCATGTAAAAAACTAATTACAGCAAGTACAACAAGTACATAGAATGCTGGTGAGCTTCAATGGAAGAAGTGACTATTTTACTTGGAATCTCTGTATAGATGGTGATACTTGAGCATTTAGAAGGAAAAGAGGGCAATACATTTGGGGCATGTTATGGACTGAATTATGTCTCCCTCAAACTGAGATATTGTAGCCCTCACCCCCAATGTGATGTTATTTGGACATGGAACTTTTGGGAGATAATTAGATTCAGATGAGGTCATGAAGTAGGGCCCTTATGATGGATTGGGTATTTATAAGAGATATTAGGGAGCTTGCTCACTCTGTCTATCCCTACTATGTGAGGATTCAGTAAGAAGGCAACCATGTGTAAGCCAGAGTCCTTATCAGAAGTTAACACGCTAGCACCTTGATCTTGGACTTCTAGCCTTCAGAACCATGAGAATATAAATTTCTATTGTTTAAACCACCGTATTGTGTTATGACAGCCAAAACTGTCATAAGATAGGCTATGAAGCATAAGGTCCATGAAACAAGGACTCAAGGGGAACTCATAAGCTTAACTATTCATTCATTTGTTTATTTGTTTGCTTATTCACTCATTCACCTGTTCATTTGTTCTATAAGTATTTATTGGACACCAACTATGTTTTAGTTACTATATTAATCTTGGGGACCACAGTGGTGAACAAGTTAAGTCTTTGATCTCATAGGACTTATGTTCTGATGAAAAGATTGATAACAAAGTGATGAGCAAATAAGCAAGATACTCTCAGATTATGTGAATGTTATCAAGAAAAGAAACAGAAACAAGAATTAGATGAAGAGTCACCAAGAACTGTTATGCCCAGATCGCGATCTCCCCAAAATCCCAAGACCACCAAGGAGTCCGAGTCATGTATGCAAAGGCAAAGGGCTTTATTATGGGCTTAAACTCGGGCTCCCAGACCTCACCAATGCAATGGATCCATGCTGAGAGCCCCGAACAAGGGCAGAGTAGGGTTTTTATGGGGTTTGTGACGGGGGAGTTACAGAAGTTGTGACATGGGAACAGTGATCCAATCATAATTATACAACATCATTGACAGCGGATTTGACCATACACATTGTCTAGAGTATTTGTTACTTTTGGCGGGATCCAATTACAACATTAAAGTACCTTTAAATTTAACCAATCACATAGCGAGCCTAGAGTCTTATTTGGTGACTAACGGGTTAACTTTAACATTAGGTAACAGGGTCCCATCTATAGTTTCTATCTCCAGGCCTCTCCCTTAACAATGTGGAGGGTGGTCGCTGGCCTTTCCTGATTGGGTGTTGCAAGGGTGATTACTCCTGCCTTGGGTAATGTGTAACTACCTGGTAGTTTCCGGGAAGCCGAAACTCAGGCCTTCTAGTTTAGAGGGGAAACTTAAAGCCTGTCATGGAGTCAGCTTGGTTTAGACATTTAGACTTGTGGCCTTACAGAACTATCATAGATAGTATGCCCAGAGAAGTCTTCTCTGAAGAAGTAACAGTTTGCTAAGTTCAGAGGAATGAGAATCAGTTAGCTATACAAAGATCTGGGGAACAGTGGTCTGGGTAGGTGGATCTGCAAATTCTAAGACAGAGAAGAGCTCCATGCACTCCAGGACCAAAGGCTAGTGTGTAGGGGGGAACACAGTGAATGAGGGGATAGATATGTGAGGAAAATTGGAGAAGTATAGAGTGGCCAGGTCATGGAAGGCTTTGCGTGCCAGGTGAAGATTTGTCCAAAGACAGTCTTGTGGACAATGGGGAAATTTGATGACTTTAAGCTGGCAATATTATGGTAAAATTCTTTTGCTCCCTTTGACGGCAATATTAAAGGTGTGTTTGTAGGGTTGCCAGATAAATTATAGGTTCCCATCAATATTTGGGAAGTATTTACACTAAAGTAGTATTGTTTACCTGAAATTCAAATTTAACTGGTCTTTCAATATTTTTATTTACTAAATCTGGCAACCCTCATTGGAAAGCATAAGAGCAGAGATAAGGGACTGTTGTGATTGATCAAAGAGAGATGGCAAAGACCTCGAAAGGTTAAAAAAAAAAAAAAGGTGGGTGGAGGGGAGGACTGAGTAGAGGAAAAGGAAGGCGGGCCTGAGTGAATGTGGTAGTTGTTGATTCTGTGGGATACAAGAAGCCAAGATCTAAGGGAAATGGAGGAGTACAGAGTGACTTCAGGTTTTCTGACTTGGGTGGATGACATTGTCTCTTAGAAATATAAGACAGAGAAAATTGCAGGGGGAAAGGAATGAGTTAAGTTTTGGAAGTGCTGAATTTAAAGAGCCAGTGGCCCATTCAGGTGAAAATAAACAAGAGGTATTTGGATATACAGAGCTGAAACTAAAGAAGATTCTGGTCAGAGAATTCTGGGCTCCTGATTTGTGAGTCATCAGCATGCTATGGTCAGTTATGTCTAAGAAAATGATCACCCAGGAAGTATTCATTAGAGTGAGAAGGATCAGGACAAATCCTATGATAATGTTGATATTTAAAAGACAAGAGATACAAAGAGGAGCAAAAAGGGAGAAAAGCAATAGAATGGGGTGACACTAGTGAAAAGAAAAGTTTAGAAAAGAAAGCATAACTTTCCCATATCAGGTAGTAATAAGGACCCACTAACCAGAAAACATCCTTGCTAAGTAACACTTAATAAAATATGACAAACATACTTTTAATGTGTAGCTGAATTTGCAAAAAGTATGAGATATCCCCATGGCCCATACACAAAGTGATAACTTAACCCTGGGGAGTGTACCGGTGTTAGTGCTGCGAGCTCATTTTCCACAAAGAAGCAGGAGATGGGATCTTGTAATTTAAAAAAAAATTAGGAAAAACCTACATATTCATAAAGAGGCAGCAGTATAAACAAATGGTAACATGTACATATAGAAGCCCACTACTAAAGCAGTTACAACGTAGTTACAGTGAACTGACTACATGTATTGTTGCAGATAAGTTTCAAAAGCAATGGTGGATGAATGGAGAAAGTTTCAGAATGATACTTCAGTGTTCCATTTAAAGGAAATTTTAAAAATATGAAAGATTAAATAGTGTTAATTAATACATATATAAATCATAAAAGACATAACCTCCATATGATACAGTCATGTTAGTGGTTATCTTCAGTGAGGAAGAGAAAGAAAAGAGGTCAGGGAGAGGCATATGAGAGCTCCAATGGTATTTATAATGTTGTATTCCTGTAATAAAAGAGAAAAATAGGTAAAATGTTAAAATGTTAACATTTGTCAAACCTAGGTGATTAGTATGGTCCTTTGGGTATGTTTGAAATAATATAATGTTTAATGACTAAAAGGAGAATTCGAGATCAGATCTGTAAGCTTTAAAACCAGAGAGAATTCATGATTGCAGAAGGTAAGTGTGCGCATGGATGTGTGTGTGTGTGTGTGTGTGTGTGTGTGTGTGTGTTGATGCTGAAGAACACTGAGGATGCTTTCATAAGTTGTGTGGACAGTTCCAGACTAGTTTCATGCATATGAGTGACATATGAATAAATGAATGAAAAATGGTTCTTAACTTTCTCTGTCAACGGCAGAGAGAAAAGAAGCCAGAGGGCTTGGGGTGTGAAACTTAAGAATTAATTCTGTGGTCATCGCACACATGTTAGAATGTCTAAAATCAACAACACAAGAAGCAACAAGTGCTGGTGAGGATGTAGGTGAAAAGGAACCTTTTACACTGTTGGTGGGAATGCGAACTGGTGCAGCCACTGTGGAAGACAGTATGGAGGTTCCTCAAAAATTTAAACATGGGACCACCCTATGATCCAGCAATCTCACTATTGGGTATTTACCAAAAATATATAAAGACATTAATTCAAGGGGATATATGCATCCCAATGTTTAGTGCATTTACAAATAGCCAATAACCAAACTATAGAAGCAGCCTAAATGCCCATTGATAGGTGAATGGATAAAGAAGATATGGTGTGTGTGTGTGTGTGTGTGTGTGTGTGTGTGTGTGTATGTATGTGTATGTATATATATTGTATGTATACACATATTGTGTATATATATATATATATAATAGAATATTATTAAGCCATAAAAAGAATGAAATCTTGCCATTTGCAACAATGTGGTTGGAGCTAGAGAGTATAATGCTAAGTGAAATAACTCAGAGAAAGACAAATACCATATGATCTCACTCATATGTGGAATTTAAGAAATAAAGCAAACAAGCAAAGGGAAAAATAAAAGAGAGAGACAAACCAAGATATAGACTCTTAACTATAGAGAGCAAACTGATAGTTACCAGAGGAAAAGGTGGGTAGAAGAATGGGTGAAATGGATGATGGGGATTACAAAGTACACTTACCATACTGAAAAAAAAAACACGATCAGTTCTGTGGGGTAAACAAGAGGAAGCTGACCAAAGGTGAGCAAATACATATATATTATATACATCAGTGCATGCATGCGTACATAAAATGATTAGGTGATCTTGAGTTCTGGGAGATAAATTCACCAGATGATTGAATTCAATATGCATGAAATACAGCATATGTATGAATCTAGATATTTATTTGTCTATCTAATTACCTATCTGTTAACATATCAGCATACTTCCACACATTTTTGCTTGATTTCAATGCCCATTGTAAGGTTACGGAAGCCAGGAGATATGATGGAAGTGTGGAAATAGTTGGAAGACATTTTCATGTCCTGCCTCTGTTACCACAAATAAATCACTTAGCCTTTCTAAGCTTCAGTACCTTCCCAAATAGTTGTTTGGGGAGATTTAATAAGATGAAATATGTCATGGACCTTAGGAAAAATATGGCCTTAAGTAGTCCAATTATGATTTATTGAAGAAAAAAATTGAAACTTCCTTGGAAAAAAATAAATGAACAAATGACAGTTGAAACCAGGGCTAAATCAGGTACAGAAAACATGTTAGTACCTAAACTTATTTAGTTATTTTAGGTATTATGTATTTTTGCGTGCAAATTTTCATTTTCATTGTTTTTACTTTTCCAATAACAGTTAAATGGTGTTTTCTGCTTGACTGGAAAATTGAGTATTTACTATCCTGTGTATGTGGGAGTGGTTGGGGATGCCTCAGTTTGATCAAAGATACTCCCTGAGGGGCAACATCGCTGTGTGGTTAGACACACAGACTCTAGAACTAATCCCAACAACTTACTTCACCTCCATGTAAAAATGAGGATAAAGGTGCTAATTGCCTTATTGCAGGATTGTAATAAGAATTAAGTAATTTGAGATTTATAAAGCATGTAGAGTGCTTAGCACATAATAAGTGCTATACAAGTATTAGAGTAATAAACAAGTTCTTTCCATAATTTGGCCACTGTTGATAATGCTGCTATAAAGTGGGGAATGCATAAAGAAGATGTATTGTATATACATACATATATACATATATATATACATATATATACATATATATATGTACACACACTCACACACACACACACACACACAATGGAATATTACTCAGCCATAAAAAGAGTGAATTCTTACCAATTGCAACCATGTAGATAAAGCTAGAGTGTATTATGCTAAGTGAAATAAGTCAGAGAAAGGCAAATATCATATGATTTCACTCACATGTGGAATTTAAGAAACAGATGAACACAAGGGAAAAAAAAAAGAGAGGGATACAAACCATAAGAGACTTTTAACTATAAAGAACACATTGAGGGTTGGTGGAGGGGACGTGGGGGGGGGGGAAGGGTTAAATGGGTGATGGGTACTAAGGTAGGCACTGGGTGAGCACTGGGTGTTTTATAGAAGTAATGAATCACTCAGTTCTACTCCTGAAACCAATATTACACTATATGATGCTAACTAACTAGAATTTAAATAAAAGCTTGAAATGCTTAGTAAATTAATTAATTAATTAAAAATAAATAAACAATTCTGCGTCTCTGAAGCATCAATTTTTATCAACTGCTGTAGACAGGCCTCTACACCAAATGTTGGCTCTTGGCCTGTTTTCTGAACAACACTGCGCACCACAGCAATGCCTTCTCAGAAGATCCCCAGGACTCTTCATTGATCTGGGATGAAAGTCTAACTTTGCCGCTGTCTCATGACAAATTTGGGATGGGGGCAACAGAATGACAATCATTTGCATTCTCTTAGTGAAGCGCAACAGCCCCAGTGGAGAGACCTCCCGGCAAAGCAGTAAATGTGTCTCTTCTTCCCTCTTCTGGCATCATTTAGGGACTCGGCTTGCTACGCTAAGGACTTTATGGCACTTTCCAACATTGTTAGTGAAATTGTTGTTGGATACCATATTTCTGGAGGGCAGTGTCTCGGAAACTTAACAATTGTGCTGGTTTCAGCTTTGCCAGTTTATATTCATATAATTGGCAAATGCTCAAAAATGTATGAGTGATGGCGTTGTTGTTTAAAGTAAGGGTGGTAAGTCAGGAACTACCTAAATGTTGAACTGATTATTAAATGATGGTGCTCTCATGTATTGCAATCTATCCAGCAACAAAATAAGAAAAAAAAAAGTTACAAAAACCTGTGTAGACTTTGATCCCTTTTTTTAAGACGTAATTTATGTTTATACCTAGATAGAAAAAGCGTGGGAGAATCTGCATATAAATATTCATGGTTATTATCTCTGCATACTGGTATTTTGGGTGGTTTTAATTTACTTATTATTTTCTTTATAGTTTCTAAATTTTCATCAATGATTGTGAATAGAATGTGTAAGAACAAAAAAGGAAAACAATATTTTAAAGAAGCATTTCATCAGTTTGGCTAGTTTTTGTCATTAAGTTATTTGGAAAAATATTTTCCTAAGTCCCAAGAGGGCTCTCAGGGAAGGGAAACTTCTGGCCACCCTAGAAGGTTCTGTGGCTGAGCCTAAGAAGTAAACTGCCAGAAGGTAGATTAACAAGGGAAAAGCATACAAGTTTTGTTTAATATTTTTATTGTGTACATGTGAGTCTTCAAAAGGAAACTGGTGAGCAGAAGAAGCCATTAGGCCCCAAAGTCTATGTATTTTTTATTTATTTTTTATTTTATTTTATTTTATTTATTTCTAGGAGAGAGAGAGAGACAGCATGAGCAGGGGAGGGTCAGAGAGAGAGGGAGTGACAGACTCTGAAACAGGCTCCAGGCTCTGAGCTGGCAGGCAGCACAGAGCCCGACGCGGGGCCCGAACCCACAAACCGCGAGATCATGACCTAAGCGAAAGTCGGACGCTTAACCGACTAAGCCACCCAGGCGCCCCAAGTCTATGTATTTTTTAAAATATTGAATGACCGGGGCACTTGGGTGGCTCAGTCAGTTAAGCATCTGACTTTGTCTCAGGTCATGATTTCACGATTTGTGAGTTTGAACCCTGCATCAGTCTCTGTGCTGACAGCTCAGAGCCTCGAGCCAGCTTTGGATTCTGTGTCTCTCTGTCTCTCTGCACCTCCCCTGCTCGTTCTTTCTCTGTCTTTCTCTGTCTCTGTCTCTCTCTCTCTCAAAAATAAATAAACTTTTAAAAAATGACAATAGTGCTTAAAAAATAATGATAAATTTTGGAGATGTGATAAGACAAAAGGGTTTGGGCTTAGGACAATTAATTGTGTGACAGTGACTAGAAAATATATGGGAAAAATTAATAGAAAGTAAGTTATTTAATTTGCTTGTACACTCATCTCTGGTCATAAGAATCTTCTCTTCCTGGTGTAGGGATGGTGTCTTTCTCATGGCATATTTCATGACATGTTTTTAGGTACAAAGAGGGGGTTCCTTCCTGCATCTGCTGTTTCTCAAGGGCCTTCCACTTAAAATAATAAATATGCCAAAGCAACATACCTTGGGGTGGCACGTTCTGAATGCTTCAGAGCCATGGCTGGTCTTAGACATGTTATGTTTTTCTTCTGATTCTACTGGTACGGGCCACATGCCTGTGGGTTAAGGCTGATAGCGTAAACATGAGTGCTGAGAATGTTGACTTCTTCCCACCTCCTTCCCCTTCCCCCCTACATAATTCTCAATGGAAAAGAGAATCTTTATTGCACAAGGTCAAAATACTTTGCTATCTAAGATCTCAGGAGGGAAAAAGGAGAGAACAATCCTTATCTTGACCTTATAATCAATGGTGAGCTCTCTCAACCACAATGACTCCCTTTTGCTAAACTAATTATCTTGCGTGAAAGATTATCTTTGGGCTGCTCCCAACAGACAGGTCTTGGTGATGAGAAGATTTGGAAGCTTCTGGCCAACAACTCCCAGGGACACTGCCAACAGTTCTCCTCAGGCTTATCTGCCAGATTTCCAAAGCCCACAAATCTCGAAAAGTTAAAATAAAAAAGAACAATAAAGCATTAGATTCTCTCCTCTGTGCTTATATGGCCAGCCTTGACCTCTTCTTCCAGGCTGAGGCTGTGGTCACAGCTATGGCTGAACCAGCCCAAGTAACTGATCTCACACCCAATGTTCACTGTTATTTCTGCCAGGGGCGTCTTTTTGGTTCTCGTGGCCAGAGAGTCCATATTCCACCAAGTCATTTCCTCCCTGGGGTTTTTCTTGTCCATTAGAACACTTCGGATTAAATGTAGATATTTAAATTTAGGCATTCTGATTTAAATTTAGACATAATCTGAGCCTGAGTCCCCACCTACCCTACCAGCCAACTGTTTAAACAGAATTTTTAAGCTTCAGTCTCTGCCTTTGTAAAATGGGAATAAAAATGGAGCCCACTTCAAGAGGATACTGTGAAAATTAAATTCTGTTATGTTCTTTGTCAGCCTAAAATTGTCAGAAGGTGATAAGCAAAAAACATTCATTCGGGATCAAAGAATCACAATTCAGGGTAAAAGTGTTCCATTGGGGAGCAAAAGTCAGGGTAGTTTTTAAAGACAAAAAGGAAATACTTGCATCCACTGTTTACAAGTAATTTTTATTGGAGTTGGCGACAAAAAACTAATCTTAGCTAGACATAATTGGTTGCTACCGCTGTCACTAAGCAGAAGTCCATTACTATAGCAAATGGCATATGTCTGGAACAGATTTCCAACCAGAGTAATTGCTGTTTGGCTCAGTTCAAAAGTTCAAGATTCCCACTGGTAAAGACTTGCATGAGGCCCAGTTTCTTAATGGTCTCCTGACCCCATTTTAACATCCATTAACATAGATGGCTCTCTTTTATTTCCCCTTTCACACCTTCATGCTTGGCATATAATAAGTATTTAATAAAAGTAAACCTGAGCACAGAACAGTTTGGGGGGAGCTAAAGATTGACCTGATTTTGGTTTGAGAGGCAGTGGAAAGACATACTGGATGGAATTTATAACTAGAGTCCGCCATGTTGGGGATATGACCCTCACCCACCCTCACCCAGCCTAGCAGTCAACTAGGCTGCTACTTCTTTCTGCTCCTAAACCTCCAAACGTAATATTTAAAACAACACAACCATTTTGTTGAGGTGATGTTTTGGATGTCTGTTTTCCTGAATAATTCTTAAATTTATGCTTATAGATATGTGCCCATCAACCACAGTACTTCAGCAGTACAGAAATCTGCTGGGAACATTTACCAGGGAAAAAGAATGCTCCTTCCAGAAAGTTCAAAATACTTAGATTATTGGAGAATAAGAGGAAAAAGTGAACTATTAAATACTAAAAATAAAGAAACACCATTGAATCTACTTGAACCGATCACTGCAGCTGGCAGTAGCTCATTGAAAGTCAGTTTCAAATGTGATAGCTTTCAAAGACCCTTTTCATATATTTTCTGTCATCTCCCTGAAAGGATTCCTTTCTTTGTGAACATAGCTGGTAACGACGGCCTCTATAAACCAAAATGAATTTGAAGGTAACGATGGTTCTTGAAGCATTGGAAGCCTGATTCAGAAATCCAACTGACTTTGCTATCCAGGCATACCGGTTCTGCTCATTTTCAAAGTGGACATCTCATTTTTTAAAAATAATTTTTAAGCTTTTTTATTCTGAGAGAGAGAGTATGAGGAGGAGAATTCCAAGTAGGTTCCCCACTGTCAGCACAGAGCCTGATGCTGGGCTCTAACTCACAAACTGTGACGTGACCTGAGTGGAAATCAAGAGTTGGATTAACCAACTCAGCCACCCAGATGGCCCTGGACACCACAGCCTAAAGGCCCAACATCCCATTTAGGAAATCAGTGAACAGCTGTGGCTGTGTCTGCACAGGCTCCTGCCGTGTGTCAGCATACTTTTCTGTAAGCTTGGGCTGCTGTGGCGTTTCATGTCGTGTTTTTTGTGTCCTTCCAGATTTTATAGTCACTTATGATCCCAGGAGTGGTTTCTCCACTTCCATCTTCCCCTAAATTCAAATACCTTTTTTCTTTTCTGAATCTTCACTGAACTTAACTGCTTGGAAGTTTTTGGTTTTCTTTTAGGGGGGAGTGGCGAGAGAGAGAGAGAGAGAGAGAGAGAGAGAGTCCTAAGCAGCCCCCATGCCCAGCATGAAGCCCAATGTGGGGCTCGATCCCACAACTCTGGGATCATGACCTGAGCCAAAATCAAGAGTCGGACACTTAACCAATTGAGCCACCCAGGCATCCCCAGCTGCTTGGAACTTTTACAAACAATAAGACAAAAGCAATAATTCAGAGCCTGAGACGATGGGACTGGCCATCCAGAAGGGATGCTTTTCAGTGTCCCTCCTGTGCCTCAGGAGAGACATTAGGTGCCTGTGTCCATCAGGGATCAGGCACTTTAAAGCTAAACATGAAGGTTAAATGTGATAATGCCTTAAAGGTGTGTCCGACTCCAAGGAGGTCCATATTCCTCAATTCCACCCACCTTGCATCATCCTTTGTAGGATGGAAGCCACTATTATGTATTCCTTGAATCTTCTTTTCTCTCAGGGCAAACACCTGTGGTTTTTTTTTTTTTCCTTTTCTTTTCAGTGTTCCTCATACAATAGCATCTGTGCACCTCCTCAGCATATTTGTATTGTCCTTGGCTTAACAATATTTCCTTTCATTTCAATTGTGACGCACAGTACTGAACTCAGTACTCAGTACTCACACCCTCACAGAAGGAAGTGGCCTTTATATCCTCTCTGAACATGACTTCTCTCTCTTATCAGGCCAAAGTCACTTCTTGGTTCACTCAGTGTGCTATTGATCTATAACAAGATGGAGATTTAGCTGTGCTCTGACTATGGCATAGGCTTCATTGATTGGTTACCAAAAACAAAGGAACAAACAAAAAATCCACGGTGTTATTTTTCCATGAGGGTGGGAATTTTTTCATGCAGAAGACGTTTACTGATGCCACTGGTTGACTTTTGAATAAATGAATGAATGAATTTGTACTTCATGAATTAATTGGTCCCTGTTTCTCTCTTGGACTGGTTTTAACATATATGTTTTAAAGCCGAGCTACGGGGGCACCTGAGTGGCTCAGTTGGTTAAGCATCCGACTTCGGCTCCGGTCACGATCTCACGGTTTGTGGGTTCGAGCCCCACGTCGGGCTCTGTGCTGACAGCCGGCTCAAGAGTCTGGAGCCTATTTCAGAGTCTGTGACTCCCTCTCTCTCTGACCCTCCCCTGCTCATGCTGTCTCTCTATCTCTCAAAAATAAATAAAAACATTAAATAAAAATAAAGCCAAGCTATGGTTTGTGCAGTTTACTTTAGGAAATTGTAACTATAGCAGCCCTACTGTCATCTTCTGTCCCTCAGCAAGTCTATTTCAGTTCCCTTTTCAAAAGTAACTGGAGATGGCTGAGAAGTCTTAGGACCCTGTCACTTTAATTTGTGGGGATGAACTGGTTCAGAGTAGTGTCCCTTTCTCTTACAATCTCACGTATCTCATACATTTATGCTTCTATATCCTCTAATTAATGTTTGTTCTATTGTTCTTGGTCTGAAGTCTCTTCTTCATGGAAGAAAACCAAAAAGCAAAACTGAACATATTTTTATTCTTGCTTTCTTTCAGTTGTTTGTCAATATTGTACTCTTTGCTACAAGAAATGAGCTTGTTTTTTCTAGCCTTCTAACTTTGTATAGTATTAATGGGGCCATTTTGTTGTCCTTGAGTGTTTATGACTTAAGAAACCTAGGATTGGACAATTGTGTCTTTCAGCTACTGATACCTTCCAGTAACTAAATAACCTGCTGAAGTACTCACAGGAAAACCCCAGAGAGCTTGTGTTATTGAGGAGCTTTTGAGTAGTGCCTAGGGTGACAAAGTGAGCGAGTAGTTTTGGGCACCCAAGCTATATTTATGACTGAGAGAACACTGTTTGAAAAAATATAGCATTATATGTCTTGTTAACTATTTTCCATATAAAAATACTGTGATGATATCAGTGATAACTACATCTCACACTGGGTGCTCCATGTATAATTCTCACACTGCCACTCTTCACTCTTCATTGTCTTGTTTTGTCTAGTCTTTTTTTTTTTTTTTGGCAAGAATAGTGATAATCTCTGTTCTGTTCTGCATCCAGGGGTTATAGAAGAGCTGAGCTCTGGACTTCCACAGACCCCAGTTTGAATTTCAGTTCTTCTATTTATTAGCCATATGACCTTAGGAAGCTATAACCACCTCTCTCTACAACCTCAGTTTCCTCATCTATGAAGTGGGTGCACTGACAGCATCCTGCAGAGTTGTCATGAGGATCAAGTGAGATAATGTGTGTACAGTGAGCCTGGTTAGAGGATCCTGTGACATCATGAGAGGAGGATTCTTTGTGACTCCGTGCAAATCAGGTTGTTGCCATTAAGTGACTTGGCCAAGATCACGTAGGAAGGGATGAACACCAAAGAGTGTCCAGAGATGTACAAATGTCCCCAGACACCCAGCACGCAGGAGTGAACCAGCAGCTTCTCTGACAGCTTGGATGGAGGGTGGGGAAGGGGAGGATGGAAGGCAGGAAATGGAGGTGGAAATGAGGCAGCATGTCCATGTCCTGTGTGCTGACAAGAATAATGTTATTGTTGGGGCGCCTGGGTGGCTTAGTCGGTTAAGCGTCCGACTTTCGCTTAGGTCATGATCTCGCGGTTCGTGGGTTCGGGCCCCGCGTCGGGCTCTGTGCTGACTGCCAGCTCAGAGCCTGGAGCCTGTTTCAGTCTGTGACTCCCTCTCTCTCTGACCCTCCCCTGCTCACGCTCTCTCTCTCTCTAGAAATAAATAAAAAAAAAAAAATTAAAAAAAAATAATTAAAAAAAAAAAAGAATAATGTTATTGTTTACATCTTCACAGTTGGAGGAACCTGAACCTGAGGCTTCCAAGTATGTAGTAACTCACCCAAGCTCACCGGGCTAGAACACGTGCAGTTGTAGTAGAATTCAGGTTTGCCTGCTTAACCCTGCACTCTTCCACTACCTTACCCTGCTTACTAACTTCTATTCATCTATTTGAAAAATACATGTTTAGTGTCAGGCACTGTTCTAAATGCTTAGGATATGTGAATGAAAAAAGATAAAGCTTCCTGTCCTATGAATTTTTTTCTTTTTGAGAAAGAGGAAGAGAGAAAGAGGGAGGGGCAGAAGGAGAAAGAGGGAGAGAGATAATCTTAGGCAGGTTCCATGCCCAGTGCAGAGCCTCACACATGGGGTTCAATCTCATGACCTAAGAGATCATGACGTGAGCCAAAATCCAAGAGTCAGATGCTTAACCAACTGAGTGACCCAAGGGCCCTAAAATTTTAGACTCCAGTGGGAAAGACAAAGAAATAACATAATTTTATATAAAATGTATATTCTTGTTAACAAGGGACAGAGGGGCGCCTGGGTGGCTCAGTTGGTTAAGCGTCCAAATTCAGCTCAGGTCATGATCTCACGGTTGGTGGTTCGAGCCCCACGTCGGGCTCTGTGCTGACAGCTAGCTCAGAGCCTGGAGCCTGTTTCGGATTGTGTGTCTCCCTCTTTCTCTGACCCTCCTCTGCTCATGCTGTCTCTCTCTCAGAAATAAATAAAAAACATTAAAAAAAAAAACAAAAACAAAAACAAGGGACAGAGAAAAGGAGAGCAGAATCAGAGGAGTTAGGAATGCTGGGCAGTGGGGCCCAGGACAGGTTGCCATAATAAATAGACGATGAGCTTCGTTAGAAAGATGTCATTTGAGGGGCGCCTGGGTGGCTTAGTCGGTTAAGCGTCCGACTTTCGCTTAGGTCATGATCTCGCGGTTCGTGGGTTCGAGCCCCGCGTCGGGCTATGTGCTGACTGCCAGCTCAGAGCCTGGAGCCTATTTGGGAGTCTGTGTCTCCCTCTCTCTCTGACCCTTCCCTGCTCACTCTGTCTCTCTCTCTCTCTCCAAGAAATAAATAAAACATTTAAAAAAAGAAAGAAAGAAAGAAAGAAAGAAAGAAAGAAAGAAAGAAAGAAAGAAAGAAAGAAAGATGTCATTTGAACAAAGACTTGAAGGAAGGGAGAGAGTGAGTGAACCATGCAGATCTCTGAGGAGAGGGATTCCAGGCAGGGGGAACTGGGGGAGGAGCAAAGGCTCTAGAAAGAACGTGCCTGGCTAGTCCAGGGACGAACAAGAGAGAGAGAGAGTAGAGCAGAGGGAATGAAAAGCAAAGGAGCAGGAGATGAGGTCGGAGTGGAAAGGGGCCCCTGGAGGGCTGTGAACTTAATAGGTGGGTAGTATGGACTGGGATGTTTTGAGCAGCAAAGTGGGGTCACTACATCACCCACATTGAGAATTGAATGTCTACAGGAAAAATGTAGAAGACAGGCCAGTTAGGAGGTATTTGTAAAAATTGGGGCAAGATTTGATATCACTTGTGTTCTGATAATCCAGACCTCAGCAGGAGCAGTCACAGGAGTGAGAAGTGGTCAGATTCTACATGCATTTTGTAGGAAGAGCCACGGATTTGCTGAAGGAGTAGGTAAAAGAATTGAAGGAAAAAGAAAAGTCAAGAGGACACCAAGGTTTTGTCCTAAGCATGGTATCCACTAAAACAGAAAGCCTAGGGAGCAGATAGGAGGCTTACTTCGGCCATATTGAAATTTAGATTCTGATTAGATACCTAAATGCATTGTTGAATAACCAGGTGGAAACTTCTCAATTTATATCCATCCTCACGTAGTTTATTGATAAAATGATTTATAATATACATGGTTCGAATAATTGGTAAATCCTAGAAACCTTGCCTTCATCTTGACTTGCCTATAATCATATTTGTTGGTGTGGTTCATTGAGCACCATCATTAGACTCTAAACTGCATGAGGGCAGGGATCACCTTTGTTGGTGCTCATTTCTTCTTTGTGTTCCCATTGTCTAGCAAATGTGCCTGTGAGGTGGCAGGTGCTCAAGGCACATGCCAACTACTCAAGATATATTTATTAAATAAATTGATACTTGTTGAAAGAGTGGGTATTTTTTTCGAGTTTAGAACAAGGATATTGATTTGAAAATATTTAGAGATAAAAAATGTGTTTTTTTTAGCTTTTTCAAATGTTACTACCTTTTTACTACTGTTTTACCACAAATCTTCACTAACTTCAATTCAGAATTTAAAAATGATTTTATCAGAAATTGTATTCTTATTACATATGACATTTCAAAAAGTTTGAGACATCATGGCATGTGACTACTAATGTAGCCTGTGAAAAAATAAAATATTTATTAAAAATATATAAATATGGGGCGCCTGGGTGGCTGAGTCGGTTAAGTGTCTGACTTCGGCTCAGGTCATGATTTCACGGTTTGTGGGTTCGAGCCCCACATCAGGCTCTGTGCTGACAGCTAGCTCAGAGTCTGGAGCCTGTTTCAAATTCTGTGTCTCCCTCTCTCTCTGACCCTCCCCTGCTCACGCTCTCTCTCTCTCTCTCTCTCTCAGAAATAAATCAAAAGCATTAAAAAATATATATGTGTAAACTTAAACTATATGTATATATGTATAAATTGTGCTCCTCAAGTGAGATTGCATGTCTGAAATGACAAAATGCCTCAAGCAAAAGTATTAATGAGGTTGCTAAAAATTGCAAAAAGTAAATCGGAACTTTTCTAGAATGCCTCAAGCTTGTAAAGAGAAACTCACTTCATTTTTTTTAAATTTTTTAAATGTTTACTTATTTTTGAGAGAAAAAGAGAGAGAGAGAGAACGAGAATGAATGGGGGAAGGGCAGAGAGAGAGAGGGAGACACAGAATCTAAATCAGTCTCCAGGCTCTCAGCAGTCAGCACAGAGCCCAGTGTGGGGCTTGAACCCATGAACCATGAGATCATGACATGAGCCAAAGTCAGCTCAACTGACTAAGCCACCCAGGTGCCCTGAGACTCACTTTAAATAAATGCTATCAATGGCAGTGAAATGAGAGCAAGGAAATGATGGGAAACAGTAGGTGGAAGATGTTGATACGAAAACCACCAGAAGTTTGAATTTTGAGACACTTGGAACTCTGCTCCGGAGTGACCCGACCTCAAGGAAAGTAAAGGATCATGTGTCCTTGGATTCATCAGTGTCCTCAGTGAAGAGCTTTTCTTGAGTCTTTGAGCCACTACTCCTCTGTTGGATGTGGTTAAAAAAAAAAAAAAAAAAAAAAGAAATGGCCAAGATCCTTGATGTATATCCTACTTCATTCATTTCTTGGAGATCTTTCTGGATTTCTCATCCCAAGATAAAGAAGGGATACACACCAAGTAACAGTGCTGCATGAGCTGCAGCAGAACTGATGGTGTTCAGTTAGTTGATTTCCATGATTTTCCCCAAACACATAATTCTGACTTCCTTAGTTGAAACTGGACACAGATATGGAAAAAGTGAGATAATGTGTCTATATCTATTTTTACAATGTTTTCAGGCCAGTTGGCAAGCCTGTATGATCTGAACAAGCCAAGATTTCCTATGGCTTTCTTGACCTAAACCAGCTCGTTCATCAGAGTGTTTCACTCATTCATCAGAGAAATCCATCAAGGAATAAACTAGATTAAATATCACAGACAGATCCAATGATATCAGTCTGCTAATTGCTTCTTAAGGTTTGAATATATTTTACTGTTCTTCATACCTCCCTTTGCAGAGTAAATAAAAATATGTGCCTTTGGCAGCTACACAGAGCAACAATGAGAAAAGTTTTTAAACTCTAAGCATCAACTTTTTAAATATATAAACTGGTTTAGCAATTGAGTATATCAGAAACTTTTTATGGGCTAATACATGGAAAGAGTTAGTACATGTTTATGATAGCATCTGGTTCGGAAGAAGTGTTCTCAATAATTGCTTCGAATATAGAGAATTTGTATGAAACATCATTGTGGTTTTAAATAAAGTAGGGTGGGATTAGAATTCAGAGTCAGTCCATCTTCATTTGCTGCTGTATGCTTCCTACCCTTGGATTCAATCTTGTGCTTTTCTTTAAAGGCTTCTTCTCATTAAAAAATTACAATGGCATCCAGGTACTGTGAAATATAACACTAAATAGTTTAAAATAGTTCAAAAAATAGCAAGTCTTAACTCACAAATTATTACTAGTTTATTGAAAAGCAGCCATTTTGGGGCACTTGGGTGGCTCAGTCAGTCAAGCACCCGACTCTCGGTTTCAGCTCAGATCACGATTCTCTCTCTGCCCCTCCTCCACTCGAACTCATTCTCTCAAAATGAATAAATAAACATTAAAAAAAGAAGAAAAGTAGGCATTTATTCAGTGTCAGAGACCAGCTCAGGCCGGGGTCCAGGGGTCCCTGAAGGATGGACGGTGTCGGTGAGGGAGGGGTAAGAGAGGCCCCAGAGTCTTTCTGGTCACCAGGCAGGCATCTCCTCTCCGACTGGGGCTCAACTTTATTTTATAAGTGTTTGGGGGATGGCACAGAAGTGGCTTTGCCTTAGACAATGATTTCTGATAACAAACTTCTTTGATATGTAAGAATTTCCCAGAACATAGATTTGTAGAAGACTCCTGCATAACCTTTATCAATAGTGAGATAGGTGACTTAGATGCTTATGGGGAAGAAGGTATCTTTAGCATATCAGACAATGTTTTTAGCATAAAAGGGTTAAGTTACTTCTCTGTGAGCAGGGATCAAACAGGTCTTTCAGGAGACACCTCTGCTCCCATAATCACAAAAGAAGTTCCTCAATAGATTCCTCTATAGGGAGCAATCAGCATATTTAAGGCCATTGGGTGGGGGTGGATATCTGCCCTTAACTCTAAATTAGGCTCTTTGTCTCAGGGCTAGACTCAAGCCCTCTTTATTATGTAAGTCTTGGATTGGAAAGGCCCTTAGAAAGAGCCTTTTAACAATCATCCACAATGTTTTCATCTGAAATCTCTTTGGAAAAGGCAGGGACATGCTTTTCCTTATGAGCAATCTGTGTGGGGAATATCAGTCTGATCTGGAATATTGTGAGGCCTGGTCAATACCAGCAGGCTCATTTCCACCATGAGCCAATAGTAGCAGAAGGAGATACCAGTTTTCGTTTCTCATGGCAGTAGCTGTGCAAACAGTGCCATTTCCTCACTGTGACTGTCATCCAGCGAGGCCAGTGCAGCTCCCAGCAATTCAGCAGAACAAGGAACAGTGAGCTGACCTGGGCAGTGGAGATGGAGACACCTTGCAACAGGTGCAGGCCAATGTGTCCCCTTGAGAATTCATAACTGCTTCTCCCACCTTCTGTAGGTCACTATCTTAAGGCCACATTCTTACTGTCATGGCTCAGGAATGCCCACATTCCTGATTGTGAATCTTCACGTATACCTTCTCTGCTCTTGACTTAATTGGCAGAAAAGTCAACAGCAAAAGAAGAAATCTTCGCAGATTTAGACCTCTGTAGTAACTGAAAGCAAACACAATTCCCAATGAAAACCTATCAACATAACTGCCACCTAGGGAACCAAGAAATACTTGAGGATCTTGCCTTAAATGGGCAGAGGCTCCAAACAGAGGGCAGAACATTGAGATAGTAAATCCTCTGGCTGCACGTGGGTATAAAGGGTATGAAGTCCCAGAAGAAACTCTAGGGAGCATCATGGTGATAGTCAGTTCAGTGCTTGTGGGACTTGGGGATGGTCAGGGGCGTTTCTCGCCTCCAAGGCCCAGCCTTCTTCCCTATGTCGCTTCATGTGCTCTCATCTTCCTTCTCCGACTCTGCTGCAGCAACACTGGCCTCCTGGGCGTTCCTCAGAAAGGCCAGGCAGGCACCAGCTTCAGAGCTGTGCACCTGCTGGGGCCCTATTCCTTCAATACTCCTTCCCCAGATTCCCTTCCTCACCTTCCTCTGGTCTTAGATGACACCTTCTCAGTGAGGCCTTTCCGGGCCACCATGATTAAAATTGTAACCGTCCCTCCCCAGTTCTTCTCTCATCCTCCTCACTTGTTTTTCTCCATAGAACTTACCACTTGCTGATACACTATATGTTTTATTTTCCTTGTTATTTGCGTCCCCCTGGTAAAACGTAAGTGTCACAGAGGCAGGGATTTGTGTCTCTTCAGTCATTGCTACATTCCCAGTGCCAGACATGTAGGAGGACCTCAGTACCTTTCTGTCACACACACAGATAGATGTCCATAAAAAATAGTTGGAAGGAATCGAGGCGCCTGGGTGGCTTAGTCGGGTAAGCGTCTGACTTTCGCTTGGTCATGATCTCGCGGTTGGTGGGTTCGAGCCCCGCGTCGGGCTCTGTGCTGACTGCCAGCTCAGAGCCTGGAGCCTGTTTCAGAGTCTGTGTCTCCCTCTCTCTCTGACCCTCCCCTGTTCATGCTGTCTATCTCTCTCTCTCCTAGAAATAAATAAAAAAAAAATTAAAAAAAAAATAGTTGGAAGGGCCTTGATGGTGGTAGCAGTCGCGGTAGTGGAGGTTAAAGCAGCTCAAGGTAGCAGGGTGGACAGACTGAGGGTTGGAGAGGATTTGACAGGTCCGCTGAGGTTAAACTCCTTTTTTCTTTCTTTCTGTTTTGAAAGAGAGAGAGAGTGAGCACCCATGCATGCATGAGCAGGGGAGGGGCAGAGGGAGAGGGAGAAAGAGAATCTTAAGCAGGCTCCATGCCCAGCCCACTGTGGGCCTTGATCTCGATCTCACAACCATGAGAAGTTATCGGAGTCGAAATCAAGAATCAGACATGTAACCAATTGAGTCATCCAGGTGCCCCACACCTATTTCCGACCTATTAGCTCCACACTGGAAATGGATTAGATGGCTGGTGAGGACTTCCGGGCAACATGTCACTGATACTGATTAAGAGAACAGTTTTCTAGAAACAGGACCCAAGAGAACAACCTAGGAACCCGATGGTCAGCAGGGTAGAAGACATCACAGGCAGTTAGGGAGTAGATGTCACAGAACGAGGAGAATGGGGAGCAGAGAGGACACTAGGAAGCAGCAGAAACCCAGACAACTGGAGTATTTGGGGGAATATAGAACATTAATTCATACCAAGGCTATATGTGTTCTTAGAGCTTTTCCATACCTGTTTTCTAGAAACCCTTCTCCAGCTATTCCTAACCACTTACTGTGGATTTTTAAATTCCCTATTAGGAATGTTCCATCTTGTGTCACTTGCCTCATTAGATATGAAATCTTGTTTATCTTATTCGCTAGTTTCTGCTTCTTTCTTTTTTTTTTAAATTTTTTATTTATTTCTAGGAGAGAGAGAGAGAGAGAGAGAGCGTGAGCAGGGGAGGGTCAGAGAGAGAGGGAGACACAGACTCTGAAATAGACTCCAGGCTCTGAGCTGGCAGTCAGCACAGAGCCCGACGCGGGGCTCGAACCCACGAACCGCGAGATCATGACCCAAGTGAAAGTCGGACCCTTAACCGACTAAGCCACCCAGGCACCCCTCTGCTTCTTTCTTTTATCGAGATAACCTACGCCATCTCAAAGGGTGAATACTTTCAAGGGTAAGGTTCAATAAACAAGGTTAGAAAATGAATAAGCTGATTTCAGAGGGCACAGTGCCCTTTGTGTGCATTTTTATTTTCACAGTCCTTTCAGATGCTCTGTGCCCTCATCCTCTCTCTTCCTTCCCTATCAGAACCAGCTCCTGGTTGTCATTAACCTTTCTCCACTGAGATATAAATGCTAGATAAAACATATTCTGTTATCCCTCTCAACAATATTTGCGTTTTGGTAAATAAAGTAAATAAAGCATTAAGTAAATAAAGCATTAAGCCCACGAAAGCATTCCCAATGTAGTAATTGTGTTATTTCTGCAACTGCTGGGATACTCAAACCTGGAGATTTTGGTTTCTGAAATGAAAGTCTATGTAAGTGAGCACATGAATGAGATACAGTCAGCCATGGCCACCATCTTCAGATTGGTGCTTCCTCTACCTGATTATCCTTGGGATTCTAGAGAGACTGATCTATGCACAATAAGTGCTTCATTTTTAAAAATTTATTAAAAAGTTTTAGGGGTGCCTGGGTGGCTCAGTCGGTTAGGCGTCCGACTTCGGCTCAGGTCATGATCTCACAGTTCGTGGGTTCGAGCCCTGCATCGGGCTCTGTGCTGACAGCCAGCTCAGAGCCTGGAGCCTGCTTCAGATTCATTAAAAAAAAATTTTTTTAATGTTTATTTATTTCTGAGAGAGAGAGAGAGACAGAGCACGAGCAGGGGAGGAGCAGAGAGAGAGGAAGACACAGAATCCAAACCAGTCTCCAGGCTCCGAGCTGTCAGCAAAGAGCCTGAAGAAGCTCTTGAACTCACAAATCATGAGATCATGACCTGAGCTGAAGTTGGACGCTTAACTGACTGAGCCACCCAGGTGCCCCAGTGCTTCATTTCTGATTACAGATTGTGGAGACCACAAAATCTTTAGACTTTAATCCTCTGGAGTCACCACTGAAGGCTTGCCAATTACCGTTGGTTTCTCTGTATGGTAAACTGACTTCCATCTGTATTTCTCCATAAGAAATCATCAACACAGCAACATGTATGTGTTCTGGTAATTCCAGCATATGTTATTTTAACTTTGCTCATGGGTTGGAGAACTATTAGTGCATTCGCATTAGCAGAGCTCTATTCCAGGAGTCAGAAACTAAGAACCAATAAATTATGAAAAATACTTTCTGGTTGTCGTAATGAGTCTGGTTGTTTCAACATATTTTTCTTTGGTTACTTAGCAAAAGGCTTAAGTCAGTCCGTACTGATAAATGCAGGCCAGGTTTCTCCTCCCCCTCTTCCATTCTACTTCTCTCCAAGGAGATTGGTGTGGAATAAAATTGCTCTGTCCAAAATGGCGACCCTCCTTGTAGCTGGACTCTCATCTAGATCTCCATCAGCTCACTCTCCACGCATCTAATTCAACCTTCATATAGGACCTTTGGGCATTATGTTTATAGTTTCTACAGGAAGGCTTATTCAGATGGAGAAGAGTGAGGGCAAATGTGGAACATCAGTGATCAAGGAACTGATGGAAGCTGGAATTCTCTCTTGCACCCTGGGAAACTGGCGGTCTCATCGACACTGACTCTCAGGACAGATCTCGGTTCTGGCACGAAAAGTCAGGCAAATTCCCACAAGAAGCAGAAGGGAGGAAAAGATATGGACAAAATTCAAAGTTTCAAATCTCCCCTCTTGGAAAACCGAATTAATGATAAATGAAATTTCAGAATAAAAGTTTTTATTTGGTTTTTTGAAGATAAAATTGTATCATAATATTACTTCCCCTCAAATACACATGCCTCACTGAAAGTCTAATATACCCCACAGAAGATCTTTGGTCTGAAGTGTGAGTAGTTCACCAGGGGTCCTGTTCACCCTGGGGTTTGGGACTTGGGAATGGGGGTTGGGGTTGGGGGTAGAGAAACAAAGGAATTTCTTAGTTCTCCTCCCTAGAGGGGATTTCTAAACAGTCATGGTAGTTTGGTCCTATTAGGAGTGTGTGGCATGCCACCCAAAGAATGGATTTGGCAGTCATTCTGGTGATTTGATTTAAAGAAAAAAAAAACCAACCAACTGGAATAATTCAATTTGATAAGCATATTTTCTTTCTTCCCTTCTAGTTTGCCTCCTGTTATGGAATAAAGTCACGATTTCTAATTTTTTTAATGATTTCCAAGTTTAAAACTTGTGCACAGACTGGTCCTAATATCAGTGGAAAATTTGGAAACCTAGGATGCTATGCAAGCCAAGTGATTATTTCTTTATGAGGTTAATTATTTTCCATGGTAAGACATTTCTGTTTGCAGGAGAATTATTTCAAAGTGCTATTTCTCAGAATGGAGAGCCTAGAAATAAACCTATGCACATTTGAGCATAATCTACGACATGAGGATTAGATTACACAATGGGGAAAAGACAGTCTCTTCAAGAACTGATGTTGGGAAAACTGGACAGCTACATGCGAAAGAATGAGACTGGGTCATTTTTTACACCATTTCCAAATATGGATTAAATAAAGACCTGAAAACACAAAATTCCTGGAAGACAATATAGGCTGTAAGCTTCTTGATCTTGCTGTAAGCGGTATTTTTTTGGACCTGAATCCTCAGGAAAGGGCAACAAAAGCAAAAATAAGCAAACAGGACTACACCAAACTAAAAAGCTTTACACAGCAAAGGAAACTATCAACAAAATGAAACGGCAACCTACTGAAGAAGAGAAAATATTTGCATATCACATATTGGTAATATCCAAAAAATACAAAGAAATCATATAATTTAATAGGAAAAAAAACCAACAAATCTGATTTAAAAAGGGGCAGAAGATCTGAATAGACATTTTCCCAAAGAAGATGTACAAATGACCAACAGGCACATGAGAAGATGTTTAACATTACTAATCATCAGAAAAATGCAAATCAAAACCACAACGAGGTATCACCTCATACCTGTCAGAATGGCTATGATCAAAAAAGCAATAAACAAACGAACAAAAAGAAATGATAAAGATTGGTAAAGATGTAAAGAAAAGGAATTCTCATGCACTATTGGTGAGAATGCAAATTGGGTAGCCACTATGGAAAACAGTATGGAGTTTCCTTAAAAATATAAAAATAAAATTACCATACAATCCAGAAATTCCATTTTTGGTTTATCTGAACAAAAACACTAACTTGAAAAGAGGTATATACCCCTATGTTCATGGCAGCATTATTTAAAATAGTCAAGATATAGAAGCTATATGTGTCCATCAATCAGTAAGTGGATAAAAAAAAGATGTGTATATATATATATATATATATATATATATATATATACAATGAAGTATTATTCGGCCATAATGAAACATTACCCCTTTTGACAACATGGATGGATCTGGGGGGTATTAAGCTAAGTGAAATAAGTCAGATAGAGAAAGACAAACGATTTTGTACGATTTCAATTAAATGTGGAATCTATAAAACAAAACAATGAACAAACAAAATAAAACAAAACCAGACTCAGAGTTTTACAGAGAACAGACTGATGGTTACCAGAGGAAAGGGCATTTGGGGGTGAGCAAAATGCATGAAGGGGATCAAGACGTACAAATTTTCATTTATAAAATAAAATCATGGTGCTGGAGGCCGAGCCCGCTCCAGCAGGTCCAGGGGTCCCTGAAGGATGGACGGTGTCGGCGAGAAAATGAGAGAGCCCCTTGATTCTTTCTGATCACCAGGAAGGCATCTCTGTCCTGTCGGTTTTGGTGTCTTTATTTATAGGTTAAATGATAACATGACATCAGAGAAAGGAATTTTTACAATGGATAACTCTTTGTTTTTTTTTTTTTTTTTTTTTAATTTTTTTTTATGTTTTTTTTATTTATTTCTAGGAGAGAGAGAGAGAGAGACAGCGTGAGCAGGGGAGGGTCAGAGAGAGAGGGAGTCACAGACTGAAACAGGCTCCAGGCTCTGAGCTGGCAGTCAGCACAGAGCCCGACGCGGGGCTCGAACCCACGAACCGCGAGATCATGACCCAAGCGAAAGTCGGACGCTTAACCGACTAAGCCACCCAGGCGCCCCTACAATGGATAACTCTTTGTGATAAGATGCTTTGGAAAGTGTACAGAAGCAGGTTTTACAGAAATATTCTTGCAGAACTATTCCAATTATAGTGAGGTTAAGTAAATCTTATAACTAGAGAATTAGGGTATTCTTAGTAAAAGACAGGATACATATTTGTTCTAAGTTAATAACGCTAAGGTTAGGTCATAGGTTAAGTGTATAGATGGGTTAAGAGTCATTCTGTCTGGCTCTCAAATGAATGTTTCTGAGTTGGTTAATAAGTTGTTTGTGGAAACCTATTTGATGCTGAATGTGTGAACACCATGGAGGCCCTAAATGTGTCAGCCTTTTGTTTGTGGGTAATGCTTTAGCTACTCTTATCTATCCTCATCCCAGCCACCTGTAAGGGAGGGTGTTTGCAGAAAGTAGGCCTTGGGGAAGGGACTGCCATACATCACCAGTTAGGAGAAGGTGTAAGTACCAACTTAAGTTCTGCCCTTATCTGTACCTTAACTCTAAATTAGGCTCTTTGTCTCGGGGCCAGGCTCAGTTGTAATTCTTGTGTTCTTAACCCCCTAAGTCTTGGATCTGCAAGGCCCTTAGGAAGAGCCTTTTGACAATCATCCATAGAGCTTTCATCTAAAATCTCTCTTGCAAAGGCAGGAATATGCTTTTCCTTATGAGGTATCTGTGTTCAGAATATTGGTCTGATATGGAATATTGTGAGGCCTGGTCAATACCAGCACAACAAGAGCCAGTAGTAGCAGGAGATACCAGTTTTCATTTCTCATGGCAGTAGCTGTGCAAACACTGCCATTTCCTTGCTGTGACTGCCATCAATAGAGGCCGGTGCGGCTCCCGGCATCATGGCAATGTAATGTCCAGCATAGGAAATATAGACAATAATATTGTATTACTCTGTATGGTGACAGATGGTAACTAGATTTATTATGGTGATCATTTTTGTAGTGTATATAAATGGTGAATCACTATGTCAAACACCTAAAACTAATATAATATTGTATGTCAATTATACGTCAATAAAAAACAAAAGAAAACAAAATGCTGTGTCTCTTAGTAGTATGGTACCTTTATTATTTTTTTAAATTTTTTTAATGTTTTACTTATTTCTGAGAGAGAGACAGCGTGAGCAGGGGAGGGTCAGAGAGAGAGGGAGACACAGAATCTGAGACAAGCTACAGGCTCTGAGCTGGCAGTCAGCACAGAGCTTGACATGGGGCTCGAACCCATGAACTGTGAGATCATGACCTGAGCCGAAGTCGGACACTTAACCGACTGAGCCACCCAGGTGCCCCAGTATGGTATCTTTCAAATACTTCTTTTTACTATTAGCCAAAGACTAATTTAAAATCAGCCAAACTATTGTATAATATACAAATTGCATTACGTGCATCATATGATAATAATACATCTTTGGAAAAAAAAACACAGGGGATATTGACGATAAGGCAAGAGTATCAAGGTAGATCCAGAATCTTCCTTATGAAAGGATATTTGAATATTGCATTTTACCTGGGGCTAATGGCATCTTGGAACAAGAGCCTCAAAGGGAGTGAAAGAAAATCGACCAGGATGGCATCACAAAGAAGTGATATTAAGTGGCAAAGAAGTCTTACTTGATGTTTTTAGGAGTGAGGGTCGTTATAGTCAGGGTAGGGGAAAGGGAGGGCAGGTCTGTTTATCTTACCACAGATCTTATAAAAAAGAACTTTTATTTTTAAGCTCAATTTTACTTTGAAATAAAGGGTTATTTTCTTGCATAGAGTTCTGTATGTTTAGAAATTTACTTTGGATCCTCAGACAGGTCTGTAAATTTACACAACTATCACCTCAGGATAGAATGTCCTTTGGAGCAATTAAGAAAAACCAATTTGCCTCCTTTGTGGTTTTTAACCTGAAAAGTTTCTTTCTTTTTTTTTTTTTTTTACAAATAGTTTATTGTCAAATTAGTTTCTAATTAACACTCAGTGCTCATCCCCAAAGTGCCCTCCTCCATGCCCATCCCCCCTCCCCCCTGAAAAGTTTCTTTCAAGGTAAAAATATTATTTTAATGGTCTTGGTGTAAAATTAAAAATAAGCATTAATTTAAAACATAATGTTTACAAGTTATGTTTGCCAATGCTTCGTTTGAAACAAAAAAGTAAAATCCTAGGAATTTTAGAGTAAACAAACCACTACTCTAAAGCGGCAAATTCACCCTTTAGGAATAAATGATTTGGCTTCAGTTTGTAATTGCTCCACAGTAATTATAACAGGAACATCATCACCAATTCTTTTTTTTTTAATGTTTTTTATTTATTTCTGACAGAGAGAGAGAGAGAGACAGACAGACAGACAGTGTGAGCTGGGGAGGATCAGAAAGAGACAGAGACACAGAATCAGAAACAACCTCCAGGCTCTGAGCTGGCTGTCAGCACAGAGTCCTACTCAGGGCTCAAACCCACGAACTGTGAGATCATGACTTGAGCCAAAGCTGGACGTTTAACCGACTGAGCCACCCAGGTGCCCCACATCATCATCCATTCTAATGGTCCCTTAAAATTTACAAAATGCAGGGCGCCTGGGTGACTGAGCTGGTTAAGCGTCAGACCTTGGCTCAGGTCATGATCTTGAAGTTTCTGAGTTTGAGCCCCATATCAAGCTCTGTGCCTGCTTCAGATTCTGTGTCTCCCTCTCTCTCTGCCCTTCCTCCCTCACACTCTGTCTTTCTCTCTCTCTCAAAACTAAATAAACATTAAAAAAAAAATAATGAAATTTACAAAGGGCTTTCAACCCCAGAATCTTAATTATATTTCAAACAGACTTTTTGAGATGAGCAGAGGAGATAGTACCTTTATTTCTTAAATGTGGAAACCAAAGCAGGAAGAAGTCAGGTAACTTGGCTAGGCCACTCAACTATTAAATAGAGAAACTAATGGGGCGCCTGGGTGGCTTAGTCGGTTAAGCGTCCGACTTTCGCTTAGGTCATGATCTCGCGGTTCGTGGGTTCAAGCCCCGCGTCGGGCTCTATGCTGACTGCCAGCTCAGAGCCTGGAGCCTGTTTCAGTCTGTGACTCCCTCTCTCTCTGACCCTCCCCTGCTCACGCTGTCTCTCTCTCTCTCTCTCCTAGAAATAAATAAAACATTAAAATAAATAAATAAATAGAGAAACTAAGACTTCCACAAACGTATCCTGATTACAAAGTCTTTTCTTACCACAAAAGGATACTTCTTTTACTACCTTTACAAATAGTTGCAGACCCTTCAAAATAATATATTTGGGCGTGGTCCAGTTGGGGTCCATGGATATCAGGGACAACTGATCATGTGCTTCCCTTCCTGCTTCCACTTCTTGTCAAAGATAATCTAGGCCCTTCAAAAAAGAATCCTCCCCCCCCAAAATATCTGCAGCTAATGGAAAAAGTTGTGTGAGTAAGTATATTTAGGGGGCAGATTTACAAAATACGTTGGAGTCCTAGAAAGAGTGTTTTTAAATTGATCTTGTGACTGCTCTGGGATTCCACACAACAGATAGACACGAAAATACTTAGGATGTTTATAGTACATCACAGAAATGATATAATGAAAAATATGTAAAACATGGATTTTTACTGAACATATGCAAATAACTATACTACCATAAAAATAGGAAAATATTCACTGATGGTGCCAAATTTGGAGGGATCAGATGGGGGGGGAAGATAGATGTTTTATCTTTGCCCTAGGTCATAGGAAGCTTAAGAAAAAGAAAGAAAGGTTTCTTTAGATCCAGCAAACAAACATTAAAAAGTTAGCAATGTTTTGGGCACCTGGGTAGCTCAGTTGGTTAAGTGTCCAGCTCTTAATTTTGGCTCAGGTCATGATCTTGCGGTTTGTGAGATGGAGCCCCGTGTCAAGCTCTGCACTGACAGTGCGGTGCCCTGCTGCCTGCTTAGAACTTTCTCTCTCCCTCTCTTTGTCCCTTCCTTCCTCAAAAATAAATAAATAACTTCAGAAATAAAATAGCAATGTTTCAAATAAGAAGTCATAAAAATTATAATCATTATTCTCAATTCATTCAGTCCCCTGTAATGACTTCTTGTTGACCTTTCATTATGAAGCCATCCGTTTTCCATTAAGGGTTCTATAAATTCATATTTAGTTTAGTGATATCATCTGAAAGTTATCAGAAAATTGTACTCCAGAGTACTAATTAGATTCCTTTCCATGAATTTCTCTGAAGATGAAACATATTTTCAGGAAGCTTTTGTAAAAACATCCAAATAAAACAGTAACTGTCTATAAATAACAAAAGGCTTACAAAGAGCCATGGTTAAATATCTGATGAGAGTTCATTATAATGCAAATAAAATTTGGCAAGATTGTATATTTCTGAGGCACATAACATTTTAAGATAACAATAAATGGAATTATGATTGATAACAGGACATATCAGAATTCTAGGAATTTTATATAATTCTTAGAATGCTCATATTAACATTCATTTATATCATATAATCAAAGAAAATTTACCATTGCTTATTTGACAATGCTTCTATATAATTTAATATACTAAATAAGCCTAATTTGTATAATATTTATTTTATAAAAAGAGAGAATAAATCTTTTGAGATATCCCAGGCACCCTCTTAAATTCTCAAAGTTTGAGGTCAAAGAGATTTTATTTAGAATTTGATTTGGGGGAGTTTGTCCAAAATATCAAAAAGGCTTTAAAACACTTGGTAAAATAGGGTCACTCTGAAACAATGCTTAGTTATCTATGTAACCAAAGTGATAATTACAGACCTCATAAGCTAACATAGAAGATTACATAGTGCTAAGCCAAACTTAGCTCTTTTAGTATCAAGAGGACTAGGTTTAATTTAGTAATCAAAGACCTGATAAACACAGGAAATTGTATTGGAAAAACATAGGATCCTTGTTTTCTAAGCAGATTACTTTAAAAAATAAAGAAAAACCTTTTATAATCTCTCATGAGGAACATAAACTCTTGTGAGGAACAGACCAATAGTCTAAGCAAGCTTATTTGTCCTTTGAACAGATGAAAGAAAATTAAATTCTATTTTAATATAAGTACACTATTAATATTCAAGCTTATTGTTTTAATGTTCGTTTATTTATTTTTGAGAGAGAGAGTTTGATCATGGGAGGGATGGAAAGAGAGAGAGAGAGAGAGAGAGAGAGAGAGAATCTCAATTAGGCTTCTTGCTGTCAGCACAGAGTCCTAATGCAGGGCTTGATCTCACAAACTGTGAGATCATGACCTGAGCCAAAACCAAGATTTGGACATTTAACTGACTGAACCATTCAGGCATCCCTCAAGGTTATTTTTAAAATATTAATAACAAATTAATTCAATCTCATCCAACTTGATCACATAAAAATTCTTTCCCTAAGATTCCTTTTTCATAAACCTACAACTTTTATTTTTTTATTTTCTTAATGTCTTATTTTATTTATTTTTGAGAGAGAGATAGAGACAGCTTGAGCAGAATCTGAAACAGGTTCCAGGCTCTGAGTTAGCTGTTAGCACAGAGCCCTACGCGGGGCTAGAACCCACGAGCCGTGACATCATGACCTGAGCCTAAGTCAGATTCCCAACCGACTGAGCCACCCAGATGCCCCAAACCTACAACTTTCTATGTCCATTTTAGTTTGTCTCTTGCTATCTTTTCTGTTCAGAAATAATCAGCTTTACTCTGGGACAAAATTACTTTTTTTCTCTTAACAAAAAAACATCTTTATTCCTCATATATTTGCTTGCTAAAAACATGATTCTGTTCTTGCCTACATAGTTATCTTCCTTACTTCTAATGGCTTTAATTACATATATTAATTAGTACTCTTAACCATTAGAAACTTTAATTTCTTTTTTTATTTATTTTTTTTTTTTTAATTTTTTTTTTTTTTTAATGTTTTATTTATTTTTAGGGGAGAGAGAGAGACAGACAGCGTGAGCAGGGGAGGGTCAGAGAGAGGGAGTCACAGGCTGAAACAGGCTCCAGGCTCTGAGCTGGCAGTCAGCACAGAGCCCGACGCGGGGCTCGAACCCACGAACTGCGAGATCATGACCCAAGCGAAAGTCGGACGCTTAACCGACTAAGCCACCCAGGCGCCCCTAGAAACTTTAATTTCTAGTGAAAATTAAAAAGTAAACAATTACGAGCTTTTATATCAGTATTCTTAGATTGGCAAAATTATGAATACACCTCATAATTTCTAGAAGCATGTATTTCCTTATAGCACAATTTATTTAACATAACACAAAATATGTTTACTAATACCCAAATCTCGTTAGTTCCATTGTAAAAAAGAAAAAAAAAAAAAAGTTCAAAAGTAGGTAAACCTAGACTTGTTTAGCAACTAATGTTTTGGTATTTTATCTTATTTGGAAATGATCTAGATACTCAATAAATTCCCACAATTTAATTTAACTTCGCAAAATCCTAAGTGTGTAAATTCTGGAAGTTATCAAAAAGATTTGGGAAACTATTTAAGTAGACCTATCATAACGCAATCATTGCTAAAAAGATCACCTAAAAATTCTTCTTTCACTTGTACGTCATCATCATCATCATCATCAACTCATTTATTCTTAACAATCATACTTATATTACTCATGAGAATTTCTTGAGACATTAAAGCAGTCAGTCATTACCTTAGGTTTTTTTTCTTTCTGACAACTTTTGTAACAGAGATAACATGAGCTTATATGACTGAGTAAACCTAGGTGGAATAAAAGTATTATATTTAATGCTGAGAACTCTAAAGACATGCCTGTATTAATTAAACCAACAAACTTAAACTTGCTTTAATAACAAATGTTTCCCAAGGCATGTAATTTTGAAAAACAATAGAGTTAGTTTCTATTACTTTTGTCTGAGAATTGGAAATAATTTATAAGTGTTTGATTTTAAGCTGATTAAATAGAGCTCTTTTATGAGCTAACTTTGGCGATACTGTCCAGAGATTAAAAAATACCATATTGTAATGTACATATTATACACACACACACAGAGAAACATAGAGGTCTTATAGTTTTACTTTTAAAATTTTAGTTGTGAATCAGGTATATCAATATAAAACTCATTAGGTTATCATAACATTTGGAATAAGTGTATTCATTCAGGTAGCTAAAGCTTTTTACTATTTGCAAAGAAGACTTTTCTTTTGTTTGTCTTAAATTTTTTTTATAGTTTATTTATTTTTTGAGACAGAGAGAGACAGAGCACGTGTGGGGGAGGGTCAGAGAGAGAGAGGGAGACAGAATCTGAAACAGGCTCCAGGCTCTGAGCTGTCAGCACACTGCCTGATTCAGGGCTGGAACCCATGAACAGGAGATCATGACCTGAGCTGAAGACGCTTACCTAACTGAGCCACCCAGAGGCCCTGAGACTTTGTGTTTTTAAGTTTATTTGTTTTGGGAGAGAGAGGGAGTCGGGGGAGCTGATAGAGAGGAAAGAGAGAAACCCGAGCAGGCTATGCGCTCTCAGCCGGATGCAAGGCTGGATCTTATGAACTGTGAGATCATGACCTGGGCCAAAATCAAGAGTTTAATGCTTAACTGACTGAGCCACCCAGGCACCCCTGTGGAAAAGACTTTAAAGATTTGTATTTGTCAGAAGAAGTGATCTTAAGGAGCTGTGGTCTAGAGTTTGGGCAAGGGAGCCTTTTTAACCGTTTATATTTTTTAAAAACCCTCTTTCTCTTTTTGCCCCCCTTAGTATCAAGTGTCTGTGATCGTATTTCCATTTCAAAGACATGATAAGATGTATAGCCTCAAGGAACAGAGAAAGAATGCAAGGTTTTTCCTCTGAGTTTTGGGGTATATTTGCCTATTACCTGAAGTAAGCCTGAAGTAATTACTATTAATAAGTAATTACTATTAATAAGCCTGAAGTACCTACTATTTAAATTTTCATTCTTTTTCTCAGATACAAAACAATTTGGTTTTCAATATCTTTGTTTCTTTATAACATCTGTAAATGTCTGAAGGCAAATAGGAAAGGGTTTCAGGGGATTTTGAGCTGCTTTTAGAGTTCTGCTTTTGCCTTTCTCAAGAGTCATTATAAATTCAGAATCAATGATTTTAACTTCTTTTAAATCTGAACTTCCACAAGCTATCTTCAAAGAATTGGTAGCATTTGTCCTTAGAATACTTAGAGGTTGATTTGCCCATTGTATTTTGAATTTGCCTTTTTATATTCTTTGGAAATTTCCCAACTAAGATGGAAATCAAAAGATTTCTATGTTCTGTTGTCCAGGGAATATGAATTATTTGGGAAGGCATTTTGGATATATCCACAAAGGACCTTGCATAGGAAGACCTGAGCTGGCAAAGTCTGATTATAGAGCCCAGCAAAATGAGCCCTATTGCTCTTACAAGATATTTCTTCGAAATTTATTTCCTGCCTTTTAGCACTTACAAGAGTAAACTGTAGACTTTGGGCCTAAAGATTAGGCTGGAGTGCTCTCTCTAAATCCTGTAGAGAAAAGGAAGTTAAAACAAGCAGCTGACTGTTTCAAGGTGGGGGTTGGAGGAGTTTGAGGCATTAAGAAAATTTGAGGAAATGGGGACAGATTTTAAGAAGGGGAATTTATGTTGGATGTGAACTTTAATTTTGTTTAAAATTTATTCTGTTCTTTCATCTTGTTCACGGAGTCCTTAAGGCTCACCATCATATTTAAAAAAAATTCTTTTAATGTTTTTTTAAAATTTATTTCTGAGAGAAAGAGAGAGAGAGAGAGACAGAGTGAGCAGGGGAGGGTCAGAGAGAGAGGGAGACACAGAATCTGAAGCAGGCTCCAGGCTCTGAGCTGGCTGTCAGCACAGAGCCGGACGCAGGGCTCGAACCCAGTAATGTGAGATCATGACCTGAGCCGAAGTTGGACGCTCAACCGACTGAGCCACCAAGGTGCCCCATATTTTTTGTATTGACGTTTTAATTTGGTCTTTCCATCTATACCAGTAAGACAATTGTTTAGAATGACTGCTCTGTACAACGTAGAAGTTTTTCCAATCAAAGGATCCATTGTATGACCATTGATGAAGAGGATCTTATATCTTATCTAAATAGTGACTCAGACTAATAAGTTTGTTTGTTTGTTTTTATTGCTCAACCAAGGATGCAGGAGGGATCGCACAAGACAGTGGAAGAGCTACAAGCCTTATAGATCCAGACAGCTTAAGAAAGCAAAGGCATCGGGGCGCTTGGGTGGCTTAGTCGGTTAAGCGTCCGACTTTTCGCTTAGGTCATGATCTCGCGGTTCGTGGGTTCGAGCCCCGCGTCGGGCTCTGTGCTGACTGCCAGCTCAGAGCCTGGAGCCTGTTTCAGAGTCTGTGACTCCCTCTCTCTCTGGCCCTCCCCTGCTCACGCTGTCTCTCTCTCTCTCTTTCCTAGAAATAAATTAAAAATTTTTGAAAAAAAAATTTTTTTTAAAAAGAAAGCAAAGGCCTTGTGGGGATGAGCACTGGGTGTTATGCAGAAACTAATTTGACAATAAACTATTTGTAAAAAAAAATAATAATAATAAAATAAAATAAAAAATTTAAAAAAAAGAAAGCGAAGGCCTTTGTTGCATACGCACAGTGAAAATGGTTTCTCTGGCCTCTCATAGGAACATGAGATACCTCCAGTCGTAGACCCATTAGTCTGTGACATTGGGCAGGTGTTACTGGAATGAGACTTTTGTAGCATCAACACACAACAAAGGCTGCGATGACAAAGGCTCCTTTTGGGCTGGGATCTGTTTTGACAAATTCCCCTGAGAGTCGGCACAGCCAGACAAAGAAAATGCTGCTTGTAACTTGGTGTCCTGGAATCCCAGTCCATCTAACCTGCCACACAAGTGTACCCTGGTGAGTGCGTCTTCTGGACGGTGGAGACCAGAAAGAATATTCTCGGTTGATCTAAAGACACACTCTCGGAACATAGAACAGGACAAAAGTTTAAAAAGCCTCATTTAGTTTTTACACAGGGGACCCACAGCGAAGTTTGTTGTAAACAGACATCGGTGTGGTAAGAACTGTGAACTCGCCAGTGTGTGAGGCAAGCTGGAACAGCAGGCTTCCAGGGCCTATCCCTGTGTTTTGCCCTGTAATTCTTCCTTCTTATGATAAAAGATATAATAGACAGAAACAAAGAGAAATAGGGACCATGTCTGGGAGGTAAAGGATCGATACAAACGGAGGGTACTCCTACAAAATCCTTACCCAATCCTTGTACCCAAGGAACTAGTTCCACAAATATTTTCTCCTGATAATCCAAATTTCGAAAAAGAGCAAAAGGAATTTCACTACTTTCACTTCCATCGAATTCTGTAGATAGAGGTCTGGGAGGCTGACATGGTAAGAATGCTTACTTTCTGCTGGTACTTGTCAGAGGTTCTAGGATCTTCCACTTGTACCCCTGGAAAAGATGGTGCCCAGCCAGTGAAGTATCCTGCCTGCTGTATCGAAACTGTTAGGGACGAGAGTTTCCCCCCCACACCTCTTGGTTCTTTGGGCTGGTCTAATACCTAAATTAACATCGCATAGATTAACAGGAGAAAAACAAATTTAATTTTGTGTGTTCTGAGCCTCATAAGAATATGAGACCCAAAGAAATGACCAACGAAGAGAGCTTTTATGCCTTTTAGCCTTTTAGACAAAAACAAAAAACAAAACATTTGTGAAGAACTGATAAGACAAGGAAACTTAGATTTGAGTGCTAATTGATGAGAAACTAAGCAGTTTGTTTACAAAGCCAACTTGGCTTTGAATTCTGGTCGCTAGCATGAGGATGTCTCTATATCCTGGTGCAGCGAGGGTGCCTTTCTCATGGGAGATTTGTTTTCTGCTGTCACAGAGACAGAGAGGAGAGTCAGAGTGTTCCTTTTGTACTGGCTGTTTTTCAAGTAAGTTTAATTCAAAAATAATACACCCAAATGGCATATTCTGGGGTGACTTGAACCTTATTAGTCCCACAAGCGGTAACTAGTATTGTTTTATTATTTACCATCATTTGTTTTTTCCATATCATAGAGTCACAGAGCAACAAGGCTCCTATGGTTGTTTGCATCAATGCCTGTTAGAGATACCATTGGCTTTAAGCCTTTGCTCCAAAAAGGCAACTTCATGTTTCAGCTGCTCGCCAGATAAGGCTGTCACCAACAGCTGTTTTCCAGACGATCTCAATTATGGCTTCCTTCCAGGGAGCAGAAGAACATGACTGAGTGAAACCTTAAAGTCCTTCTGCCTCTCCTTGGGGATACTTCACTTGTGTTTATAATATAGCAATTGCTGGAGAGCAGGCCTATCTGTCTGGAGTGGCAGCTCCTCTCTGAGCTGGGAAGCCGGCTGCTTCTTTATGCACAAGGGCCCACCATTGTGATCCACAGTGTACCTGTCCTCCTGACTCGAAAGACATATAATAATTTTAAAATGAAATTTCGATACCTTTCACAATTTGTGATTTACAAAGCTCAAACACCTCTATTCTGAACAAGGTGTAAAAAAAACAAAAGAAAACAAAATAAATCTTTATGTTGCTTTTTTTCCCTCAGTTTGACGAGCGTTCATTCCTATGAAATGTCTTTGAAAGTTTAACTTGACACGATTGAGGAGAAAAAGCACAAGACATTCCATTTCCTGTTCCAATCTCCTCTAGGTTACTTGTTACTTACAGTGAGGGCCTCATGACTCAAATTAAATCAAAACAAAAATCTCTTTACTGATTTCCTTCCTTGACATCATTCTGCGACTTGCTTTCTTTTCGAGTCTCCTTTTCTTATTTATGTGACTCCCCTTATTTTCAAAATGCATATTTGAATCTATTTTTGAATGTATATTTTATGTAATTTACTATTTCTCTTCCTATTTTCAAAATGCATATACCCGAATCACATTTCTAGTATGTATTCTTGTTATCACACTTTTGAAGTTTTTTTTTTTTTTCTCTTGTAAACTCAAGTGTCCCCCTGCTATCTGGATCCGAAAAATATTTCTATCAATGTTGGGAGTACTTTGAATTGTTCTCGTGTATAAAAGGGAACCCATAAAATTGGCAGATAAGTAATTGATATGTGAATGGTATCCAGTTCATGGTCCATTTATCTCACTTTTTCCTCTATACAGATGTTACACAATCAGGAAAGTCATTTTTCAAAATCTTCTGGGTCTGTGGTCTTATTTTCACTTCCTCTAGTTAAACCCTACTTATCTTTCAAATTTTGGTCCATGCATCACTTCCTCAGGGAATCCTTCTTTGACCACATCCTACCACTGGAAAGGATACCATCCTAATCCTATAGAATTATTTTCTCCGCAGAATAAACATTCAGTTTCGTGCTGACAAAGAAGGAAGAGACCGGCCAATTGTATGGAGTTGGGAGAGAATTCGGCCCTCTAAATTCTTTTTCTTTTTTTAAATTTGTTTCTAGGGGAGGGAGAGAGAGAGAGAGAGAGAGAGAGAGAGCGAGCGTGAGCAGGGGAGGGTCAGAGAGAGAGGGAGTCACAGACTGAAACAGGCTCCAGGCTCTGAGCTGGCAGTCAGCACAGAGCCCGACGCGGAGCTCGAACCCACGAACCGCGAGATCACGACCTAAGTGAAAGTCGGACACTTAACCGACTAAGCCACCCAGGCGCCCCTCGGCCCTCTAAATTCTTAAACAGACCTTTAACCAATTATCCTCTTTTTAAGTTCAACCTTTATGCTCTCTTACAGAGATTAACAGGTGCAGCTCGTTCTAGGTATATATCTAATTGCATCTTGATTTTCTTTGATTCTGGTTTAGAGTTAAACTTTCTTTGGTCTCCTAAAGCAGTTACCAAGGGTCTGACTGTTTTTCCACCTAATGTTATGTTATGCTTGTCATCTCTTCTCCACTTCTTGTCTTTGTGGATTTATGTCTTTATTTTTTTTTTTAATTTTTAAAATGTTTTTATTTATTTCTGAGAGAGAGAGAGAGACAGCGTGAGCAGGGGAGGGTCAGAGAAAGAGGGAGACACAGAATCTGAAACAGGCTCCAGGCTCTGAGCTAGCTGTCAGCACAGAGCCCGTCACAGGGCTTGAACCCACTAACCACGAGATCATGACCTGAGCCGAAGTCAGTCGCTCAACCAACTGAGCCACCCAGGTGCCCCTGGATTTATGCCTTTACAACAATCATTCTGTTATTTAGTGTGGTTTGGGAGAAAGTGAAAGAAAATATATACACTTGACCCATCACCTTTTCCCAGAAGTCCTTGTTCACATTACTTCATTGCTTAATTTTTAAGAATCAGCTTTATTGGGGCGCCTGGGTGGCTTAGTCGGTTAAGCGTCCGACTTTCGCTTAGGTCATGATCTCACGGTTCGTGGGTTCGAGCCCCGCGTCGGGCTCTGTGCTGACTGCCAGCTCAGAGCCTGGAGCCTGTTTCAGAGTCTGTGTCTCCCTCCCTCTCTGACCCTCCGCTGTTCACGCTGTCTCTCTCTCTCCTAGAAAAAAAAAAAAAAAGAATCAGCTTTATTGAGGCACTTTTAAAAAAATGTTTATTTACTTTTTAGAGAAAGAGACAGAGTGTGAGCAGGGCAGAGAGAGGGAGACACGGAATCCGAAGCAGGCTCCAGGCTCTGAGCTGTCAGCACAGAGCCACGCGGGGCTCTAACCCATGAACTGTGAGATCATGATCTGAGCCAAAGTCTAACGCTTACCCCACTCAGTCACCCAGGTGCCCCGAGACACTTTTAATATACAATGAAATTCTTTGATTTTGGGTGTGTGGTTTCATGAGTTTTGACATATGTGTACATGGAACCATGGAGCCACCACCATCATGATATGGAGCATTTCTGTCACTCCAGACAGCCCCCTTGTGCCCATTTACAGTCAATGCTGACATGCTGTGTCTGTCACTATAGTTTCGCTTTTCCAGAATTTCACGTAAAATTGTTCGTAATATTTTCTTTTTAATGTTTGGAGGATTCAGTGTTTGTCTCACGGGTTTCAATACTGGGAATTTATGGCCTCTCTCTTTTTTTTTCCTGGTAAGCCTAACTAGAGGTTAATACATTTTATAGAATAATTTTTAGTGTCATTGATTTTCCTCACTTTTTTCTGTTCTCAATTTCATTAATTTCTATTCTTCTCATCACTGTTTTCTTCCCTCAGCTTATCTAAATTTAATTTGTTCACTTCATTCTAAATCATTAATTTGGAACTTTGCTGATGTTAGCTTAAATGTCAGAAAATTTCCTGTAAGTACTGATTTAGCTGCTTATTACAAATTTTGATTCATTGTATTTTCATTTTCTTTTTTTTTTTTAATATTTTTATTTATTTCTAGGAGAGAGAGACAGAGACAGCGTGAGCAGTGGAGGGTCAGAGAGAGAGGGAGACACAGACTCTGAAATAGGCTCCAGGCTCCGAGCTGGCAGTCAGCACAGAGCCCGACGCGGGGCTCGAACCCACGAACCGCGAGATCATGACCTAAGCGAAAGTCGGACGCTTAACCGACTAAGCCACCCAGGCGCCCCATTGTATTTTCATTTTCATTAAATTAAAAATATTTTCTATTTTCTCCTCTGATTTGGTTTTTTTTTTTTTTTTTTTTT